>NW_027315790.1:32865385-33097885 GCF_026437365.1 Eucyclogobius newberryi
TGGGTCAAATGCTCACTGTTAAAGGTCTCGTGCGTGATGTATCTCCAGGTGCATTATGGGTCAAATGCTCACTGTTAAAGGTCTCGTGCGTGATGTATCTCCAGGTGCATTATGGGTCAAATGCTCACTGTTAAAGGTCTCGTGTGTGATGTTTCTCCAGGTGCATTATGTCCTGTGCACGACAGACGCTGCTGGGGCGGAGCTTACCTCACCTGCTCCTGATCTACCTCTGGCTCCTGGCTCCGCCCACAGGTAAGGCCACGCCCTCTGTGAACACTTCAGTAAACCAGAAAGGCCCTAATGGAGTTAATTAATGCACTTCATAACATGTGAATATGATGTCAGATGTCCGCTTTCATCAATATTACATCACGGAGACCGCTTGGCCAATGAGAAGCGAGAAGACGTGCGAAGTGGGCATGTCTGTCAAAATGAAACTTAAGCGATGAAAATGCCCCGAATATGGACAAATTACTAGTTAAATCTTGATTTTTGTTTCAAGGAGGGGCACGGCGGGCCCCCTCCTATTTCAAACCGCGGGCCCGCCGGAGATTCAACGGCTTGCGGGCCCCGGGCCCCCGTCTATTTCGCAGCCTGAAAGCTCTCAAACGTTTAAAGTATCTGAGATGTTATCATTATTAATTGTTCTGACATTATAAACGTTACAAACGTTACAAACGATCTCTGCTGTTGTGAATGTTCTGTAAATCCATTCAAATGCTCTCAGTATAATGAGCGGACTGGTTAATTATCTAATAGAGCATAGGGTGCAGAGGAGGAGGGTGCGGCGGAGGCGGAGGAGGCAGAGGAAGGTGCAGAGGAGGGTGCAGAGGAGGGTGCAGAGGAGGGTGCAGAGGAGGGTGCAGAGGAGGCAGAAGGTGCAGAGGAGGCAGAAGGTGCAGAGGCGGGTGCAGAGGAGGCAGAGGGTGCAGAGGCGGGTGCAGAGGAGGGTGCAGAGGAGGGTGCAGAGGAGGCAGAAGGTGCAGAGGAGGCAGAAGGTGCAGAGGCGGGTGCAGAGGCGGGTGCAGAGGAGGGTGCAGAGGAGGGTGCAGAGGAGGCAGAGGCGGGTGCAGAGGAGGCAGAAGGTGCAGAGGCGGGTGCAGAGGAGGCAGAGGAGGCAGAAGGTGCAGAGGCGGGTGCAGAGGCGGCAGAGGAGGCAGAAGGTACAGAGGCGGGTGCAGAGGCGGCAGAGGAGGCAGAAGGTGCAGAGGCGGGTGCAGAGGCGGCAGAGGAGGCAGAAGGTGCAGAGGCGGGTGCAGAGGCGGGTGCAGAGGCGGGTGCAGAGGCGGGTGCAGAGGCGGGTGCAGAGGAGGCAGAAGGTGCAGAGGCGGGTGCAGAGGAGGCAGAAGGTGCAGAGGCGGGTGCAGAGGCGGGTGCAGAGGAGGCAGAAGGTGCAGAGGAGGCAGAAGGTGCAGAGGCGGGTGCAGAGGAGGCAGAAGGTGCAGAGGCGGGTGCAGAGGCGGGTGCAGAGGAGGCAGAGGGTGCAGAGAGAGAGAACTATGAGGTGTTTGTCTTGTGTTTGCGTCTCGTCTTCAGCTTCAGTCACACCTTTGATTGCTCAGGGAGGATCTGCTTCTCTTTTGTTGAATCAACAGATGTTTATGAGCGATATTTCTACAGTCCACCTTTGACCTTTGCTGCTGACGTCGTTTGACCTTTGCTGCTGACGTCGTTTGACCTTTGCTGCTGACGTTGTTTGACCTTTGACCTTTGCTGCTGACGTCGTGTTATAGTCACAGTCTATTTCATGTAGTGTAGAGCCTCGGCCCCCGGAGCCTCGGCCCGATAATACTTTCATTTGGTGTTCAGACTTTTCTAAAATCAGAACAATTCTCTATATTGTTATAATATTATTTCATTGTTTTACATTTGAAAAAAGTTCTGTTATTATAAATAAATGGATGACAAACGTTCTAATCTAATGCAACTCCATGTGGAAGTATTAATACAGTAAATAAATACTTAAATAGTTAGTTTTATTTAATCATTTCCAGAGTCAGGAGTACATAAAGATGCACGAGACAAACCCAACAACAACAACAATATAAAGGAGGTTATAAACTGCTGCACCATCGTTGAGTCTATAATAAGTCATATATATATAAGTTTGACACTTTACACCTCAAATCTTATGGAACGTCCACAAGAGCAAAGTTAAATATATAGTCCTTCTCTGATTCACACGCTTCACTTACGACGCCGGAGTTTGTTGTTTTGACGTCGTTTCACAGATAAAATCAGTGCGTCCTGTTTCCTCTTTACACCAGACCCACGTTTACCACATGAAGCGCTCTGAGCGGCTCTGAGCGGCTCTGAAGGACTCTGAAGGGCTCTGAACGGCTCTGAAGGACTCTGAAGGGCTCTGAGCGGCTCTGAAGGACTCTGAAGGGCTCTGAGCGGCTCTGAAGGACTCTGAAGGGCTCTGAAGGGCTCTGAAGGACTCTGAAGGGCTCTGAACGGCTCTGAAGGACTCTGAGCGGCTCTGAAGGGCTCTGAACGGCTCTGAAGGGCTCTGAAGGACTCTGAAGGGCTCTGAAGGGCTCTGAACGGCTCTGAAGGACTCTGAGCGGCTCTGAAGGGCTCTGAACGGCTCTGAAGGACTCTGAAGGGCTCTGAAGGGCTCTGAGCGGCTCTGAAGGGCTCTGAACGGCTCTGAAGGACTCTGAAGGGCTCTGAACGGCTCTGAAGGGCTCTGAACAGCTCTGAAGGGCTCTGAACGGCTCTGAAGGGCTCTGAACGGCTCTGAAGGGCTCTGAACAGCTCTGAAGGGCTCTGAACAGCTCTGAAGGGCTCTGAAGGGCTCTGAACGGCTCTGAAGGGCTCTGAACGGCTCTGAAGGGCTCTGAACGGCTCTGAAGGGCTCTGAACAGCTCTGAAGGGCTCTGAACAGCTCTGAACAGCTCTGAAGGGCTCTGAACGGCTCTGAAGCTTCGTCACTACATGTTTACGGGGGTTTATGACCAGGATGTGGACAGTAAACCGGAGCCGTGGAAGGTGACCAACTGTTGAGACCGTTTACTCTCTGAATGGAAATGAATGTGTTTTACAGAAGGAGCTTTTCAAAAACTTGATTTTAGAGGAATTTAGATGCAGGGGCACGGTGGGCCCCTCCTAATTCAAACCGTGGGCCCGCTGGAGATTTGACTGCTTACGGGCCCCGGGCCCCCGTCTATTTCGCGGCCTGTACTGGCGCGCGGAGGGACTATACTGGGCGTGCCGACAGGCCTATACTGGCGCCCGAGGGTTTGTAAACGACTCCGCCCCTCTTTGCCCAGGAGGCGCGGCCAGCCTGTGCCGTGTGACCGGAGGCATCCTGGGCATTCACTGGAGCAGCATCCTGAGTTTGGGCTGGGCCCCTTTGGCCGACGGCAGAGGCGGCGCCACCTGCTGGGAGTCCTGCTGCCTGTCGCCTCGCTGCAGTGCCGTGTGGAGCCTGGGGGGGCGCTGTGTGCTGCTGTCCTGCACCCGGAGCAGTGGCTGTGCCATCCGCTTCCTGCCGCAGCCCGACCAGGAGTCGCTGGGCCTCCTGCAGCTGCTGTCCAAGGTAACTCTAAAGGGCCAGACTCTAAAGGGCCAGACTCTAAAGGGCCAGACTCTAAAGGGCCAGACTCTAAAGGAGGCAGACTCTAAAGGGCCAGACTCTAAAGGGCCAGACTCTAAAGGAGGGCAGACTCTAAAGGAGGGCAGACTCTAAAGGGGCAGACTCTAAAGGGGGCCAGACTCTAAAGGAGGGCAGACTCTGAAGGGGCAGACTCTAAAGGGGGCCAGACTCTAAAGGAGGGCAGACTCTAAAGGAGGCAGACTCTAAAGGAGGCAGACTCTAAAGGGGCAGACTCTAAAGGGGGCAGACTCTAAAGGGGGCAGACTCTAAAGGAGGCAGACTCTAAAGGGGGCAGACTCTAAAGGAGGCAGACTCTAAAGGGGCAGACTCTAAAGGGCCAGACTCTAAAGGGGGCAGACTCTAAAGGAGGGCAGACTCTAAAGGGGGCAGACTCTAAAGGGGGCAGACTCTAAAGGAGGCAGACTCTAAAGGGGGCAGACTCTAAAGGAGGCAGACTCTAAAGGGGCAGACTCTAAAGGGCCAGACTCTAAAGGGGCAGACTCTAAAGGAGGCAGACTCTAAAGGGGCAGACTCTAAAGGAGGGCAGACTCTAAAGGAGGGCAGACTCTAAAGGAGGGCAGACTCTAAAGGGGCAGACTCTAAAGGGGGCCAGACTCTAAAGGGGCAGACTCTAAAGGGGGCCAGACTCTAAAGGGCCAGACTCTAAAGGAGGGCAGACTCTAAAGGAGGGCAGACTCTAAACGGGGCAGACTCTAAAGGAGGCAGACTCTAAAGGGGGGCAGACTCTAAAGGGGGGCAGACTCTAAAGGGGGGCAGACTCTAAAGGGGCAGACTCTAAAGGGGCAGACTCTAAAGGGGCAGACTCTAAAGGAGGGCAGACTCTAAAGGGGCAGACTCTAAAGGGGCAGACTCTAAAGTAAAGGGGCAGACTCTAAAGTAAAGGGGCAGACTCTAAAGGGGCAGACTCTAAAGGGGGCCAGACTCTAAAGGGGGCCAGACTCTAAAGGGGGCCAGACTCTAAAGGGGGGCAGACTCTAAAGGGGGCCAGACTCTAAAGGGGGCCAGACTCTAAAGGGGGCCAGACTCTAAAGGGGGCCAGACTCTAAAGGGGGGCAGACTCTAAAGGGGGGCAGACTCTAAAGGGGGCCAGACTCCTCTAAAGGGGGCCAGACTCCTCTAAAGGGGGGGCAGGCTCTAAAGGGGGGGCAGGCTCTAAAGGGGGGGGGCAGACTTTACAGATTTATTCATATTTAAGTTCCTGTTTCCAGGGCCCGGTCACTCTGCGCAGAAAAAAAAGATCTGCATCAACGACAAACCCCATCGTTTCTCCAGTGGAAGCTCCCAGTACGGTGAGTCGTGTTCAGGACACAATGCGCGTGTTAGCTTCTTATGCTAATGTGTCAATAACGATGTTCGATTACTCTTCATCCCACAATCGACTCAGAATTAGCTTTAGCTCCAGCTTTAGCTTTAGCTCCAGCTTCAGCTTTAGCTCCAGCTCCAGCTCCAGCTTCAGCTTTAGCTCCAGCTCTAGCTTCAGCTTTAGCTCCAGCTTTAGCGCCAGCTTTAGCGCCAGCTTTAGCGCCAGCTTTAGCTTTAGCTCCAGCTTTAGCTCCAGCTTTAGCTCCAGCTTTAGCTTCAGCTCCAGCTTTGGCTCCAGCTCCAGCTTTAGCTCCAGCTTTAGCTCCAGCTTTAGCTTTAGCTTTAGCTTTAGCTCCAGCTCCAGCTTTAGCTTTAGCTCCAGCTCCAGCTTCAGCTTTAGCTTTAGCTTTAGCTCCAGCTTTAGCTTTAGCTTCAGCTTTAGCTCCAGCTTTAGCTTTAGCTCCAGCTTTAGCTTTAGCTCCAGCTTTAGCTCCAGCTCCAGCTTTAGCTTTAGCTCCACCTTTAGCTCCACCTTTAGCTCCAGCTTTAGCTTCAGCTTTAGCTCCAGCTTTAGCTTCAGCTTTAGCTCTAGCTTTAGCTCCACCTTTTAGCTCCAGCTTTAGCTTCAGCTTTAGCTCTAGCTTTAGCTCCACCTTTTAGCTCCAGCTTTAGCTCCACCTTTAGCTTTAGCTCCAGCTTTAGCTTTAGCTCCAGCTTTAGCTCCACCTTTAGCTTTAGCTCCAGCTTTAGCTCCACCTTTAGCTTTAGCTCCAGCTCGCACCGTTACAGCGCCAACGTCATCAATCGCATTTGCCGTTTGCTGCGGTTTCTCTCCCGCACGCACTCGACGCATCAATATTCTCGTTTTGTTTTTGCCCCAGCAATCTCCCCTCCCGGAATCGCCCGGCCCGGAATCGCCCGGCCCGACGCTCGCCGCCGTCAGCGCCTCCGCCACGTTGGTCCAGACCGAGAGGAACCAGAGCCAGCCCCACAACGGGACCTCGGAGACCAAGGTCCCGGACCAGAACCAGTCCAACTCCACAGCTCCGGACACAGAGGAGGAGAAGAGCACGAACAAGAGCAGCGCTGAAGACGGCGCGCCCCCTGCTGGCGTGACCACTCCCACTGCGGCCGGTGAGGACGCCTTAAAGGACACGTTTTAGAGCCCTTTGTTCACTCATAAAAACACGCCTGTATTTGCACTTCATTCATCCTGTTTACAAGTTTCTTTGGCTCCGAGCCTCACAAAAACACCCAGTTTCAGGTTTCGGTGACGTCGGAGGTGGAGATCTGTGCCGTTTTGAACTCCATAAGTCAACACCGGACTCTTCTGAAACATGAGATACCAAAGCAAAGAGACAAGAGCGCGTTTGAAGTCCAGGACGCGCTGCTAAACTGTGTCATAATGTCGTTTCCTCGTCAAACACGCGCTGTAGTTTCAGGTGGACAACAATAATAATGCCAAGATTCAGACTAGAATATGGCAATCCATCAGAAATGTGACTGTAGCGTCCAGTCGAACTGAGAAGGCCAGAACTGATGGTTAAATGTGGTTTAATGCTTCCTTTTCCGTGTCAGCTCGGCAAGAACAACAGAAAAAACAATTACATTTTGTCCGTAAATTAACAGTATTTCTAGCTCATTACAAGTACAACATATTTACAACATATTTGTCAATCAAACGTTTCAAATCTTTCACGAATACAGTCGTTTTAACTACAGATCTTGTTCCCGTGGCGACTGTAGCGAGATCCTTGAGTTTCACCGTGTTTGGTCCGTGTTTTCACCATTTATCGTTCCGGTTACACAGGAAGTTACCAAAATAAAAGCAAAACCTAACAATACAACGTCAATGTGTCAAATCAAGCTTTACAGTGACGGTTCAAGTATCTGAACGCACTGTAAAACGAACCACAAATCACTTCAAACACTGTTCCACTTGTTTTCTTTTCAATTGTGTGTTTTTTTTTAGACGACATCTCCATAGCAACAGTGGCATTATGACCCAGCCTCCCGCCTCCACCCGGAGCTATGTTTTTCATTTTGAGCCGGCTTAAGGGCTCAATACGACATTTATTTATCGGGTTATTAATACGTATCCACGGATTATAAAGCCACGCCTCTCGTGTAAACGCCACACTGCGGAACATTCCAGCCTCATATCGCCATGGAGACGAGCAGGCGGCGACGGCTCGTTTCTCACAGTCGTAGTCGATATAGTTTGTGTTTCGCGGTTCTTGGCTCAGGTGTTTGTTTCCCACATTCGAGTCGTGTTTACTTTAGGTGTGTACTTTAGAAATACTTGTTCTTTGTGTGTACTTGAAATACTTGCAGGATCAGTGTTGAATAATTGCGGCTGAACGTTAAAGGCGCCGTCAAACTGTGCAAAGTATTTGGATTTAATTAGTTTGTTTGTTTGATGTGGCCGAGACGTTCGAGCCACGGAGCGTTTTAGATTGTGAAATAACCAGCGCCGTCCTGTCTTCCCTGTTTGCAGTACGCCCCCTGGTGGTGTCGGCGGGCAACAGCGTGGAGGTCACTCTGCCCCGAAACGAAGTGGAGCTCAACGCGTACGTGGTCCCGACGCCTCCGGAAGGTAACGTGTCGGAGCGGCGTTCAGGTCAATCGCAGAGATGTATAGACCCCGTAAAAAGTGATGTCATCGAGAGGATAAAGGAAGTGGATAATAACTGACACCAGCTCAAAATTTGAGTGATTTTAAGTCTTTAAAAATAACATAAACAAGGTTAGTTTGCGTTTCTATTACAAAAGATGGAGAATACACATTTTTTTGGTTCTAAAATAGGAAATAAGCATCATATTAAGTACAATATGCTGTAAAATATGTAATACATCTGTAGATAAGATTAAAAACTATTGTGGGGTCGACATTTCTGTGAGTGTTTGTCCAGTAAAACTTTTTTTTAAATTGATAGCGTTTTTCAGCGTTCATGTTTGAGTTTGAATATCTTTTCATTTGCTTCTTCATAACTCACTTATCATAATACTGTGGCTCATACTTTTGTTCGTTCTTTTTGATACATTCTTATGAGCTTTGGCTTCAATAGAACTGACTTCACGATCATGTTTCTCTGTGGGAAGTTGAATGAAAGCTAAAAAAGAAACACAATTTTATTTTAAATGAACTGAATATTTGTCCTCTCTAACGTGTGGAACTTGCTTTTAAAGAAGACTTCAAGTGGCTTTTTATTCATTTTCCACCTGTTTCAAAACAAACAAATAAAGATGTGAAAACAGCAGTGGAAAAGTCCTGATGATCCTAGACATAAGTAGAGAATGAGGCAAAGGTCAATTAGACTTACTTTATGTTGTAATAAATGTGCAGAGGGCGTGTCCGTTGCAGAGAGATTTGCCTTTTCCTCCCGGTGGTGAGCGCGTGCACTGCAGCTCAGAAGCGTTTCTCTCTTTTTTTCCAGGTACAAAGGACTACGTGTTCGACTGGCGCCTCATCACGCACCCCAAAGACTACAGCGGCGAGATGGAGGGGCAGCACAGCGGGACCCTCAAGCTCAGCAAGGTGCGTCCCACCGCGTCCCCCTCGTCCCACCGAGTGCGACGCGGGGAAGTCGTGTCTCATTAGTTTAGAAGTCGTGAGTATAATTAGTTTGTGTATCGTGTGCCGCTGCAGTTGACGCTGGGTTTGTACGAGTTCGAGGTGGCGGTCGACGGGGGCGGAGCTCACGGAGAAGGATACGTCAACGTCACCGTCAAACCAGGTACAAGACACTTTAAATTTAAACTGTTTACAAGACTTTAAACTGCTCATGTAAATGGTTTCTCGAGCGTGCTTCTCTTTGGTTTGTGTCAGAGCCGCGAGTAAACAAACGTCCCGTTGCCGTGGTGTCGCCAAAGTTCCAGGAGATCTCGCTCCCCACCAGCTCCACGGTGATCGACGGCAGCCGTGAGTTCAGACTTTTAGGGCCGTGAGTTCAGACACGTTTGGACGACTGTGTGGATTCATTTGCTGAAGTTCTGATCCATGCGTCTGATGCGACGTGTGATGAAAACGTCCAGTAAACTATTTATTTATATGTAAAAAGGAGGATTTAACTCAATTAATTACCAAATCTCAAACTAACTCCTTTATAATTTGTATTAAACAAGTTGTCGACTCGCCTCAACCTGTTAATTGACTAAATGTCTTGTTTATGTTCAGGAAATATATGTTATTTGTTATATGCTATATTTGTTTGTTTTTAATAAGCTAAAATCAAAACTAAATCCGTGATCGAAGCATTCACAAAAACAATATAAAAAGTAAACAAAGAGCTGTTAAACACAATTACATCTCACTCCAGATCTTTTCCTCCTTAAAACCTTCTTTGGCGTTAAACGTTTCCCGATGTGAATAGTTTGTCCTCTTGTCGCTCAGAGAGCACAGACGATGATAAGATCGTGAAGTTTCTTTGGGAGGAAGTGAAGGGGCCTCTGCGGGACGAGAAGTTCTCTGCTGACACGCCCGTTCTGAAGCTCACCAGCCTCGTGCCCGGCAACTACACCTTCAGGTACAGGCTCATGCTAAAGCTAATGCAAATGCAACTACACCTTCAGGTACAGGCTCATGCTAAAGCTAATGCAAATGCAACTACATCTTCAGGTACAGGCTCATGCTAAAGCTAATGCAAATGCAACTACACCTTCAGGTACAGGCTCATGCTAAAGCTAATGCAAATGCAACTACACCTTCAGGTACAGGCTCATGCTAAAGCTAATGCAAATGCAACTACACCTTCAGGTACAGGCTCATGCTAAAGCTAATGCAAATGCAACTACACCTTCAGGTACAGGCTAATGCTAATGCTAATGCAAATGCAACTACATCTTCAGGTACAGGCTCATGCTAATGCTAATGCAAATGCAACTACATCTTCAGGTACAGGCTCATGCTAAAGCTAATGCAAATGCAACTACACCTTCAGGTACAGGCTCATGCTAAAGCTAATGCAAATGCAACTACACCTTCAGGTACAGGCTCATGCTAAAGCTAATGCAAATGCAACTACACCTTCAGGTACAGGCTCATGCTAAAGCTAATGCAAATGCAACTACACCTTCAGGTACAGGCTCATGCTAAAGCTAATGCAAATGCAACTACACCTTCAGGTACAGGCTCATGCTAAAGCTAATGCAAATGCAACTACACCTTCAGGTACAGGCTCATGCTAATGCAAATGCAAATGCAACTACACCTTCAGGTACAGGCTAATGCTAATGCTAATGCAAATGCAACTACATCTTCAGGTACAGGCTCATGCTAATGCTAATGCAAATGCAACTACATCTTCAGGTACAGGCTCATGCTAATGCTAATGCAAATGCAACTACATCTTCAGGTACAGGCTAATGCTAATGCTAATGCAAATGCAACTACATCTTCAGGTACAGGTTCATGCTAATGCAAATGCAACTACATCTTCAGGTACAGGCTCATGCTAATGCTAATGCAAATGCAACTACACCTTCAGGTACAGGCTCATGCTAATGCTAATGCAAATGCAACTACATCTTCAGGTACAGGCTCATGCTAATGCTAATGCAAATGCAACTACATCTTCAGGTACAGGCTCATGCTAATGCTAATGCACTACACCTTCAGGTACAGGCTCATGCTAATGCTAATGCAAATGCAACTACACCTTCAGGTACAGGCTAAAGCTAATGCTAATGCAACTACACCTTCAGGTACAGGCTCATGCTAATGCTAATGCAAATGCAACTACATCTTCAGGTACAGGCTCATGCTAATGCTAATGCAACTGCACCTTCAGGTACAGGCTAAAGTTAATGCTAATGCAACTACACCTTCAGATACAGGCTCATGCTAATGCTAATGCAACTATACCTTATGTACAATGCTAATGCTACATTGTCCTCAAGAATCCCTTTGCTTTACCAGAATAATGACTGCAGCAGTAACACATGAGTAGAATGAAAGTAGAACATTATTCTTCTGTTAAAAATCATTATTCTGATCAAAAAGTACCTTCTGTACTTTAAATGAACAGTTTGACTCAAGACTTTATTGCAGAAATTAAAATATCCTAATATTTGAACAAGACGTTGTCTCCGTCCTCAGATTGACGGTGACGGATTCAGACGGAGCTTCAAACTCCACCCTGGCGACTCTGGTGGTGAACAAAGCCGTGGACTATCCCCCCGTGGCCAACGCCGGGCCCAACCAGGTCAGAACATTGTCTCTCTTGAACGTTGCGCCCTAGTGTTTCTCTTGAACGTTGCGCTCTAGTTTCTCTCTTGAACGTTGCGCTCTAGTTTCTCTCTTGAACGTTGCGCTCTAGCGTCTCTCTTGAACGTTGCGCTCTAGTGTCTCTCTTGAACGTTGCGCTCTAGCGTCTCTCTTGAACATTGTGCTCTAGTGTCTCTCTTGAACGTTGCGCTCTAGCGTCTCTCTTCAACGTCGCCCTCTAGTGTCTCTCTTGAACGTTGCGCTCTAGCATCTCTCTTGAACGTTGCGCTCTACTGTCTCTCTTGAACGTTGCGCTCTAGCGTCTCTCTTGAACGTTGCGCTCTAGTGTCTCTCTTGAACGTTGCGCTCTAGCGTCTCTCTTGAACGTTGCGCTCTACTGTCTCTCTTGAACGTTGCGCTCTAGCGTCTCTCTTGAACGTTGCGCTCTAGCGTCTCTCTTCAACTTCGCCCTCTAGCGTCTCTCTTGAACGTTGCGCTCTACTGTCTCTCTTGAACGTTGCGCTCTAGCGTCTCTCTTGAACGTTGTGCTCTAGTGTCTCTCTTGAACGTTGCGCTCTAGCGTCTCTCTTCAACGTTGCCCTCTAGTGTCTCTCTTGAACGTTGCGCTCTAGCATCTCTCTTGAACGTTGCGCTCTACTGTCTCTCTTGAACGTTGCGCTCTAGCGTCTCTTGAACGTTGCGCTCTAGTGTCTCTCTTGAACGTTGCGCTCTAGCGTCTTTCTTGAACGTTGCGCTCTAGCGTCTCTCTTGAACGTTGCGCTCTAGTGTCTCTCTTGAACGTTGCGCTCTAGCGTCTCTCTTGAACGTTGCGCTCTAGCGTCTCTCTTGAACGTTGCGCTCTAGCGTCTCTCTTGAACGTTGCGCTCTAGCGTCTTTCTTGAACGTTGCGCTCTAGTGTCTCTTGAACATTGCGCTCTAGTGTCTCTCTTGAACGTTGCGCTCTACTGTCTCTCTTGAACGTTGCACTCTAGCGTCTCTCTTGAACGTTGCGCTCTATCGTCTCTCTTCAACTTCGCCCTCTAGCGTCTCTCTTGAACGTTGCGCTCTACTGTCTCTCTTGAACGTTGCACTCTAGCGTCTCTCTTGAACGTTGTGCTCTAGTGTCTCTCTTGAACGTTGCGCTCTAGCGTCTCTCTTCAACGTCGCCCTCTAGTGTCTCTCTTGAACGTTGCGCTCTAGCATCTCTCTTGAACGTTGCGCTCTACTGTCTCTCTTGAACGTTGCGCTCTAGCGTCTCTCTTGAACGTTGCGCTCTAGTGTCTCTCTTGAACGTTGCGCTCTAGCGTCTTTCTTGAACGTTGCGCTCTAGCGTCTCTCTTGAACGTTGCGCTCTAGCGTCTCTCTTGAACGTTGCGCTCTAGCGTCTCTCTTGAACGTTGCGCTCTAGCGTCTTTCTTGAACGTTGCGCTCTAGTGTCTCTTGAACATTGCGCTCTAGTGTCTCTCTTGAACGTTGCGCTCTAGCGTCTCTCTTGAACGTTGCGCTCTACTGTCTCTCTTGAACGTTGCGCTCTAGCGTCTCTCTTGAACGTTGCGCTCTACTGTCTCTCTTGAACGTTGCACTCTAGCGTCTCTTGAACGTTGCGCTCTTTTGTCTCTCTTGAACGTTGCGCTCTTGTGTCTCTCGTGAACGTTGCGCTCTACTGTCTCTCTTGAACGTTGCACTCTAGCGTCTCTCTTGAACGTTGCGCTCTTGTGTCTCTCTTGAACGTTGCGCTCTTTTGTCTCTCTTGAACGTTGCGCTCTTGTGTCTCTCGTGAACGTTGCGCTCTAGCGTCTCTCTTGAACGTTGCGCTCTAGCGTCTCTCTTGAATGTTGCGCTCTAACGTCTCTCTTGAACGTTGCGCTCTACTGTCTCTCTTGAACGTTGCGCTTTAGCGTCTCTCTTGAACGTTGCCCCCTGCAGGTGATCACGCTGCCGAAGAATGCCATCACTCTGTTCGGGAACCAGAGCACGGACGACCACGACTCCCTGTCCTACGAGTGGTCCCTGAGTCCGGAGAGCAAGGACAAGGTGGTGGAGATGCAGGTGAGGGGGCGGGGTGAAGCGGGGGAGGCGGGGTTAGGTCCCGGGTTCGGCGCTCAGGCGGGCCGAGCAGAGACCGCAGGCCGCCGGGTCGCCAGCGCGTTCAAACGAGCACAATCACTTTGTTTGGTCGGATAGAATGAGGTAAATTATCAATATTTATAATAGTTTTTACATCGGCAAAGTTACAGTTTGCGAAGAAGAAGAACAATTTTAAATGACGGGAAGTAGAGCTGTCGATGTCATCAAAAAGCGACACTCCAAAAGTCACGTCTCGCTAACTTTTCCACATAATTTGACTTCTGTACGAGCAGCTTTTATACAATACAGCTTGTTTTATGTTTTTTTAACATTTCACCGTTTTAAATACAAAGAGCAGGCGCCCTCAAGTGGCCGCTAACGTGTACTACTATCAGTTTGTCTCCAGTCAGAACGGATTTAAACAAAGAATTAATGAAAAAGCAATGGTATGAATGTTTTTTTCTGCTATTTGTTTAACATATATAGAATTTCTTTCAACATATATTATTACTTTTGTTACATTCTGATTTATTTTTAGCCCGGAAAAGTAACACATTTTGAACATTAGCGTGTGAGCACTGAACCCTACAGCGGCCATCTTGGTACGACAAACCGCCGCCGTCGCTACCGTTGCTCCTGACGACGGCTTCTAATATGTCGACAATGCGGGGACAATTCAAACACTAGTGACATATCTCTGTGACACTTTTACACCGTAGTTTAATCATTTAAAGGTGTTCCATGGTGTTATTGTGTGTCATTTATGTGTTTTTTGCCTCTTGTTTACAGTCTGGTTGCTAGGTAACGGTCGCGGAATTACCTCTACTTTATCGTCCGCTCGTGTCCAACCAGGAAGTGCACTGATAAACATGTCAAACTGGGGAAAAATAGACAAATTGTGTATAAAAATCTTAAATATAATCATGTTCAGTGCGTTCTAGTGAAACGTTGAGTCTAATTCGTAACTCCACATGTTTCCGATGACACAAAACACCATTGATTTCATTTCCTGTCTGCGTTTGTGTCCTTCAGGGAGTGAGGACGGCGTTCCTTCAGGTGTCGTCGATGGAGGAGGGCGACTACACCTTCAAACTCACCGTGACCGACTCCTCGGGGCAACAAGGCTCCGCCCAAGTCACCGTCATCGTGCAGCCGGGTAACGACGAGCCCCGTGTTCCCGTGTGTGATCAAATACCGCGGTTTAGTTACTGAAAGTGTTCCAGAAAACAGCAGTATTCATGTCGTTTAGTACTTTAGTTACTTCCAACACTGTACTATCACTAAACTAAAGATTGACGTCGCATTATTTTTGCACTGGGAGGAAAAAAAAGCTTTAAATTAAACTGCTCTTTTTCTCATTTAGTGCCGAGGACGCAATTTGAGCCCTACCGTATTTTCCGGACTATAAGTCGCACCGTTTTTCATAGTTTTGGCCGCGGTGTGACTTATACTTATATACTTATACTCCGGAGCGACTTATATGTGATATTATTAGTTATTTTCACACTTGCAACTGCATTTCATACTCCAGTGCAACTTATATATGTTTTTTCTTCTCTATTATGCATTTTTTTTTTTTTTTTTTTGGTGCGACTTATACTCCAGAACATACGGTATTTCCCTCAGATTTTCCGTCGTTTTCAGCCGTTTCTAGTTGAAAACCGTTGCGGCTGCTTCAGTTTTGTGGCACGGAGCTGTTAAACTGAAGTCTCATCTGCAGAAAGTTAATAGTAAAGACGGTTTTGGAGAGAACGGAGCGTTTACCGACACTTCCACGAGCACAAAGACTCGCCAAACTGAACGTAGGACGCACAGGAAACGGCGTCCGGGCTGAAACGTTCCGTCTTCCGTCATCCGGTGAAGCGCGTCGTGATATTTCTGCCTGAACACCGAATGTACGACGGACTCAAACCGTTTCTACACAAAGCTAAAGCGCATCGCACGTAAACGATGCGGTCGCCGTGGTAACCAGCCCCTCCTCTTCCTGTTCCACTGCGCGTGACGTCCTCGTCTGTTTGGACCTGGCCCCAGTTGGTTTTCCACTGATAAATCTGATACATTAATCTGTTTTGTAAGAGACGTTTAGGAACAAAGTGCTTTTTCCTTTGGCACAAGTGATGAACATGTTTGTTGTTAAGAAAGAATGGAACAAAACGACATCAGCAGCTTATTTTCTGTTTACCGTATTTTCCGGACTATAAGGTGCACTGGAATTTAAGGTGCACCAGCCATAAAATGCATAATAGAGAAGAAAAAAAACATATATAAGTCGCATTTGTGGAAATGTATTTGATCAAATCCAAGACCAAGAACAGACGTTTCCTCTGTAAATGCAGTTTAAAATAATAACAGATGAGAGAACATGGTGAATAGGTGTACGTATGCTAACGCTAACGCCTTCAGCTACATGACGTATGCTAACGCTAACACCTTCAGCTACATGACGTATGCTAACGCTAACACCTTCAGCTACATGACGTATGCTAACACTAACACCTTCAGCTATATGACGTATGCTAACGCTAACACCTTCAGCTACATGACGTATGCTAACGCTAACACCTTCAGCTACATGACGTATGCTAACGCTAACACCTTCAGCTACATGAGGCACAGACAGAACTGTGGTAAGTGTCTGGTATGTTAACGTAACATATGAACAGTTATTCAGATAACTATAGCATAAAGAACATGCTAACAAGTTTAGCAAAGCATCAGTTTTACCCCAAATCACTAAATCCATTGAATTCTTCTTCCTCTGTGTCACTTCTAAACAACTCCACAAACTCCAGAGGAAGAGGAAGTGCAGATTCTTCTTCTGCGTCGCTTAGAGCCTAGAGCGCCCTCTTGTGGTCGTCAGTGTGAAAATAACAACTAATATCACATATAAGTCGCTCTGGAGTATAAGTTGCACCCAAAACTATGAAAAAAGGTGATGAAACTGTGGCGTTTGTGATGAAACTTGTGGCGTTTGTGATGAAACTGTGGCGTTTGCGTTGAATGCCGCTGCGCTGCGTTTGACCCACAGAAAACAACAAGCCTCCCGTGGCGGACGCCGGGCCCGAGAAGGAGCTGACTCTGCCCGTGGACAGGACCACACTGGACGGAAGCAAGAGCTCGGACGACCAGAAGATCGCCAGCTTCCTGTGGAAGCAGAGCGCGTCAGTGAATCACACTCGCATCACGCCGAATATGAGAGAGAATGAAAGGAAACCGCTAACGAGAATAAGCAATAAATCAGTGACGGGATCTGATTTCTGACGCAAACGTTTAACGAACCATCGTTTTAAGAAATAGAGGAAAATAAATCCAGGAAACACAAAAACCCAGCCCAATCCTAACCATGTTTAGAGTGCATTTTACACTGTTATTTTTATCTTTTTTTAAATGTGTTCATATTTGGACACAGCTTAAAGCGCCCCCTACAGGCCGGACCACTCACTGAACTAAAACTCAGTTAAGATCAATATATTTTGAATTTTGATCAAATTTTTCTTCCTGTTTGTAATTGATGACATCGCACTAGGAAATTACCCAGCAAACACTGGGCCAAAACTCATCTGATGTCACCACTTTTTAATTTGACAAATAAAAATATATGAGAGTGACTTTATTTTGTTGAATTAATGTGTAAATTCTGTATAAACTTTGACTGGAACGAGTGTCCCTGGTGTGATGTCACTTCCTGTATGAGTGTCCCAGGTGTGATGTCACTTCCTGTCAATTTCCACATATTTTTCAACGTTTTCTCCACAAATACCTGCTCGATTAGTGTAAAACTATAATTTATATGTACGACAGGTATAAATACACCAAATAAAGTCAAAATTAGAGAATCGTAAAAACCTGTCATAGGCACTTTAAGCTCCTCCTCCAGCCCGTTTCCCAGACGACGCACAAACGCTTTTCTTTATCTGTAACACATTTTGAACATTTGCAGACTGCCGACGGCGTTCGTTGCTTTGAACCTGACCTTTTATTCCCCCTTTCATCCGTCTTCAGCGGTCCACACGAGGTGAGGCTCAAGAACGCCGACTCGGCTGTCGCCACGGTTACCGGCCTGGAGCCGGGCACGTACGTCTTCACCCTGACCGTGACCGACGAGAGGAATCTCCATAACAGCGACGCCGTGACGGTCATCGTGCGAGAAGGCAAGACATAAAAATATATCTCCAAAAACACACAGGGAGAACATCCAGCTTCATTCTCTCCCCTCTGAGCGTCACAAACACACACTGGGAGAACATCCAGCTTCAGTCGCTCTCCCCTCCAAGCGTCAAAAACACACAGGGAGAACATCCAGCTTCAGTCGCTCTCCCCTCCGAGCGTCAAAAACACACAGGGAGAACATCCAGCTTCAGTCGCTCTCCCCTCCGAGCGTCACAAACACACACGGAGAACATCCAGCTTCAGTCGTTCTCCCCTCCGAGCGTCACAAACACACAGGGAGAACATCCAGCTTCAGTCGCTCTCCCCTCCGAGCGTCAAAAACACACAGGGAGAACATCCAGCTTCATTCTCTCCCCTCCGAGCGTCAAAAACACACAGGGAGAACATCCAGCTTCAGTCGCTCTCCCCTCCGAGCGTCAAAAACACACAGGGAGAACATCCAGCTTCAGTCGCTCTCCCCTCCGAGCGTCAAAAACACACACGGAGAACATCCAGCTTCATTCTCTCCCCTCCGAGCGTCGCAAACACACACTGGGAGAACACCCAGCTTCAGTCGCTCTCCCCTCCGAGCGTCAAAAACACACAGGGAGAACATCCAGCTTCAGTCGCTCTCCCCTCCGAGCGTCAAAAACACACAGGGAGAACATCCAGCTTCATTCTCTCCCCTCCGAGCGTCACAAACACACAGGGAGAACATCCAGCTTCAGTCGCTCTCCCCTCCGAGCGTCACAAACACACTGGGAGAACACCCAGCTTCAGTCACTCTCCCCTCCGAGCGTCAAAAACACACAGGGAGAACATCCAGCTTCAGTCGCTCTCCCCTCCGAGCGTCAAAAACACACAGGGAGAACATCCAGCTTCATTCTCTCCCCTCCGAGCGTCAAAAACACACAGGGAGAACATCCAGCTTCAGTTGCTCTCCCCTCCGAGCGTCAAAAACACACAGGGAGAACATCCAGCTTCAGTCGCTCTCCCCTCCGAGCGTCAAAAACACACAGGGAGAACATCCAGCTTCATTCTCTCCCCTCCGAGCGTCAAAAACACACAGGGAGAACATCCAGCTTCAGTCGCTCTCCCCTCCGAGCGTCAAAAACACACAGGGAGAACATCCAGCTTCATTCTCTCCCCTCCGAGCGTCAAAAACACAGGGAGAACATCCAGCTTCATTCTCTCCTCTCCGAGTGCCGATCTTTAAAGTTGCGTGACTACTGAGGATCTGAGAAAAATGTCCAGTTATTATTAATCTGTGTAATTCCCTCCGCGGCCAGTAGATGGCAGAAAACCTCAGTTAGTCCCGTGGGAAACAGCAGAGCTACAGATTAACAAAACAAATAATGCAGAATATTTGTCCTTTAATTAATAGTAACGTCAGCCAAATCGACTCGTTTGAGCTGTTAAAACTGTTATAACGACACACACACTTGAACTAACTGAACTCTTGTGCCCCCTGGTGCAGAGGAGGACCAGCCGCCCGTGGCCCATGTCCTGCCGAGCCCCCCGGTGTCCCTGCCCCTGAGCACCGCCTCTTTGGACGGGTCGCACTCCGTCGACGACAAGGGGGGAGTGGCCTACGTGTGGACCCGGGACGACGACAGTCCGGCCGCCGGGGTGAGCCTGCAGCTTCTGACTCCTCCTTTTGTGACGGGGGTGGGAGGAGGTGCAGCGGCGCCTCCGGTGGCGACAGGCGGCGGGTGCAGCGGCGCCTCCGGTGGCGACAGGCGGCGGGTGCAGCTGCTACACAAAAAAAACAATATTGTTCATTGATCTTATTGTCTTATTTAAATTATTAACTGGAAGTTTGAGGAACCACGTACAATGACATAATTAAACCTCTGATTACATGACAAATAAAAGCAGTAAGAATTATTCATAAAGTCCATTTAAGAGACCAATTATTTATTACATCCAAATAATTGAAATGAAAAGATCTTCTAAAATTACAAACACTAACGATGATTTACAGAGTGAGAAAGTTGCTGTTGCCATTAGCGATACAGACAGCAGGGGGCGCCACCTCTGTCTCTGTCTTTAAGAAACAGTTTAACAAAAACAACAAAACAATCAAATCTTATGAATTAAATATTTTTTTTAAATTAAAACAAGTTGTTTTAACAAAATGTGTTCAGAATTATCTTGTTTTTTTTGTTTTGTTTTTTGTTTATTGAAATTTCAAGAAAGTGGCAGATATTTCTAAGTTTTTTCCGTCTCTGCTCCTTTTTGATTGTGATCATAATCGACTCTTTGGACGGGTCGCACAATGGGGGAGTGGCCTAGTCACTCGTTCATTAAGGATGCAATCATGTTTATAATAATACCAAATAAGATCACAAGTACTAAAAACAATACTTTAATTTTCTGTCAATTTGTATTATTTATTTAATGTATTTTTTGTTGATTTTTATTCTTTTATCATTATTTCATTATTCATTTTTTAGTTTGTTTATCCGTATCATCTTTGGTTGCATTTTTCTTTTTAAGTTTAAACTGAGTCCAGGTGACTACAACTGAACCTTTTTCTACAATTTATTTCTAATTGTAATTTAAAGGTTAATTCTGCTCCCAAACGCGTAGATGTCAACAATCATAATATAACACGATAACATTTTAAAAAGTCTTATTGTGACACTTCTTCCTGGTGTTTTCAGGACGTACTGAACAGCTCTGACCACCAGGCGGTGCTGTTCCTGGGGAACCTGGTCCGCGGCACCTACAGCTTCACTCTGACTGTGACCGACTCCAAAGGCCAGAGCAGCAGAGCTCAGGGCCGCGTGGAGGTCAAACCGGGTAAAGTCTAAAGCGCAGAAGAAGAGATTAGAGCTCCAGCGGTCTTTAAACTCCTCCCTTTTGTCCACCGTAGCCCCGCCTCTTCAGTCGAGAAAGATGTTTGGTGTGAATTTGGGCTACGGCACGCGGGCGAAGAATTGTGAAACTCGCAGTAAATAAAGCGTAAAATCGGATAAAAACGGAAGTGTATGTGTGTATGAGGTCCGCAGCACTGTGGGGCCGGTCCGACAATAACATCTTTAAAATCAAATATAAAATGACCATGAAGCCGGTGTAAAGCCTTTTTTTAAAAAACTTCCGGTTCTGGACTAACTGCAGATGATAAAGTGCGAAATAGAAAAGACTTGCGTTTGGTTAAAAGATGATAAAAAGTGTATTTCACGACCGCGTTGATCCGTTCGCCAAGATTTAATGTTAACTTAAGTATTTTCACCTTATTGTTCATCTTTGTGAGTCCCTGTGATGGTTAAATATGTATTTTCGGGGCATTTGAAGGGACCTTCGTCGCCCCCTGCTGTCTCGGGGTGGAACACCAGTAACATCGACCTGAAGACGAACTCTCCTGAGAAACCCTGGCCCTTTTAGAAAAAAAACATTTGGCTAGTTTAAAAGTTCTTGTACGTGATCATACTGACTTATAATGATAAAAAAGTAAAAGGGTGCTGCAGGGGGCGCTCTACGGCCCGCGTCGTGTTTCCATGGCGTCTTGGGTCACGTTTCTCCCGTCGCTTTGGCAGATCCGTTTGAGCGCGACCTGGTGGAGCTGGTGCTGGAGGCGCCGGTCTCCTCTGTCTCTCAGCGGCAGCGGGACATGCTCCTCCGGCAGGTCGGCGTGCTGCTCGGCGTGCTGGACAGTGACATCATCGTCCGCAGCGTCGGCGCCTTCAACGAGCACAGGTGAGCGTGGGCGCTTGAACCGGGCGCAACGCCGCAGAATCACGAGCGTTTGAGAGATCGTTATTCTGCTGTCGTACTGATTTTTTCATGGTTTAAATTGGAAAATAATAATCACTCATGTCCAGAAAAAAGAGCGTTAAGTAAATGTTAATACGACTGCATCAATTTAAAGGTTAACTTGACAAGTCGATGAAAAATAATGTCGTATTTTTTTATAATTATTATAACATAATTATAACATTATAATCGTTATCTGGACTTTACAGACTCTAAAACACACACGGAAATTGTATATATTTTATAACAAAGACGCTGGCATTATTAAATCAAAATGTCAAAAAATAATAATAAACAACGTCAGATTTTTATCAATTATACACTTTATTTTTTCATAATATTTTCTATCCAAAAGGCTTCAGTCGCCACATTTACACCTTTATGTGGTGGAAATGTATTTAAAAAGTCACAATCTGCAAAAAAAGAATCAGATAATTGACCAATGAGCTGTTAGATGACCGTTAGTCGCCGCCCTGGTGGTCCGTTCTATGGATTCACTGTCAAAAATGTACTGCTTTGATTAAAAGATTTTCAGTTAAACTAAATTTTTCAAGTTTAAGAAAATATGACACAACAAATTTAGGTTTCAAGGGTTATTAACACGGGTAGATTATTTATTAGAAACCACAACAAACTACTAAAAAAAATCACAAACTCATAATGTGTTTTGGCAGTTATTTTATTGAAAGTTTGTATAGTTAAGATTGTAACGATCAAAACGATGATCTCATTTTGCGTCGTGAGAAAGTAGACAATCGGGCGATGCTAATAATGCTAATGCTAATAAATGTGGCGTCCTGCAGCACTCGCCTGGTCTTCCTGGTGTCCGGCGGTCCGGGGCGCCCCCCTCTGGCCGGACACAGCGTCGCACTGGGACTCCGGAACAAACTCCGGAAACAGAAGAACGACTTCCTCATCTTCAAGGCGCGGCGCGTGGACACAATCGGTGAGCGAAACGCCTGCCGGTGTCACCCTTTTTACGAGCACATGTCGTTGTTTTTTTTGACCCTCTGTCGCCCCCCTCAGTCTGCCAGCTGAACTGCTCCGGTCACGGCGACTGCGACACGTTCACGCGCCGCTGTGTGTGTCAGCCGTTCTGGATGGAGAACTTCGTCACGGCGACATTCGGAGATCAGGAGAGCAACTGCGGTACGAGACTTTCACGCAATAAAACCACGTTCCTCGACATGATGCGTGAATCCACCAGGCCATAGCTGGATTACTGGGCTAAAAACTAATGATCATTTTGCAAATCGATGAGTTATTTAGACGGCAAACGTCACATGATGAAACGATTTTGACTCAGTTTGACCCACATGAAGCTGAAGTGAAACGTTCATAAACAAGAGAGTCGTTTTCGTCAAATACGCTCAATTTAGACATTTTCCACGTCATTTTTGTGGAATTACGGCTCAATTTCGTCACAAAACGTATGTTCTCAGCTCAAGGCGTCTTATAATCCAGTTAACAATTATTCGATTACCAAATTGGGCGACGATTATTTCAATAAACTGCCCAATTTTAATGTATATCGTTAAATCGAAAATAAATTCTTTATCTGTTGTTGTTGCAAATGTTCTAATCTTTATTGTGATATAAAATGTAGTCCATATTAACCCCGCCCTAGCGTCGTTAGTCCTTTGTAGTATGGGAAACACCTCCGGCCCCAAAACAGCTCCCTGAGGAACGACCCAACCAGACCCAAGAAATAAGAAACCGTGCAAATTTGGACTAAAAACGGGGCAAACAATGTTGGAAAAGCTTCATATTTTAACACAAAGGAAAACAGAACAAAAACGGGCGTCGCCACGAGCTCAAACACTGCAAAAAATGTATAAAATTATCTCGAAATGACTAGAAATTTTGAATCTCGGCTTGAAAAGCTTTGACTAGTTTTAATTTATTTCCTACGTTACCATCACTAACCGTCTCGCGCCACCGTGTTGTGCCCTTTAACCTTTAACCCAACTTGGACGTGATAAAGTGATAAAAGTGATAAAACACGTCTGCGTTTTCAGACTGGAGCGTGCTGTACGTCGCCATCGCCGCCTTCACCATCCTGGCGGCCGTCGGGACCTTGATCTGGGGAACCGTCTGCTGCTGCTACAAGTCAGTCGTTCGATTGGCCGCGGCTCCTCCCGAGGGGGTTGTACCATTCTGCCTTTAACTCCTCCCCCTTTTTCGACAGGCGTAAAAGCAAAGCGCGGCGGAGCAAGAGTCGCTACAAGATGCTGGAGGAGGACGAGCGCGACAGTCTGGAGCTGCACCCGCCCAGAGCAGGTACAGAACCAGAAATAGGAACTAACGAGAACTAATGACTGAACCAGGCGTGGAACTAAGAACTAACCAGAACTAATGACGGAACCAGGCGGAGAACTAAGAACTATTAAGAACTAATGACGGAACCAGGCGTAGAACTAAGAACTATTAAGAACTAATGACGGAACCAGGCGTAGAACTAAGAACTGTTTTTTCCCTCTAAAGCATAAACTCAGTATTTTGTATCTCTTTAAAACAGGTCAGATAATCGTGATAATTCAGGTCACATTATAATCGTAACAAACAGACATAATAATTGTCAGTTTTAGAAGTTAAAATAAGCATTATTTTTAATTTAAAGCCCAAAAAATAGACCTAAATGTTCATAACTTTTTTATCTTGCTGTTTTTGTCACATTTTACTTTATTTTGTTTTTCAGAAAGTTGAATTGTGTAAAGTCGCTCAGTCACATGTCGCAGCACGAGAACGAAATAAACTAAAGATTTCACGTCGTTTGGTCTCAATAATTGTGAAATAATCGTTAAATCGTGATGTTTTTCTCACAATAATCGTAACACTAAAGTTTGATAATGTTTGATATCATCTAAACACTTCTACACTGAGAAATGTGAAATATACGTATTTGCGATACATTTACTTGTGTACTTCCCGTCTGCTCCTCCAGGTCGTCTGAAGGGCGTGGCCGCGCCCACATCGTCCGCCCTGATGCACTCAGACTCGGACATGGACAGCGACGAGGCCCCGGATCCCTGGACCAACGGGGACCAGGAGCGCGGGAAACTCCTCCGGCCCCAAAACGGCTCCCTGAGGAACGGCCAAGGCCCGGCCAGAGCCAAGAAGCAACGAGAGGAGTTGCTATAGCGACAGAGCAAGAGGGCGGCTGCCAATCTGCCCTCACAGTGGACTCAAGGAAGGGACACGCCCCTGGAAAAACACTGCACATGTTTACACGAGGAAAGGACGCCACGAGGAAAGGACGCCACGAGAGGAAAGGACGCCACGAGGAAAGGACGCCACGAGGAAAGGACGCCACGAGGAAAGGACGCCACGAGGAAAGGACGCCACGAGGAAAGGACGCCACGAGAGGAAAGGACGCCACGAGGAAAGGACGCCACGAGGAAAGGACGCCACGAGGAAAGGACGCCACGAGGAAAGGACGCCACGAGAGGAAAGGACGCCACGAGGAAAGGACGCCACGAGGAAAGGACGCCACGAGAGGAAAGGACGCCACGAGGAAAGGACGCCACGAGAGGAAAGGACGCCACGAGGAAAGAAAGGAAAGGACGCCACGAGGAAAGAAAGGAAAGGACGCCACGAGGAAAGAAAGGAAAGGACGCCACGAGGAAAGGAAAGGACGCCACGAGGAAAGGAAAGGACGCCACGAGGAAAGGATTTAAGAATATTAGCTCGAAATGACTTGAATTTAGAATCTTGGCTTGAACAGCTTTGACTACTTTTGATTTATTTGCTTTTTTACTATTTTAAATACATTTTCAACAGATTTTATTAGATATATTTTTAATGTTGTGGTAAATGAACAGCCAGTGGAAGAAAATCACACTTGAAATTTAATTGAATTCCACTGACGAATAATTTGACCAATCAGATTGGGCCGCAATGATTTATTAATGAATTTATTATTTAATTAAATTTCATTATTTTTTAAATAACTGCAGTCGTGTTTTGATCGTCGTTCTCTGGACTTTACAGACTCTAAAACATAGAAAAGTACATTTACATAATCACGTATTTTGAACAATTATACATTTAATTGATGAATATTCTCAGTCCAAAAGCCGCCGCAGTTTAACTTTATCTGGTTAAAAAAGTCTCAATGTTCAGTAGAAATAATCATGAGTCGACTGCTAAAATATGTCATCGTTGCCGTGTCACAATCAGAGACTCGATCTACACTTTTATAATCAATAAATAAATAAATGCAAACGAGTCAAAACGTTCTGAAATCAAGTCATTTTCCTGTGATTTCTCTTCAGTGAAACCACGAGCTCCTCACTGAGCCAGAACCAGACATTTGAGCTGAACTTTTACTTTGAAAAACCTTCAGAATGTATTTCTTTGACCACTTTTTAGCAACGGAGACACATTTGTCACATTTAAGAAGGAGAATAAACTCAGACTCTGCTGCAAACTTCCACTGGACGTCGTCCGTCACTGCCAAAAGAACCTCAAAAAACCAACACCGGAAACGATGCAACACCGCCAAAAACCAGAAGGAACGTAAAGTAAAGGAGTATTTTACAAGAACCAGAAGTAAAGTAAAGGAGTATTTTACAAGAACCAGAAGTAAAGTAAAGGAGTATTTTACAAGAACCAGAAGTAAAGTAAAGGAGTATTTTACAAGAACCAGAAGTAAAGTAAAGGAGTATTTTACAAGAACCAGAAGTAAAGTAAAGGAGTATTTTACAAGAAGAGTTTCCATCAAATCGTCTTTTTTTTCTGCTTCTGTCGTTGCGAATGCTGAAGATTAAAACACTTTTACGGCGATTAGATGAGCTTAAACTCTCCATTTTAGTTTTATGCTTTGTCAGAAATGTTGCTCCTTTCGCTTTTCAGGCCCGAGCCCCAGGAGGGCGGAGCCTGGCGCAGCCCGCATGTTTGGTGCCCCGCCCCCCCTGCACATGGATCGTGCATACTTACTCCTGCTATGACACAAATAGTCAACAATGAGTGACTGGGCGCAGCTCGAATATCATCTTCAGGAGTGAAGCATCAAAAGTGATCACATTTTTTATTAAGTGCTACGGTCTTTACCACGACATAAAAACACAACCAACTTCAAAAAAACTGACAAAAACCAAAGCGAAAAGAGCAACATTTCTTTGTCTTAAACATGTTTTTAAAAAAGACTTTAGTTTACAAACTGCATCTTTTAATTTGAGCCATTTTTTATTTTTTTTTTGCTCTAAATTCACTGAAAACGAATGTGTTTTTGTGTCGACCTGAAACCATAAACACACTAAAGCCCACGACTCTCCAGTGTCTTCCACGCGCCGTAAACCAGAGACGCTTCGGCGATTTCCTTCACGTTCTGTCACTCAAACTCTGAGCCGTTTCTTTTGTTGTTTGTTTGTTTGTTTGTTTGTCGAAGCTGAAACTGGAAATGTACAAATAAAGTCGTCACGTTCTCGACGAGTTTGGATTTGTGTTTCGAGACTGAACTCGAGCTCTGAAACGCACACGAAAACACCTTTAAATACAGTTTATTAGCAAATACTCTTGACCTAGAAGCGTTTAGTCGACTGTTTCAACCTTTATTTGGTTTAAAATGTTTTGAAAAAGTGTCAATGTTCAATAGAAATAATGGAGTTAATTCACGGCAGGGACACTCGTACAGGAAGTGACATCACAGCAGGGACACTCGTACAGGAAGTGACATCACAGCAGGGACATTCATACAGGAAGTGACATCACAGCAGGGACATTCGTACAGGAAGTGACATCACAGCAGGGACACTCGTGCAGGAAGTGACATCACACCAGGGACACTCGTGCAGGAAGTGACATCACACCAGGGACACTCGTACAGGAAGTGACATCACACCAGGGACACTCGTACAGGAAGTGACATCACAGCAGGGACACTCGTACAAGAAGTGACATCACAGCAGGGACACTCATACAGGAAGTGACATCACAGCAGGGACACTCATACAGGAAGTGACATCACAGCAGGGACACTCAAGTTTATGTAGAATTTACACAAAGAAACAACTTTTTTTACAAAATTCAACAAAAAACTAAATAAAACATATAACAAAGATGGGGAGCACGGTGGCAAAGGCGGTTAGCGCTCTTGCCTCCCAAGAAGGAGATCATGGGTTCGATTCCCGGACCAGACCAACATCACATGATCTCTCTGGGTGGAGAGTCCAAACACATGCATGTGTTAGGTAAAATTGACCTGATTCTAAATTGGCCTTAGTGAGAGTGAACTGTGAACCCTGCGACGAGATTGCCACTGTCCAGGATGTACCCCGCCTAAGGCCCGAAGTAACTGGGATAGGCTCCAGTCATCCACGACCCCGAAGTGGTAGAAAATGGATAAATAAAACAATGTGACATTAGGTGGGTCATCAATTACAAACAGGAAGTGACATTATAAACCTGAATAAATTGATTTTCTGTGATAAAATGTGTATAATCTTAAATCTTATTAAAACAAATTTATCTCAACTACATTTGAGCCGGACATTATTATTATTAGGCCCAAGCGTCACAAGCTGGCGAGAGGCCTATTAATCTCGTAAGGCCTTTAGTAGTAGGAAAATGGAACATTACCGTTGTAAACGGGCGAAGCCCGTGCAAAAGGTCTCACTAAACGAGCACTTTACATTGGGATGACGACCGCTTCGTGGTCGTCATCCCCATATAAAGCACTCATTTGCGCTAAGTAGCTCACGAATACGTTCCCCATCTCTTGCATGTTCCGTTCATATAAACATTTAATGCAAAAATTGAACATTATTACTGTATAGAGGGCCAAAAACACAAAGTGGGCGGAGCCCACTCAAAATTAACGAAAGTACCCGTCAGTGACCAGGGACCCACACCATGAGGTTTCCGAAAATGTATAGTTTATGATATTTGAAAAATGGGAATCATTGTTTTCGCATCGGAATATTATTCTTTCTTCTTCTTCTTCTTCTTCTTCTTCTTCTTCTTCTTCTTCTTCTTCTTCTTCTTCTTCTTCTTCTTCTTCTTCTTCTTCTCGGGACAAACCCCCCTATTTTTCACCCAGTGAACATTGACGAAAAGTCACAAAAATTTGCACACCTCTAAAAATCGTGCCTCTCTACATTCTGGCTATTTCCCTTTTCTAAAATAAAAAATTGGCGCGTCAGCGCCCCCAAATGTACCAAAAATGCATTGAGAGATAGGAAATGACCCAAAAAAAATCTGATCGTAGAATCATGAAATTTGGCGCAGAGGTAGATGGTGACAAGAGAAGTAAAAAATATTACTACGGCAACGCCGTCCACCCAACCAAATGTCGGCCATATTGGTTCAAAAATGGCTAAGCAGGACTCGGGAGTTTTTCCAAACGTCGTACTTTTACGACCTCCTCCCAGGGCGTTGGCTCTAAAAAGCTGAAATTTGGTGAAAATGCTACTGAGGAGTGGGACATCAAAAGTTATTCAAATTACATTGACCCTGTCACGGTCTCTGTGCGGCGAAGCCGCAAACTTTAGCTAGAATTTCAGAAATCTCCCAAATTTAACATTTCTGCCGTTTGCGCAGATAAAGTCCGAATTGCGTCAAATTAGAATCAGTTGTTAAACTCTTTGCCCTAAACCTACTTGAAGTGAAATAAATTTATTTGGCGCCACAGCGCCCCCTACAGATTTTATATGCAGGTTAAATGTTTAGTTTTGCGAAATTATATGAAATTTGACACACAACTCAATTTTAGCATCCCCATCAAAAAAGTCAATGAGACCCATGTCATAATTGTTATGGCTTTGCCGTAGTGATGACCAAAACCTCCCATGTTATTCCAATGGGGAAATCGCCAGAACATGTTTACACTTTAGACTTTCACAAACTCCTCTTAGGGCGTCAGCCCTATTAACCTGACATTTGGTGAGACTCATCTTCAGGGGTGGACCATCAAACGTTATCCACATTTTTATTCAAAGAGTCACGGTGTCTGTGCGGCAAAGCCGCACATTTTGCCAAGAATTCAAAATAAAATAGCTTTTTGATGGTAAAACAAAGGGGAGAAGATGTGACAGCGTCACAGATTCAGCAGTAGGCGTAATAAAAGGACAATTGGGGCGCGTTAGCACCCCCTCCTCTTGCGGCGTGGCGGCGGCGTGGCGAGGGCCGATCATTGCCGCTTGCGGCTATATTTATTATTATTATTATAATTCTTCTTCTCCTCCTTCTCCACCGCTAGACTTTATTCAGACTATTCTTTTCCATTCATTAGACTTCACTCTTTAGACTGTATTCTCTTTAGACTGCACTCTTTAGACTTCACTCTTTAGACTGCACTCTTTAGACTTCACTCTTTAGTTTAGACTGTATTCTCTTTAGACTTCACTCTTTAGACTGTATTCTCTTTAGACTTCACTCTTTAGACTGTATTCCCTTTAGACTTCACTCTTTAGACTGTATTCTCTTTAGACTTCACTCTTTAGACTGTATTCTCTTTAGACTTCACTCTTTAGTTTAGACTGTATTCTCTTTAGACTTCACTCTTTAGTTTAGACTGTATTCTCTTTAGACTTCACTCTTTAGACTTCACTCTTTAGTTTAGACTGTATTCTCTTTAGACTTCACTCTTTAGTTTAGACTGTATTCTCTTTAGACTTCACTCTTTAGACTGTATTCTCTTTAGACTTCACTCTTTAGTTTAGACTGTATTCTCTTTAGACTTCACTCTTTAGTTTAGACTGTATTCTCTTTAGACTTCACTCTTTAGTTTAGACTGTATTCTCTTTAGACTTCACTCTTTAGTTTAGACTGTATTCTCTTTAGACTTCACTCTTTAGTTTAGACTGTATTCTCTTTAGACTTCACTCTTTAGACTTCACTCTTTAGTTTAGACTGTATTCTCTTTAGACTTCACTCTTTAGTTTAGACTGTATTCTCTTTAGACTTCACTCTTTAGTCTTCACTCTTTAGACTGTATTCTCTTTAGTTTAGACTGTATTCTCTTTAGTCTTCACTCTTTAGACTGTATTCTCTTTAGTTTAGACTGTATTCTCTTTAGACTTCACTCTTTAGACTTCACTCTTTAGTCTTCACTCTTTAGACTGTATTCTCTTTAGTTTAGACTGTATTCTCTTTAGACTTCACTCTTTAGACTGTATTCTCTTTAGTTTAGACTGTATTCTCTTTAGACTTCACTCTTTAGACTGTATTCTCTTTAGTTTAGACTGTATTCTGTTTAGACTTCACTCTTTAGACTGTATTCTCTTTAGTTTAGACTGTATTCTCTTAGACTTCACTCTTTAGACTGTATTCTCTTTAGTCTTCACTCTTTAGACTGTATTCTCTTTAGTTTAGACTGTATTCTCTTTAGTCTTCACTCTTTAGACTGTATTCTCTTTAGACTTCACTCTTTAGACTGTATTCTCTTTAGTTTAGACTGTATTCTCTTTAGTCTTCACTCTTTAGACTGTATTCTCTTTAGACTTCACTCTTTAGACTGTATTCTCTTTAGTTTGGACTGTATTCTCTTTAGACTTCACTCTTTAGACTGTATTCTCTTTAGTTTGGACTGTATTCTCTTTAGACTTCACTCTTTAGTTTAGACTGTATTCTCTTTAGACTTCACTCTTTAGACTGTATTCTCTTTAGTTTAGACTGCATTCTCTTTAGTCTTTACCTTTAGACTGTATTCTCTTTAGTTTGGACTGTATTCTCTTTAGACTTCACTCTTTAGTTTAGACTGTATTCTCTTTAGTTTAGACTGTATTCTCTTTAGTCTTTACCTTTAGACTGTATTCTCTTTAGTTTAGACTGCATTCTCTTTAGTCTTTACCTTTAGACTGTATTCTCTTTAGTTTGGACTGTATTCTCTTTAGACTTCACTCTTTAGTTTAGACTGTATTCTCTTTAGTCTTCACTCTTTAGACTGTATTCTCTTTAGTTTAGACTGTATTCTCTTTAGACTTCATTTAGACTGTATTCTCTTTAGTTTAGACTGCATTCTCTTTAGTCTTTACCTTTAGACTGTATTCTCTTTAGTTTGGACTGTATTCTCTTTAGACTTCACTCTTTAGTTTAGACTGTATTCTCTTTAGTCTTCACTCTTTAGACTGTATTCTCTTTAGTTTAGACTGTATTCTCTTTAGTCTTCACTCTTTAGACTGTATTCTCTTTAGTTTAGACTGTATTCTCTTTAGTCTTCACTCTTTAGACTGTATTCTCTTTAGTTTAGACTGTATTCTCTTTAGTCTTCACTCTTTAGACTGTATTCTCTTTAGTTTAGACTGTATTCTCTTTAGACTGTATTCTCTTTAGACTTCATTCTTACGTCACGTCTGGTTCGTTTAGTTCAGATAAATCACATAAAAAGAGAAGGAAAAACGCGCAGTAAAAAAGTGAACTTCGGTGTGTTTTTCCCTCCGCCGCGCGCGAGCCTTATATGGCGACGAGACGCGCGCGGCACAAGGGCGGAAACCGGCGCGGTGTCATCTGGGTAAAAGTGCCTCATCCAGGAAGACGGGACCAGTGCCGCCGCTGCGTTCACCGCGACCCCGCACGCTCCCGCACGTTTCCCAGGACTCGATCACCGCATCACGGCATTTTAGCAGGTGAGACAGTACGAGTATTGTCATGGAAACGCCGCGGTATCGAAGCGAAAGACGCGCGCGGCGGAGCGAAAACGCGACAGAACGTGCCTTTTCTTTTTTTAAACAATAAATAAATGTATTCGCCGCGCTGCAAACGACGCTAATGCGCAAAGCAACTTGTTCTGTGCTCAAATCGTTGCTTTATTTAATTGCTATATATTTATTTAATTGCCAATATTTAATTGAACGATTGCGGAAATGTGCCGTTTTGTGCAGCATTTGCTAACGCGATGCGGGAGGGTGTGCGTGTTTAGACCGGGCTCAAATCCAGGAAATGCCGATACGAAAAGAACGTTAACACCGGAGAGGGACGCGCGAGCCCCGAATCAAACGCTTAATTGGCTGATTAAACCTTTTTAAAAGTGTCAGATTTAATTGGGAAAAAAAGCTCAGTTCCGCCGGTGTCGCCACGTAGGTTCACTGCCGCGATTTGCACCCCGCAGTGTCCTCATTAACGACGCGGCGTCTGGACGGCGTGTGAACGGTTAACGTCTGAGATTAAGTCGCGGCAGCTCGTGCAAAGTGTAACCGAGCAAATACACTCGATTAAAGCTTCAGGATTCGTGGGAAAGTCGATTGGAGTGACTTGTTTGCCGGGGGTGCGGAATGCGGCGTAACACCAGGGACCCGGCTAAGCGCTAGCAGCCGTGGCCGAAGAAAGCGACTGCCGGGCCGGGTCACTGTGCTAGCATCCGCCGCTTGAACTTGGTCAGATGGAGCTTAAAGTGCACTGAGCTCATTTGGGAAGATTAACAATGAAAACTAATCGTGTTTTGATGGTTAAATTCGCGTAAAGTCGGCGGTGGTTCCGTCTTAACATGTCGCGCGCCCCGGGCCTGACCCACTTCCGCATTCAGCCTTTTTCTGCACCAAACTTCCCACTTTTGACATTAAACTAAACGTTGCAATTAAACTGTGCAAATTACAAACTCAAGGATTCATTTATTTTTCCTTGTTCTTCGTTGTGTTTGGAGTGACCTAAATAACATTGTGTTGGATTTAATGTTAAAATACTGCACTAATCCGTTGTGTTTTTAACCTTTTTTAAGTCGTGTTAGGAGTGAGAAATGTAGACAAAACTTAATATCTGACAATATTTGATGTTTACAGTATTAGCTTAAAAATCCTTTTGTTTTGGTTGAATTATCCCTCAAAACGTGAATACTCTTCTTTTTGTTGTTGTTTTTAATGTCATTTTAGTCGTGTTAATCAGACTATAAACTTGATAGTCTATTTTCTCTGTATATTTTAGTTCTTTGTTGCAGACGTTCGCTCACTTTAAATGCAGTTCGAGCCTTTTCTCTGGACACATTAGTTCTGGACTTTGCAGAATCTAAAGCTGCATTGTTCTGCAGCAACTTCAGGCAGAACGTTTACATTTTTCAAGTTACTCCAGTTAAATCCACTCACTACACACTATTTTTGTCACACTTAAATCCATAAAAACACAGTCTGAGCTCTGATAATCGAGCACAACGTCTGTAAAGAATGAATTGTGAACTGCAAATATTGTAAAATGTACGTTTATTGCAATTATTGTGGACATTAGAGCTCGTTTGTTCTGTTGATTCAAACATTTTTATATGTTTACTGCTTTAGATGGTTAAATTAAGCTTCTTTTTAATTTAATTTTCCCCTACATTTAAAACAATCAGTTGTTGCAGCGCTTGTTCGAATACAAAAGGTAAAATAAGTCTGTTTTAAGGTGTTTGTGATGGTTTCCTGGACTGACACATTTGGTTTCTGTCAGTCTCCCTGGAGCTAATACCACACTCAGTTTTTAGTGTCACAATACGTTTTCCCCCTTGTGTTTCACCTCCTTCACAGACCGCTCCCTTTTATCTGACTCGAACCAGGAAGTGGACTTTGTCAGGACGAGACGGACAAAGAAGGAGCTTGTTTAGGTCCAAATGAGGCTCCGAAACGTGCATAAAGTCACCAAAATGCCCCGTGTTTATTAAAATGTAACTGCGAGGAGCTAAAGTACGTTTGCTAATCGATTATTCGCGTGATTATTCTCTCGGTTTTTAATTGATTTGTTGTTTTTTTTGGATCACAAAAGGTAAACGTGAGATTTCTGTTGGAGCCAAATGAAGCTAAAAGTGAAGACGCTTCAGACGATGATGAATTATTATATTAACATCAAATCAACGCAATTTACAACAACAAAAAATACGCTGACATTTACGCGAATATTTAACACAGTTGTAATCGTTTAGTTGCGGCGTAAATGTCCAAAGTGTTGAATTTGTCAATTTTCAAATTTAGTCCGACTGTAATTTTCCCATTTTTAAAAAACTTTTTTAGACCATTGTCACTCCAGTCGGTGTCGGTGTAATCCCTCATTCGTCCAGGCGTGTTCCATAGTAGAAAAAGCTTCAGTTGTAGTCATCTGGACTCAGTTTGAAAAAATAAACGTTTCGACTCTCATCCAAGAGTCATTGTCAATAACGTTATTGACAATGACTCTTGGATGAGAGTCGAAACGTTTATTTTTTCAAACTGAGTCCAGATGACTACAACTGAAGCTTTTTCTACTCCAGTCGGTGCTGATTTTTTTGAGTCTGTCGTTGTGTGTGTGTGTGTGTGTGTTCGTTCCAGAAGTATCCATCCACTGTGTCCAGGGCAGCAGTTTTGAGGCCACAATGTTGCTTTTTCTACATAAAATTACAGTTCATACAAGTGTCATAAAACCTCTTTTTCAGCTCGGGCAGGTTCTGGAGTCTGCGTTTAGCACGTTTAGCCCGGTTAACAATCAATCGATGAGTAAATCAGTTGATTAGTTGTGATTTTCCTCACTGTACGACAACCATAATCTTTAATGTAGAGTTTACATTTAAACTGTCGAATATTAAAATGACGACAAAGCTTCATTTACACACAAACGATTAGCGTGAGCGATACTTTGGAGTTTTTAAAGTCACGTGCCTGTGTGAACGTTCTGGTCGCGGCCGTTGAAGTCGTAAACGCGATCGTTGTCTCATTTTTTTAAGTAAGTTTTAGTCGTCGTCAGCAGCTTTATGCAAAAACGAGCCGCGGCGCTTTGCATCGACTAAAGGACAACGTTGGGATTTAATTTGGTTAAAAGGGTTTGGTCCTGGGTCAGTAACGGCCGAAAGAATCAAAACTGGTGAAACGAGGAAGAAAAAAGGGTCAAAAACTGTCCGAGTGACGTATTGTACTGTTTGTCAACATTTCACAGTTTTAAGTGTTTTCCTCATTTTCCCACATGAACGTTTGAGTATCGTTGTTCTCTGATCTGTAAATCTGTCATTTTTAATTTCCTAACAAGGGAAACGGGTTCGATTCTGCAGCAAATCAGGAAATCTGTTCAACGCGTTAATTTGACTTGTCTTCTTTTCCACTTAAACATTCGAACGGTTAAAGAACTCGACAATTCTGACTTTAAAAAAACTAAAGTAAACAACATTTTGACTTTTTTGTTGTTGACATTCTTACTTTTTAAAAACTCACACATTCTGACTTAAAAAAAAAAAAAAGCTAAAAAAAACTTAATATTCTGACGTTTTTAAATTTCTTCCTGTGATGCTTTTATTTCGTAATCAGGGGCAGAAATGGGCTTCTGTAATTGAGACACTATTAGTTCTGCTTTTTCCTGGTTTTTGATGCGTTTCGACTCCGTAAAGAGGTTTAACTTGTTGAAATCGGTCAAAGTGTTCAGATCGGCTTCACCGTCTCACGTCTGCCATGAACATCTTGTACTTTTTGCAGTATTTGCTAAAGTACTTTTTCCCATTGAAATGAATGGGGCTAAATAGAGCTGGGTTGAAATAATGGATTTTCCGATTTTTAACCGATTATCGATTCGTACGTCCAAAGATCGATTTTTTTTTTTTTTTTTTTTTTTTTTTTTTTTTTTAAATTTTTAATTAAAATTATTTTCTACATTTCCCTCAGTGAACTTCAATCTAGATTGACCTTTAACCTTCATCAGTCTTCCATCAGTAACTACCAATACTTGTAAGATTTGCTGTTTAATATTGATATAATACGAAGTTTTAATATGTTGCTTCTCTACACAGTCATGAAGTGAAGGAAACGGTTCAAATACGTTTTTCATTTTTAATAACATTAACCCCCGGATCGAATCGAAATCGGATTGGAAATCAAATCGAAAAAAATCGATTTTGTAACGTAAAAATCGGAATCGAATCGATTCTTGAAATTTGAATCGAAACCCAGCTCTAGGGCTAAAGAATGAAGTCTTTACTACACACATGTAGTACTTTTACGCAAGAATGCAGACACTCGCCATTGCTTCAGCCATTGCACATTGTCAAGTTATACAATTTGAAATGTCCAAAATATGTGTCGTAATTTCTGGACTATAAGTGGCACCTTTTTTTCATAGTTTTTCTGCCGGCGTGCGACTTATATTTATACTTGTATACTTATTTTCCGGAGTGACTTGTGATATTATTTGTTATTTTCACACTTGCAACTGCATTTCATACAGTGCGACTTATTATATATGTTTTTTTTCTTCTCTATTGTGCATTTTTTTGGCTGGTGCTACTTATAGTCCGGAAAATACGGTAAATAAACGAGACAAAACACTTAATATTGTCTTTGACTTTAGTTTGCTGCAACTTTACCCTTTTTTAACTTGATTTTGTAGATTTGGGGCTTTCATACATCCACCTCACGATCTCGCGCGGGCCTCATTTGTCTTAACATACTTTTACGTACGAGTCCAGACCTGATTCACATTCTTTTTTGTACAAGCGCACAACACGTCCAAGAGGTTTTTTACTGCTGCTAACGACCAAGCAGATTTAATCCAACATGGGACAGTTTGACCCTTTTAACCTTCAGTTTCAATAAGACGGGCCTTATTTGGAGCTTTATTTAGTGCAATAAATCTGAAAAGAACATTAAATTTACATGAGTCTTGTGCTATTTTGACGTCAATCCTGTCATAAAACCTCCTTCTGCACATGGAACGTTTTGGAGTCATTGTCCCGGTTTGATTAATAAATGAGGCGAAGTTGTTCAATAGACTTGTGATTAATCAGCTTAGTTTAATTGTATTGAGTTTTTATTTTATTTATTTATTTATTTATTTATTTTTTATTGAAGTGTGAAGTCGTTTACTCAAGTCTCGTATCCTCTCGAGTCTCGTTACGTTTAATTTTGCCTCATTAACAAAGCGAAGTTCACGCATCAACTCTTGAGTCGGAGGAAGATGTTTTTATCGTTTTTCAGTTTCTCTGGATGTGTATTTTAAACTGATGAGAACAAAAGGTACTTGAGCGTAGTCGACTTTGCGATACATTTGATTTGGTGCGTATATTATTGATGTGAATGATGTTTGCTGTTGTCGTGGTTAAATGAATGAATAAAGGTCGTGGCGTCTTTGGGCGTTTTCCGAGCCTTCGTGCCAATTACGGTTTACGGCGTTTGTCCCCAGCGTAATCATAATCGCCGTAATCATCGTCAGTCCAGTCGGCCGCTCCCCTGGGCCCCCGCGTCGGCCGCTCCCCTGGGCCCCCGCGTCGGCCGCTCCCCTGGGCCCCCGCGTCGGCCGCTCCCCTGGGCCCCCGCGTCGGCCGCTCCCCTGGGCCCCCGCGTCGGCCGCTCCCCTGGGCCCTCGCGTCGGCCCTCCGGATCCTAGAATAAAACGATAAATCCAACAGTTTCAAGCAAAGTTGCAACTGACGATTATTTCAGTCGCCGAACGTTTATTTCTGTTCAACAAATAATGCAGAATATTTGTCATTTACGACGAGACACTCACGAGACCCAAACACTCCGGGTTTGCTCACACGTGTTTAGGGGTTCAGTACATGGCGGGTAATGCTGTGGTAATTGCGGTGTTGCTTGTACATGTAAATTGTTCCCTCATAAATGACCGTATGGACCCGTGTTTTCAGGTATGGCCGAGTTGGCGGGTTTGGTGGCTCGTTTGGAGACGGCAGTGGGACGTCTGGAGGGGATGTCCCTGTCTGGTGGAGGAGGGGGAGGAGCTGCGGTGCCTGCGGGACGTGAGTGCTCCGCCCACACAACAGAACTGCTCCTGAACATCTTTAGAGCCTTTTGTCTGGAGCGTCGATTAAGCTCCGTATCACACCGAACAGTTCCTTTTTAAAGGGCACGACCTTTAGCCAGATTCTGTCTCTCCGTCGCGTTGGGGTCTCTCCTCAGTCGCGTTGGGGTCTCTCCTCAGTCGCGTTGGGGTCTCTCCTCAGTCGCGTTGGGGTCTCTCCTCAGTCGCGTTGGGGTCTCTCCTCAGTCGCGTTGGGGTCTCTCCTCAGTCGCGTTGGGGTCTCTCCTCAGTCGCGTTGGGGTCTCTGTCTGTCGCGTTGGGGTCTCTGTCTGTCGCGTTGGGACTTTGGTCTCAATTGTCTTCAGTCTCTAGTCGAAGCCCTCCGTCTCTGGCTCATTCTTCACTCCGCCCCTCTCATGACTCCGCCCCTCTCATGACTCCGTCCCCCCTCTCATGACTCCGTCCCCCCTCTCATGACTCCGTCCCCCCTCTCATGACTCCGCCCCTCTCATGACTCCGCCCCTCTCATGACTCCGCCCTTCTCTCTAACCACAAACTAAACCCACGCCTCGTAACCAGGCGACCGTTTTCTCCCTCAGCCGTGTCCAAGTTCGTGGAGGAGTACGACGACATCGTGAGCGGCGCCGTGGCCCAGTATCTGTCCCTGAGCCAGAAGATCGGCGGAGACGTCCAGAAGCACGTACGCTCCGCCTCTTTTTGCGTCTCATCTCTGCGTCTCGTCTTTTCGCTGGTGTTGAACTGCTTTTGTTTCGTCTCCAGGCCGACATGATGAAGCAGGGCTTCGCCGCGGTCAGACAGATCCTCATGCTCGCCTCGTCGCACCAGAAACCCTCAGATGTAAGTACTGCATCATCTCGTTACAAGTTCCTAAAAGTCTAAAAAAAAAACTTTCTACTTCCATTAAATGTCCATAACCGTGTTTGTCCCCAGTCGGCCCTGACCTCGGTCCTGCAGCCCGTGTCCACTGTGGTCACTAAGGTGCAGGGCTTCCGTGAGGCCAACCGGACGTCGCCGCTGTTCAACCATCTGTCGGCGGTCAGCGAGAGCGTGGGCGCCCTCGGGTGGATCGCCGTGGTAAGACCAGTTCCTCCTCAGCTGAATCGCTGCAGACACGGTGGTGTTTGACTCGTGTGCTGCTGCTGCTGCTGCTCGTTCTTCCTCTTCGTTCGTTTCATTCACTAAATAATAAATAAAACATTCACTGGACAAATTCTGGCTCCGCCCACAGACCAGTTCTGGCTCCTCCCATGGACCAGACCAACCTATTAAAGCTGCTCTTCACAGGAGAATGCAGAGGACATGATTTACCTCCATGTACACGTTTATTAAACCTTAGAATGAGCCAGGTTCTTCTTGTTGTTCTTCTCCTCCTCTTTTTCCTCCTCCTTATTCTCCTTTTCCTCCTCATTCTCCTCCTCCTTCTCCTTATTCTTTTTTTCCTCCTTCTGCTTCTCCTCCTTTTCCTCATTCTCCTTCTGGTTCTCCTGCTTCTTCTGCCTCTTGTCCTTTTTTTTTTTTCTCCTTTGTGAAAAACGTCTTGAGCGACGGCAGAAACACGGTGTTCATTTGAGTCTCTCTCCAGAAGAAGCTGCTGTTTGTGGCGTCAGGATCTCTGTTGATGAGAGACTGGCGCACGAGGAGAGACTGGCGCACGAGGAGAGACTGGCGCACGATGAGACTGGTGCATGATGTGTGGACAAAGACAGTTTAAGGCCATAGAACGCTTTAGAATGGGATTAAACTGTGGTAAATGTCTCGTGTCGGGAACTTGGCTGTGTAACTCTAGTGCTGACTTTGTGTGTAGAAATGTGTCTTTATTGTGTGAAATTAATAAGTTCTTTAATGTTTCAGGCCCCAAAGCCCGGCCCGTATGTGAAGGAGATGAACGACGCCGCCATGTTCTATACCAACCGCGTGCTCAAAGACTACAAGGAGAAGTACGGACCAATCTATGACTTTGTGTTTTAAGGCTGATATTTGTGCTTTATGCTGTTTTGTGGGGTTGTTTACACATTTTCACATTTTAGGGGGGGGTTTGTTTACACATTTTGGGGGGGTTTGTTTGCACGTTTTGGAGCGTTCCAGAGCTCAGGGCTGGCCTGGTTTTAAGTCTGGTCTTGGGCACCTTGAGCGGGCCCTCAGAGCGCTCGCTGTAGTCTTGTGTCTTTGCTTTGGGGTCTGTTTGTAAAGGGCGTGCTGGTTGTTGCAGGGACAAGACGCACACAGAGTGGGTCAGAGCGTATCTCAGCATCTGGACAGAGCTGCAGAACTACATCAAGAAGCACCACACGACCGGCCTGTCCTGGAGCAAGAGCGTGAGTGTCACATGTGGACGGCCTTTGTGGAGCCTCCTCCACACCTCCTCCTCCTCCTCCTCCACACCTCCTCCTCCACACCACCACCTCCTCCACACTACCTCCTCCTCCACACCTCCTCCTCCACACCACCACCTCCTCCACACCACCTCCTCCTCCACACCTCCTCCTCCTCCACACCACCTCCTCCTCCACACCACCACCTCCTCCACACCACCTCCTCCTCCACACCTCCTCCTCCACACCACCACCTCCTCCACACCACCTCCTCCTCCACACCTCCTCCTCCTCCTCCACACCTCCTCCTCCTCCTCCACACCTCCTCCTCCTCCACACCACCACCTCCTCCACACCACCTCCTCCTCCACACCACCTCCTCCTCCACACCACCTCCTCCACACCACCACCTCCTCCACACCACCACCTCCTCCACACCTCCTCCTCCTCCACACCTCCTCCTCCTCCACACCTCCTCCTCCTCCACACCACCACCTCCTCCACACCACCTCCTCCTCCACACCACCTCCTCCTCCTCCACACCTCCTCCTCCTCCACACCACCACCTCCTCCACACCACCACCTCCTCCACACCACCACCTCCTCCACACCACCACCTCCTCCTCCACACCTCCTCCTCCTCCACACCACCACCTCCTCCACACCACCACCTCCTCCACACCACCACCTCCTCCACACCACCTTCACACCTTCTCTCTCCCTCAGGGTCCCGTGGCCTCGACCTCCTCGGCGCCTGCTCCACCCTCCGGGGGGTGCCCTCCTCCTCCGCCCGGACCTCCCCCTCCTGCCGCTATGGACCTCAGCGGCGGAGCGGACGACAACCGCAACGCGCTGTTCGCCTCCATCAACCAGGGCGCTGACATCACGAGGGGTGAGCGAGGTCGCAGCACCCTTAGGGTCTTTTCTGTTGTAATCGCAGAACTATGACCCCCACACGATGTTTCTGAACCCTGTAGACCCTTTTAAAGGCTGTTGGACCCTTTTAAAGGCTGTTGGACCCTTTTAAAGGCTGTTGGACCCTTTTAAAGGCTGTTGGACCCTTTAAAGGCTGTTGGACCCTTTTAAAGGCTGTTGGACCCTTTTAAAGGCTGTTGGACCCTTTTAAAGGCTGTTGGACCCTTTAAAGGCTGTTGGACCCTTTTAAAGGCTGTTGGACCCTTTTAAAGGCTGTTGGACCCTTTTAAAGGCTGTTGGACCCTTTAAAGGCTGTTGGACCCTTTAAAGGCTGTTGGACCCTTTTAAAGGCTGTTAGCCTTTAAAGGGTCTGTTGGACCCTTTTAAAGGTTATTATTATGATTATGGTGAGACTTTTGACCATACGTCTGTTGTCACTTTCACAATGATCAACCAAATCAAGGCTGAAATATGCTAACATGAGGCTTCTAGATGGAAATAAAGTGTAATATTGTTTTTTTGATGATGCCTCTTTGTTTTAGGGTCTGTTTAGTCCAGAGAACCTTTATTAAAATATGAGTTGTTAATCGTTGCAGCTCTTTGTTTAATGTTTCCTCTCCTCTTTAGGCCTCAAACATGTCGCTGACGACCAAAAGACCCATAAGAACCCCAATCTGAGGAGCGGCGGGGCCCCTGTGCGCTCGGCGCCCAAACCCTTCTCCTCGGGCCCTAAACCTGCGGCTCAGGCCCAGGCGCAGACTCAGCCGCCGGTCCTGGAGCTCGACGGGAAGAAGTGGAAAGTGGTGAGTCCGCCAACGCGAACGCCGCGCCAACGCGGTTTGTCCAGTTGTGACGTGTTTTGTTGGTTGTTTCCAGGAGAACCAGGAGAACGCCCAGAACCTGGTGATCAGCAACACGGAACTGAAGCAGGTGGTTTACGCCTTCAAGTGCAACAAGAGCACGCTGACGGTGAAGGGCAAGATCAACTCCATCACCCTCGGTCAGCCACGCCCACGTTTAGGACGCTTGGACTGGGACGGACGCTTGGACTGGGGGGGATGTTTTTTAGCCCAGCCCAGGGGGGGACGTTTAGCCCGGTGAACTAAATGCCTTTCCCTTGTGTTTCCAGATAACTGTAAGAAGACGGGTTTGGTGTTTGACAATGTGGTTGGGATCGTGGAGGTGATCAACTGCAGAGACATCAAAATTCAGGTGCAAAAACAGACTCTAAAAAAAGGCTCATTTAAGAAGCTAGCGGCTATTGTTTTTAGCCTGATTTGAACCGTTTTACTGCACAGAACGCCAAGGTTTTAAAGTACAGTTATTTAGAGCGGAGAAACACTTATTTCCACGGATGCTAACTTATATGTCGAGCTTTAGCAACACAAAGCTAGCAAAGCGCGTTAGCAACAGCCGTAGCCACGCCCCTCACACACAGTAGCCACGCCCCTCACACACAGTAGCCACGCCCCTCACACACAGCCACGCCCCTCACACACAGCCACGCCCCTCACACACAGTAGCCACGCCCCTCACACACAGTAGCCACGCCCCTCACACACAGTAGCCACGCCCCTCACACACAGTAGCCACGCCCCTCACACAGTAGCCACGCCCCTCACACGCAGCCACGCCCCTCACACGTAGCCACGCCCCTCACACGTAGCCACGCCCCTCACACGTAGCCACGCCCCTCACACACAGTAGCCACGCCCCTCACACACAGTAGCCACGCCCCTCACACACAGTAGCCACGCCCCTCACACACAGTAGCCACGCCCCTCACACACAGTAGCCACGCCCCTCACACACAGTAGCCACGCCCCTCACACACAGTAGCCACGCCCCTCACACACAGTAGCCACGCCCCTCACACACAGTAGCCACGCCCCTCACACACAGTAGCCACGCCCCTCACACACAGTAGCCACGCCCCTCACACACAGTAGCCACGCCCCTCACACACAGTAGCCACGCCCCTCACACACAGTAGCCACGCCCCTCACACACAGTAGCCACGCCCCTCACACACAGTAGCCACGCCCCTCACACACAGTAGCCACGCCCCTCACACACAGTAGCCACGCCCCTCACACACCGTAGCCGCGCCCCTCACACACCGTAGCCGCGCCCCTCACGCGCACACACAATGTAGCCACGCCCTTCACACACTGACGGTCAGACTTGTGTGCTCTTCTGGTCAGGTGATCGGTAAAGTCCCGACCATCTCCATCAACAAGACGGACGGTTGCCACGTTTACCTGAGCAAAGAGTCTCTGAGCTGCGAGATCATCAGCGCCAAGAGCTCCGAGATGAACGTCCTGGTGCCCAAAGAAGACGGAGACTTCGTGAGTCCCGCCTCCAATCCACACAAACCAAACTGTCAAATATTTAACCTTTTACCTCAACTTTTACATTTTAATTTTTAAGAATAAAGCCTTAACCCCAAACTAAACCTGGGCTGGATCAGGACTAAAATGAGATCAATTTAGGACCAAATAACGACAAGTGAACGCAATTTGTTTTATTTTTTTTAACAAAAGTGGCACAAAAAATATTTAAGGATTTATTTATTTTTTCACCTCCTTTTTCTGTCCCTCTTTTTCTTTCAATCTTTTCCTTTCCTTCTCTTGCTCCTTCTGTCTCTCTTACAGTATTTAGAGCTAACCTCATTTATGGCAGAGAATTTGAATTTTTTTTTTTAGACTTTAAAATGCCGTGTAATTTCTCACTTATTTATTTTACCTGAAGAAAAAAAAAAAAAAAAAATATATATATATATAATTTCGATATTCTACCAATTGTTTCTATTGTGAATTTCGATCACTGAATTTTGCAGTTTACTTTTTTCTTTTAGTTGAAATTAAAATGAAAAATGTCTCCCAAATATTCATTTTCCGCAATTTAAAAGGTACAAAGTTATTGGCAATCGATCATAAAGGGTCTGAAATTCATCTAGAATCTTTTCTGCTAATTTTGACACTGTTGAATTTGTTCGTTCTCTGAATATTTAAACGATGAATTTCTCATTTTGAAATTTAAATTCAGTTTTAAACGCGTCTTTTAGTCCCGCTTTGGAGCCGGTTTGTTTTTGTCTTTCCGTTAACCGTTTGCCCGTGTCTCCCGCAGGCCGAGTACCCGGTCCCGGAGCAGTTCAAGTCGGTGTGGGACGGGCACAAGCTGGTTACCACGGTCACGGAAATTTCCGGATAAAACTCTTCACCACCTCCTTTTCCCCCCAAAATCCATTTTCAATTTCAAACGCCTCGTCCTTCGTGACCGACCCCGGCACAGACTCCGCCCCCCTCCAAAACACTTCCTCATTCTCGGCCAATCGCTGCACAGCTTCAGCTCCCGACAGCCAATGAGAACGCTGCTTTTTGTATTCCTATAGCGCCGTTTTCCAGCCAATCACGAAGGAGCGGTAAATGAGGCCGGTGAAACTACAAACTAACGACACATGTTTAAACCGTCTTATATTTAAGATATTCATCATATTTGTGTGTGAAGTACTATTTGTATTTGGAGTAGCTTTTAATAAGTCTTAAAACGTGTCCTACAATACATGAAATAGATAAACACCTTAAAACACTTGAAAATTACAAATATTTTAAACACTTAAAAAAATTAAGAATGGCATTTTATGTGTCAAAAATATAGATAAAAGCTTAATTCACTTAATGATGATGTTACACCTTAATACACCTAAGATTTTTCTTTTTAAAAGTGCAGTATCATGTTCTTTAACAACTTAATAATTAGAAAAACTATGTTTCGAGCTGAATAAATAAATAAATTTGTCATGTAATTTACAGGAAGTAAAAGCTACAAAAATCCAGATAAAATGTGCTTTTAATCCATCTGAAACGTCTCGATTACTTCTCGCGAGTACTTTAATATATATTTGTCACGTTTCAATTTAGTTTTTCTTGCATGAAATGGTAATTATCTTAAACTTATCTTAATTCCACACGAGCAGAAAAATTGAAGAAAATTGAAATTTGTCAAAACCACGTGGTTAATATCCTGAAGTCGAGCAGTTGTAACGTGTAGAATTGTTTTTCTGTGGTGTAAAAATGGCCAATAGCTTAAATAAATAAATGCGTTTTTACACACTGCAGTTTAGCGAATGTGGGCAGAGTCACGTCACGGTTTTGGCTCGTGATTTCTCCAGAAACGCTGGTAAAATAACGGTATTTTTGAGGCGGTAAAAGAGTGCGTTTAAAAAATCCCCCGGAGTCGTTTCTCTGCTTCGTTTGTGGGTCCAGTTCATCATGTTTTCTGTCATTTTTATGCAAATTATCCCCTCGTTAAGCACTTGTAATGAACCTTAGAGTACATTCTGTCACTGATTAAACCCATATATTCCACTGCTGCATTTAAACACCAAACGCCCAAATCTCCCGTTTTTAGATTGAGATTTAGGAGATGGTTTGTGTTCAAAGTGGATCGACATTCCCCAGAGTGAAATCCTTCCATGTGAAGAAGAAGGAACGTTTGAAATGTCGAAACGGTTAAAGAAACGATCTGGTGTCGAGATGTTAGAGAAGTTAGTTTGACATTTCCAGGTGAATTCCCTTGTCTGTCGTTTTTGGTCCAAACGCTCATGTGAAAAGTTCAATAAAAAGAAGCAACAGAAGAACATGTCTGTGGTGTTTTTTATACAGGACTAAAACGATTAACGTATTTTCAGGAGTATAAGTGGCAGCAGCCAAAAAATGCATAAGTCGCACTGGAGTATAAGTCTCACCCCGGCCAAAACTATGAAAAAGGGTGCAACTTATAATCCGGAAAATACGGTAATTGTAAAATGATTTTGTTTTGGTCAAAGACTTGATCTCAAAGACAATAAAGGGCAATGACAATATGATTTTTAATACAACACTTTATTTGAGTTCGTCTCCATAGTTACACCTTCATTGGGTTAATGTGTTTAAATGAGCCCAAACTAGCAACAGAGGCGGGACGCGCTCGCGGCGACGCCCACGTCTGTGGAAGCGTCTGGAGGACATTCAGGTTTAGCTTCTATTTGTATTTATCATATTTACTTATTTCTGGTGGAGGTTTGGGGCCTCTCCTCTGGGCCCCTCTCCTCTGGGCCCCTGGTGGAGGTTTGGGGCCTCTAATCTGTGCCCCTGGTGGAGGTTTGGGGCCTCTCCTCTGGGCCCCTGGTGGAGGTTTGGGGCCTCTCCTCTGGGCCCCTGGTGGAGGTTTGGGGCCCTCATTGATTTTAACTAAAGTCAGATTTTAGATGAATAAAAACACAATCCGTTTTGTTCATTTTATTTAAAGAAAAACACATTTGTCCAACTTTAGGCCACGCCCACATAAAAAACAGATTTAAATCCACGAAATCAATAGTAAATCCAGTGCATTTCAGTATAATGAGGGTTATTTCAGTATGAGGGTTATTTCAGTATAATGAGGGTTATTTTAGTATGAGGGTTATTTCAGTATAATGAGGGTTATTTTAGTATAATGAGGGTTATTTCAGTATATTTCAGTATAATGAGGGTTATTTCAGTATAATGAGGGTTATTTCAGTATGAGGGTTATTTCAGTATAATGAGGGTTATTTTAGTATAATGAGGGTTATTTCAGTATATTTCAGTATAATGAGGGTTATTTCAGTATAATGAGGGTTATTTCAGTATAATGAGGGTTATTTTAGTATAATGAGGGTTATTTCAGTATAATGAGGGTTATTTTAGTATAATGAGGGTTATTTCAGTATGAGGGTTATTTCAGTATAATGAGGGTTATTTCAGTATAATGAGGGTTATTTCAGTATAATGAGGGTTATTTCAGTATATTTCAGTATAATGAGGGTTATTTCAGTATAATGAGGGTTATTTCAGTATAATGAGGGTTATTTTAGTATAATGAGGGTTATTTCAGTATAATGAGGGTTATTTCAGTATAATGAGGGTTATTTCAGTATAATGAGGGTTATTTTAGTATAATGAGGGTTATTTCAGTATAATGAGGGTTATTTTAGTATAATGAGGGTTATTTCAGTATGAGGGTTATTTCAGTATAATGAGGGTTATTTTAGTATAATGAGGGTTATTTCAGTATAATGAGGGTTATTTCAGTATATTTCAGTATAATGAGGGTTATTTCAGTATAATGAGGGTTATTTCAGTATAATGAGGGTTATTTTAGTATAATGAGGGTTATTTCAGTATGAGGGTTATTTCAGTATAATGAGGGTTATTTTAGTATAATGAGGGTTATTTCAGTATAATGAGGGTTATTTCAGTATAATGAGGGTTATTTCAGTATAATGAGGGTTATTTCAGTATATTTCAGTATAATGAGGGTTATTTTAGTATAATGAGGGTTATTTCAGTATAATGAGGGTTATTTCAGTATAATGAGGGTTATTTTAGTATAATGAGGGTTATTTCAGTATATTTCAGTATAATGAGGGTTATTTCAGTATAATGAGGGTTATTTCAGTATAATGAGGGTTATTTTAGTATAATGAGGGTTATTTCAGTATAATGAGGGTTATTTCAGTATAATGAGGGTTATTTCAGTATAATGAGGGTTATTTTAGTATAATGAGGGTTATTTCAGTATAATGAGGGTCATTTCAGTATAATGAGGGTTATTTCAGTATAATGAGGGTTATTTTAGTATAATGAGGGTTATTTCAGTATGAGGGTTATTTCAGTATAATGAGGGTTATTTTAGTATAATGAGGGTTATTTCAGTATAATGAGGGTTATTTCAGTATATTTCAGTATAATGAGGGTTATTTCAGTATAATGAGGGTTATTTCAGTATATTTCAGTATAATGAGGGTTATTTCAGTATAATGAGGGTTATTTCAGTATAATGAGGGTTATTTTAGTATAATGAGGGTTATTTCAGTATAATGAGGGTTATTTTAGTATAATGAGGGTTATTTCAGTATGAGGGTTATTTCAGTATAATGAGGGTTATTTTAGTATAATGAGGGTTATTTCAGTATAATGAGGGTTATTTTAGTATAATGAGGGTTATTTAAGTATAATGAGGGTTATTTCAGTATGAGGGTTATTTCAGTATAATGAGGGTTATTTTAGTATAATGAGGGTTATTTTAGTATAATGAGGGTTATTTCAGTATAATGAGGGTTATTTCAGTATATTTCAGTATAATGAGGGTTATTTCAGTATAATGAGGGTTATTTTAGTATAATGAGGGTTATTTCAGTATAATGAGGGTTATTTTAGTATAATGAGGGTTATTTCAGTATATTTCAGTATAATGAGGGTTATTTTAGTATAATGAGGGTTATTTCAGTATAATGAGGGTTATTTCAGTATATTTCAGTATAATGAGGGTTATTTCAGTATAATGAGGGTTATTTCAGTATAATGAGGGTTATTTCAGTATAATGAGGGTTATTTCAGTATAATGAGGGTTATTTCAGTATATTTCAGTATAATGAGGGTTATTTCAGTATAATGAGGGTTATTTCAGTATAATGAGGGTTATTTTAGTATAATGAGGGTTATTTCAGTATAATGAGGGTTATTTTAGTATAATGAGGGTTATTTCAGTATGAGGGTTATTTCAGTATAATGAGGGTTATTTTAGTATAATGAGGGTTATTTCAGTATAATGAGGGTTATTTTAGTATAATGAGGGTTATTTTAGTATAATGAGGGTTATTTCAGTATGAGGGTTATTTCAGTATAATGAGGGTTATTTTAGTATAATGAGGGTTATTTTAGTATAATGAGGGTTATTTCAGTATAATGAGGGTTATTTCAGTATAATGAGGGTTATTTCAGTATAATGAGGGCTATTTCAGTATAATGAGGGTTATTTCAGTATATTTCAGTATAATGAGGGTTATTTTAGTATAATGAGGGTTATTTTAGTATATTTCAGTATAATGAGGGTTATTTCAGTATAATGAGGGTTATTTCAGTATAATGAGGGTTATTTCAGTATAATGAGGGTTATTTTAGTATAATGAGGGTTATTTCAGAAAATTTCAGTATAATGAGGGTTATTTCAGTATAATGAGGGTTATTTCAGTATAATGAGGGTTATTTTAGTATAATGAGGGTTATTTCAGTATAATGAGGGTTATTTTAGTATAATGAGGGTTATTTCAGTATGAGGGTTATTTCAGTATAATGAGGGTTATTTTAGTATAATGAGGGTTATTTCAGTATGAGGGTTATTTCAGTATAATGAGGGTTATTTTAGTATAATGAGGGTTATTTCAGTATAATGAGGGTTATTTCAGTATAATGAGGGTTATTTTAGTATAATGAGGGTTATTTCAGTATGAGGGTTATTTCAGTATAATGAGGGTTATTTTAGTATAATGAGGGTTATTTCAGTATAATGAGGGTTATTTCAGTATAATGAGGGTTATTTCAGTATAATGAGGGTTATTTCAGTATAATGAGGGTTATTTCAGTATATTTCAGTATAATGAGGGTTATTTTAGTATAATGAGGGTTATTTCAGTATACTGAGGGTTATTTCAGTATATTTCAGTATAATGAGGGTTATTTCAGTATAATGAGGGTTATTTCAGTATAATGAGGGTTATTTCAGTATAATGAGGGTTATTTCAGTATATTTCAGTATAATGAGGGTTATTTCAGTATAATGAGGGTTATTTCAGTATAATGAGGGTTATTTTAGTATAATGAGGGTTATTTCAGTATAATGAGGGTTATTTTAGTATAATGAGGGTTATTTCAGTATGAGGGTTATTTCAGTATAATGAGGGTTATTTCAGTATAATGAGGGTTATTTCAGTATAATGAGGGTTATTTTAGTATAATGAGGGTTATTTTAGTATAATGAGGGTTATTTCAGTATGAGGGTTATTTCAGTATAATGAGGGTTATTTTAGTATAATGAGGGTTATTTTAGTATAATGAGGGTTATTTCAGTATAATGAGGGTTATTTCAGTATATTTCAGTATAATGAGGGTTATTTCAGTATAATGAGGGTTATTTCAGTATAATGAGGGTTATTTTAGTATAATGAGGGTTATTTCAGTATAATGAGGGTTATTTTAGTATAATGAGGGTTATTTCAGTATAATGAGGGTTATTTCAGTATAATGAGGGTTATTTTAGTATAATGAGGGTTATTTCAGTATAATGAGGGTTATTTTAGTATAATGAGGGTTATTTCAGTATGAGGGTTATTTCAGTATAATGAGGGTTATTTTAGTATAATGAGGGTTATTTCAGTATGAGGGTTATTTCAGTATAATGAGGGTTATTTTAGTATAATGAGGGTTATTTCAGTATAATGAGGGTTATTTCAGTATAATGAGGGTTATTTTAGTATAATGAGGGTTATTTCAGTATGAGGGTTATTTCAGTATAATGAGGGTTATTTTAGTATAATGAGGGTTATTTCAGTATAATGAGGGTTATTTCAGTATAATGAGGGTTATTTCAGTATAATGAGGGTTATTTCAGTATAATGAGGGTTATTTCAGTATATTTCAGTATAATGAGGGTTATTTTAGTATAATGAGGGTTATTTCAGTATAATGAGGGTTATTTTAGTATAATGAGGGTTATTTCAGTATGAGGGTTATTTCAGTATAATGAGGGTTATTTTAGTATAATGAGGGTTATTTCAGTATAATGAGGGTTATTTCAGTATAATGAGGGTTATTTTAGTATAATGAGGGTTATTTCAGTATATTTCAGTATAATGAGGGTTATTTCAGTATAATGAGGGTTATTTCAGTATAATGAGGGTTATTTCAGTATAATGAGGGTTATTTCAGTATATTTCAGTATAATGAGGGTTATTTCAGTATAATGAGGGTTATTTCAGTATAATGAGGGTTATTTTAGTATAATGAGGGTTATTTCAGTATAATGAGGGTTATTTTAGTATAATGAGGGTTATTTCAGTATGAGGGTTATTTCAGTATAATGAGGGTTATTTTAGTATAATGAGGGTTATTTCAGTATAATGAGGGTTATTTTAGTATAATGAGGGTTATTTTAGTATAATGAGGGTTATTTCAGTATGAGGGTTATTTCAGTATAATGAGGGTTATTTTAGTATAATGAGGGTTATTTTAGTATAATGAGGGTTATTTCAGTATAATGAGGGTTATTTCAGTATATTTCAGTATAATGAGGGTTATTTCAGTATAATGAGGGTTATTTCAGTATAATGAGGGTTATTTTAGTATAATGAGGGTTATTTCAGTATAATGAGGGTTATTTTAGTATAATGAGGGTTATTTCAGTATAATGAGGGTTATTTCAGTATAATGAGGGTTATTTTAGTATAATGAGGGTTATTTCAGTATAATGAGGGTTATTTTAGTATAATGAGGGTTATTTCAGTATGAGGGTTATTTCAGTATAATGAGGGTTATTTTAGTATAATGAGGGTTATTTCAGTATGAGGGTTATTTCAGTATAATGAGGGTTATTTTAGTATAATGAGGGTTATTTCAGTATAATGAGGGTTATTTCAGTATAATGAGGGTTATTTTAGTATAATGAGGGTTATTTCAGTATGAGGGTTATTTCAGTATAATGAGGGTTATTTTAGTATAATGAGGGTTATTTCAGTATAATGAGGGTTATTTCAGTATAATGAGGGTTATTTCAGTATAATGAGGGTTATTTCAGTATAATGAGGGTTATTTCAGTATATTTCAGTATAATGAGGGTTATTTTAGTATAATGAGGGTTATTTCAGTATAATGAGGGTTATTTTAGTATAATGAGGGTTATTTCAGTATGAGGGTTATTTCAGTATAATGAGGGTTATTTTAGTATAATGAGGGTTATTTCAGTATAATGAGGGTTATTTCAGTATAATGAGGGTTATTTTAGTATAATGAGGGTTATTTCAGTATATTTCAGTATAATGAGGGTTATTTCAGTATAATGAGGGTTATTTCAGTATAATGAGGGTTATTTCAGTATAATGAGGGTTATTTCAGTATAATGAGGGTTATTTCAGTATAATGAGGGTTATTTTAGTATAATGAGGGTTATTTCAGTATAATGAGGGTTATTTCAGTATAATGAGGGTTATTTCAGTATAATGAGGGTTATTTCAGTATAATGAGGGTTATTTTAGTATAATGAGGGTTATTTCAGTATGAGGGTTATTTCAGTATAATGAGGGTTATTTTAGTATAATGAGGGTTATTTCAGTATGAGGGTTATTTCAGTATAATGAGGGTTATTTTAGTATAATGAGGGTTATTTCAGTATAATGAGGGTTATTTCAGTATAATGAGGGTTATTTTAGTATAATGAGGGTTATTTCAGTATGAGGGTTATTTCAGTATAATGAGGGTTATTTTAGTATAATGAGGGTTATTTCAGTATAATGAGGGTTATTTCAGTATAATGAGGGTTATTTCAGTATAATGAGGGTTATTTCAGTATAATGAGGGTTATTTCAGTATATTTCAGTATAATGAGGGTTATTTTAGTATAATGAGGGTTATTTCAGTATAATGAGGGTTATTTTAGTATAATGAGGGTTATTTCAGTATGAGGGTTATTTCAGTATAATGAGGGTTATTTTAGTATAATGAGGGTTATTTCAGTATAATGAGGGTTATTTCAGTATAATGAGGGTTATTTTAGTATAATGAGGGTTATTTCAGTATATTTCAGTATAATGAGGGTTATTTCAGTATAATGAGGGTTATTTCAGTATAATGAGGGTTATTTCAGTATAATGAGGGTTATTTCAGTATATTTCAGTATAATGAGGGTTATTTCAGTATAATGAGGGTTATTTCAGTATAATGAGGGTTATTTTAGTATAATGAGGGTTATTTCAGTATAATGAGGGTTATTTTAGTATAATGAGGGTTATTTCAGTATGAGGGTTATTTCAGTATAATGAGGGTTATTTTAGTATAATGAGGGTTATTTCAGTATAATGAGGGTTATTTTAGTATAATGAGGGTTATTTTAGTATAATGAGGGTTATTTCAGTATGAGGGTTATTTCAGTATAATGAGGGTTATTTTAGTATAATGAGGGTTATTTTAGTATAATGAGGGTTATTTCAGTATAATGAGGGTTATTTCAGTATATTTCAGTATAATGAGGGTTATTTCAGTATAATGAGGGTTATTTCAGTATAATGAGGGTTATTTTAGTATAATGAGGGTTATTTCAGTATAATGAGGGTTATTTTAGTATAATGAGGGTTATTTCAGTATAATGAGGGTTATTTCAGTATAATGAGGGTTATTTTAGTATAATGAGGGTTATTTCAGTATAATGAGGGTTATTTTAGTATAATGAGGGTTATTTCAGTATGAGGGTTATTTCAGTATAATGAGGGTTATTTTAGTATAATGAGGGTTATTTCAGTATGAGGGTTATTTCAGTATAATGAGGGTTATTTTAGTATAATGAGGGTTATTTCAGTATAATGAGGGTTATTTCAGTATAATGAGGGTTATTTTAGTATAATGAGGGTTATTTCAGTATGAGGGTTATTTCAGTATAATGAGGGTTATTTTAGTATAATGAGGGTTATTTCAGTATAATGAGGGTTATTTCAGTATAATGAGGGTTATTTCAGTATAATGAGGGTTATTTCAGTATAATGAGGGTTATTTCAGTATATTTCAGTATAATGAGGGTTATTTTAGTATAATGAGGGTTATTTCAGTATAATGAGGGTTATTTTAGTATAATGAGGGTTATTTCAGTATGAGGGTTATTTCAGTATAATGAGGGTTATTTTAGTATAATGAGGGTTATTTCAGTATAATGAGGGTTATTTCAGTATAATGAGGGTTATTTTAGTATAATGAGGGTTATTTCAGTATATTTCAGTATAATGAGGGTTATTTCAGTATAATGAGGGTTATTTCAGTATAATGAGGGTTATTTCAGTATAATGAGGGTTATTTCAGTATAATGAGGGTTATTTCAGTATAATGAGGGTTATTTTAGTATAATGAGGGTTATTTCAGTATAATGAGGGTTATTTCAGTATAATGAGGGTTATTTCAGTATAATGAGGGTTATTTCAGTATAATGAGGGTTATTTTAGTATAATGAGGGTTATTTCAGTATGAGGGTTATTTCAGTATAATGAGGGTTATTTTAGTATAATGAGGGTTATTTCAGTATAATGAGGGTTATTTCAGTATATTTCAGTATAATGAGGGTTATTTCAGTATAATGAGGGTTATTTCAGTATATTTCAGTATAATGAGGGTTATTTCAGTATAATGAGGGTTATTTCAGTATAATGAGGGTTATTTTAGTATAATGAGGGTTATTTCAGTATAATGAGGGTTATTTTAGTATAATGAGGGTTATTTCAGTATGAGGGTTATTTCAGTATAATGAGGGTTATTTTAGTATAATGAGGGTTATTTCAGTATAATGAGGGTTATTTTAGTATAATGAGGGTTATTTTAGTATAATGAGGGTTATTTCAGTATGAGGGTTATTTCAGTATAATGAGGGTTATTTTAGTATAATGAGGGTTATTTTAGTATAATGAGGGTTATTTCAGTATAATGAGGGTTATTTCAGTATATTTCAGTATAATGAGGGTTATTTCAGTATAATGAGGGTTATTTCAGTATAATGAGGGTTATTTTAGTATAATGAGGGTTATTTCAGTATAATGAGGGTTATTTTAGTATAATGAGGGTTATTTCAGTATATTTCAGTATAATGAGGGTTATTTTAGTATAATGAGGGTTATTTCAGTATAATGAGGGTTATTTCAGTATATTTCAGTATAATGAGGGTTATTTCAGTATAATGAGGGTTATTTCAGTATAATGAGGGTTATTTCAGTATAATGAGGGTTATTTTAGTATAATGAGGGTTATTTCAGTATAATGAGGGTTATTTTAGTATAATGAGGGTTATTTCAGTATGAGGGTTATTTCAGTATAATGAGGGTTATTTTAGTATAATGAGGGTTATTTCAGTATAATGAGGGTTATTTTAGTATAATGAGGGTTATTTTAGTATAATGAGGGTTATTTCAGTATGAGGGTTATTTCAGTATAATGAGGGTTATTTTAGTATAATGAGGGTTATTTTAGTATAATGAGGGTTATTTCAGTATAATGAGGGTTATTTCAGTATAATGAGGGCTATTTCAGTATAATGAGGGTTATTTCAGTATATTTCAGTATAATGAGGGTTATTTTAGTATAATGAGGGTTATTTTAGTATATTTCAGTATAATGAGGGTTATTTCAGTATAATGAGGGTTATTTCAGTATAATGAGGGTTATTTCAGTATAATGAGGGTTATTTTAGTATAATGAGGGTTATTTCAGAAAATTTCAGTATAATGAGGGTTATTTCAGTATAATGAGGGTTATTTCAGTATATTTCAGTATGAGGGTTATTTTAGTATAATGAGGGTTATTTCAGTATATTTCAGTATAATGAGGGTTATTTCAGTATAATGAGGGTTATTTCAGTATAATGAGGATTATTTTAGTATAATGAGGGTTATTTCAGTATAATGAGGGTTATTTTAGTATAATGAGGGTTATTTCAGTATGAGGGTTATTTCAGTATAATGAGGGTTATTTTAGTATAATGAGGGTTATTTCAGTATGAGGGTTATTTCAGTATAATGAGGGTTATTTTAGTATAATGAGGGTTATTTCAGTATAATGAGGGTTATTTCAGTATAATGAGGGTTATTTTAGTATAATGAGGGTTATTTCAGTATGAGGGTTATTTCAGTATAATGAGGGTTATTTTAGTATAATGAGGGTTATTTCAGTATAATGAGGGTTATTTCAGTATAATGAGGGTTATTTCAGTATAATGAGGGTTATTTCAGTATAATGAGGGTTATTTCAGTATATTTCAGTATAATGAGGGTTATTTTAGTATAATGAGGGTTATTTCAGTATACTGAGGGTTATTTCAGTATATTTCAGTATAATGAGGGTTATTTCAGTATAATGAGGGTTATTTCAGTATAATGAGGGTTATTTCAGTATAATGAGGGTTATTTCAGTATATTTCAGTATAATGAGGGTTATTTCAGTATAATGAGGGTTATTTCAGTATAATGAGGGTTATTTTAGTATAATGAGGGTTATTTCAGTATAATGAGGGTTATTTTAGTATAATGAGGGTTATTTCAGTATGAGGGTTATTTCAGTATAATGAGGGTTATTTTAGTATAATGAGGGTTATTTCAGTATAATGAGGGTTATTTTAGTATAATGAGGGTTATTTTAGTATAATGAGGGTTATTTTAGTATAATGAGGGTTATTTTAGTATAATGAGGGTTATTTCAGTATGAGGGTTATTTCAGTATAATGAGGGTTATTTTAGTATAATGAGGGTTATTTTAGTATAATGAGGGTTATTTCAGTATAATGAGGGTTATTTCAGTATATTTCAGTATAATGAGGGTTATTTCAGTATAATGAGGGTTATTTCAGTATAATGAGGGTTATTTTAGTATAATGAGGGTTATTTCAGTATAATGAGGGTTATTTTAGTATAATGAGGGTTATTTCAGTATAATGAGGGTTATTTCAGTATAATGAGGGTTATTTCAGTATAATGAGGGCTATTTCAGTATAATGAGGGTTATTTCAGTATATTTCAGTATAATGAGGGTTATTTTAGTATAATGAGGGTTATTTTAGTATATTTCAGTATAATGAGGGTTATTTCAGTATAATGAGGGTTATTTCAGTATAATGAGGGTTATTTCAGTATAATGAGGGTTATTTTAGTATAATGAGGGTTATTTCAGAAAATTTCAGTATAATGAGGGTTATTTCAGTATAATGAGGGTTATTTCAGTATGAGGGTTATTTTAGTATAATGAGGGTTATTTCAGTATATTTCAGTATAATGAGGGTTATTTCAGTATAATGAGGGTTATTTCAGTATAATGAGGGTTATTTTAGTATAATGAGGGTTATTTCAGTATAATGAGGGTTATTTCAGTATATTTCAGTATAATGAGGGTTATTTCAGTATAATGAGGGTTATTTCAGTATAATGAGGGTTATTTCAGTATAATGAGGGCTATTTCAGTATAATGAGGGTTATTTCAGAAAATTTCAGTATAATGAGGGTTATTTTAGTATAATAAGGGTTATTTCCAATGTCTTGCATTGATAATGATGTAGATCATGTAGATGTGGGAGTTGGAATGTTCTAAGAAACTTAAGACATTTATTTAGAATAAAATTTTATTTTTAAATTTATCTCCCGACTTTTGGAATATGATTTGATCACGTGAATTTAAAATGGTATTTTTATTTTCATTCCGTCCTCTTCAAAAATGCCAAGGATAGTCTGTGAAACAACAAATTCAAAAACTCTGCTTAGAAACAAACGGAGCTGTAATAAAAGCAGATGTTTCAGTTGATGCAGTGACACGGGACAAAAGTACATTTAAATCAGTGCAAAGAGCGTGTTTCACCAGTTTACAGCTTGTTATTGGTCACGGCGGTTACGGTTGACGGCGGTTACGGCGGTCACAGTCGCAGGAAGGGCAGCAGGTTCTCCGTGAACCACTGGCGGCTGAACTGCAGATGATCTCCTTCTGTTTTCAGAAACACCAACTTCCCAATGGCGTCCATCGCAGCCAGACCCAAACGATCCTGAAGAGGAAGAAGAGGAGGAGGAGGAGGAGGAGGAAGAGGAGGAGGAAGAAGAGGAAGAAGAGGAGGAGGAAGAGGAGGAGGAAGAAGAAGAGGAAGAAGGAGGAAGAAGAAGAGGAAGAAGAGGAGGAAGGAAGAAGGAGGAAGAAGAAGAGGAAGAAGAGGAGGAAGAAGAGGAGGAGGAAGAAGAAGAGGAAGAAGAGGAGGAAGAAGAGGAGGAGGAGGAAGAGGAAGAAGAGGAAGAAGAAGAGGAAGAGGAGGAGGAGGAAGAGGAAGAAGAGGAAGAAGAAGAGGAGGAAGAAGAAGAGGAGGAAGCAGAAGAAGCAGAAGAAATTTTAAATTAAATCACAAAAATATAGACGTAAATCTGTGTCTCCAGACGCCAGATAATCATCGGGACTAAACTAGAACTAAACCAGGACAAACATCAAGTTAAAGTCCATGTGAAGTTCTCCTGTTTTTATCATTATGTCTTAGTTTAGTGGATAAAACCTGTAGTAAATATTTATCACAGTTTTACTTCCGTTAAGTGTCAGTTTGTGAGGAAATGAGAGTTTAAAATGACAGGAAGTGTTTAAAATGACAGGAAGTGGAGCTGACTCCCTCTGTGATGTCATCAGTGTGCGACACATGGTTGGACTAAATAAAGGTGTTTTATGGTCTTATTGTGTCAGGTCAGAACTGTTGTTGTTTATGTGGAGTTTGGCTCTTATTTACAGTCTGGTTGCTATGGAAACAGCTGTGGAACCACCTCTACCTGTGTCAAACCAGGAAGTACAACTATAAATTTTACACAAACTCAAAATATAATCGTGTTCAGTTTGTGGCATTGAACTGGATTCTATCCAGACACGTTCTTCTTCTTCACCTCTTTGTAGATGGCGCTCTCCTGCAGCGTCTCCGTCTCTTCGGCTTGACCCGTCTTCAAGAATCCGAACCACTGACAAAACGACAAAACGGCTCAACGTTATGAGCGAGCGAACGCGGCGAAACGTGCGGCGGGCGTTTGAACCTCGGTGTCAACGGGGTCCACCACGCTGTCCTGCAGGAACTTCACCATCACGAACTTCTCCAGCCGCTGCAGGTTCTTCTTGTACGTCTCGTTCAGCACCTTCGGGCGGACAGTGGGCGGGGTCAGTGGGCGGGGTTAGGGTTTCGGCGAAGCGTTATTGTGGCTCACGTGGGACTCACTCGCTCCTGGTTGATGTCGGCCAGGAACAGACTGTGATTCTTGTAGAGGTCGTCGTTCAGAGGGTCGTGCCAGTACTGGGCCTGGACCAGGCTGAGGGCGAGAGAGGGCGAGACACGTGAGGGCGAGAGAGGGCGAGACACGTGAGGGCGAGAGAGGGCGAGACACGTGAGGGCGAGAGGGCGAGACACGTGAGGGCGAGAGAGGGCGAGACACGTGAGGGCGAGACACGTGAGGGCGAGAGAGGGCGAGACACGTGAGGGCGAGAGAGGGCGAGACACGTGAGGGAGAGAGAGGGCGAGACACGTGAGGGCGAGACACGTGAGGGCGAGACACGTGAGGGCGAGAGAGGGCGAGACACGTGAGGGCGAGAGAGGGCGAGACACGTGAGGGCGAGAGAGGGCGAGACACGTGAGGGCGAGAGAGGGCGAGACACGTGAGGGCGAGACACGAGAGGGCGAGACACGAGAGGGCGAGACACATGGGGGCGAGACACATGGGGGCGAGACACATGAGGGCGAGACACGAGAGGGCGAGACGCATGAGAGGGCAAGACACGTGAGGGCGAGAAACGTGAGGGCGAGACGCGTGAGGGCGAGACGCGTGAGGGCGAGACACGTGAGGGCGAGACGCGTGAGGGCGAGACGCGTGAGGGCGAGACGCGTGAGGGCGAGAGGCGAAAGAGGGTGAGACACGAGAGGCTGAGAAACGAGAGGGCAAGACGCATGAGGGCGAGACACATGAGAGGGCGAGAGGCGAGAGGGTGAGACGCATGAGGGCGAGACACGTGAGGGCGAGACACGTGAGGGCGAGACACGTGAGGGCGAGACACGTGAGGGCGAGACACGTGAGGGTTAGACACGAGAGGGCAAGACGCATGAGGGCGAGACACATGAGAGGGCGAGAGGCGAGAGGGTGAGACACGAGAAGGCAAGACACAACAGGGCGAGACACGAGAGGGCGAGACGCGTGAGGGCGAGACACGTGAGGGCGAGACACGAGAGGGCGAGACACGAGAGGGCGAGAGACGTGAGGGCGAGACGCGAGAGGGCGAGACACGAGAGGGCGAGACACGTGAGGGCGAGACACGTGAGGGCGAGACACGTGAGGGCGAGACACGTGAGGGCGAGACACGTGAGGGCGAGACACGAGAGGGCGAGACACGAGAGGGCGAGAGAGGGCGAGAGAGGGCGAGACGCATGAGGGTGAGACACAAGAGAGGGCGAGACGTTAGCGTGCTTTGGCGTTATCATGTGTCGGCGTTAGCATGTTTTAGCGTTGGCATGTTTTAGCGTGTGTTAGCGTGTGTTAGCGTTAGCGTTAGCATGTGCCGCTCGGGTTGATAGAATGGAAGGTTCCGTACTGTTTCTGGACCCAGTCGCTGTACGCGCCGCTGTTCAGAGCTTTACGGATGAAGTCACAGATTTTAGAGCTTTCTCCCGGACACTTCGGTAATCCATACACACCTGTCAATCACACAGAAAACACACCTGTCAATCACAGAGAAAACACCTGTCAATCACACAGAAAACACACCTGTCAATCACAGAGAAAACACCTGTCAATCACAGAGAAAACACCTGTCAATCACAGAGAAAACACCTGTCACAAACACAAACCAGACAAAGAACGAGGCAAGAACTTGTTTTACTTCAAATAAGAAAAAGAAATTTTCGAACTCAAAATGAGACAAAAATGCAACTATAACTTGTTCTATCGTCAAAGTCAAAATAAACTCATATTAAAGGCGCAATGGACGATTTTTTGGCGATTTGAGAACTCAGGCGGACGTGCACATGCCACTCCCCCATGCGCGTGCCACTCCCCGCGCTCGTGCCACTCATTTAATTTTGTCCCGTACACTGAAGGAACTATATTATGATAGATCAATGCGCTTAGACACGGGGAAACGTGCTGCTCTCGGGGACGCGCCACACGAGGCTCTGCAGGTGAACGAGGCTCTGCAGGTGAACGAGGTTCTGCAGGTGAACGAGGCTCTGCAGGTGAACCAGGCTCTGCAGGTGAACCAGGCTCTGCAGGTGAACCAGGCTCTGCAGGTGAACCAGGCTCTGCAGGTGAACCAGGCTCTGCAGGTGAACGAGGCTCTGCAGGTGAACGAGGCTCTGCAGGTGAACCAGGCTCTGCAGGTGAACCAGGCTCTGCAGGTGAACCAGGCTCTGCAGGTGAACCAGGCTCTGCAGGTGAACGAGGCTCTGCAGGTGAACGAGGCTCTGCAGGTGAACCAGGCTCTGCAGGTGAACCAGGCTCTGCAGGTGAACCAGGCTCTGCAGGTGAACGAGGCTCTGCAGGTGAACGAGGCTCTGCAGGTGAGCGAGGCTCTGCAGGTGAACGAGGCTCTGCAGGTGAACCAGGCTCTGCAGGTGAACCAGGCTCTGCAGGTGAACCAGGCTCTGCAGGTGAACGAGGCTCTGCAGGTGAACGAGGCTCTGCAGGTGAGCGAGGCTCTGCAGGTGAGCGAGGCTCTGCAGGTGAACGAGGCTCTGCAGGTGAACCAGGCTCTGCAGGTGAACCAGGCTCTGCAGGTGAACGAGGCTCTGCAGGTGAGCGAGGCTCTGCAGGTGAGCGAGGCTCTGCAGGTGAGCGAGGCTCTGCAGGTGAGCGAGGCTCTGCAGGTGAACGAGGCTCTGCAGGTGAGCTGTAGGTGCGTTTTATGATTGACACGTGGCAGGACTAATGGGCCGTCCACGCCACGAGGAAATAAGACTCAGATTTGGGTCAAAAAAATCATCCATTCAACCTTTAAATAAATACGACTTATTTCATTTGGAAAAAGGACTAAAATGTTCAGTCTTTTGTAAAATGCTGAATCTGTTCTTGTAGTTATTGATTTTAACGTTCGATATATATCACTAGATAAATAAGAATAAAGGTGTAAGTGTTCTGGCCTTGGTGCTGTCCTCCCACTGAGACGAGCGTTTTCATTGGAGGGTTTGGACAGCGCTGGGCGACGCCCCTCCTGAAAACACAGCATCAACTTTATTATAATTTATTTAAATATTCTATTTACAACAGGAAAAAGGACCAAATGCTGACGTCAAATAAACAAAGAGGCTTGTGTCTGGACTAAACCAGATCTAAACCAGATCTAAACCAGGACTAAACCAGATCTAAACCAGATCTAAACCAGATCTAAACCAGATCTAAACCAGATCTAAACCAGGACTAAACCAGGACTAAACCAGATCTAAACCAGGACAAAACCAGGACTAAACCAGGACTAAATCAGGACTAAACCAGGTGTAAACCAGGCCTAAACCAGGTCTAAACCAGGCCTAAACCAGGTCTAAACCAGGCCTAAACCAGGTCTAAACCAGGCCTAAACCAGGTCTAAACTAGGTGTAAACCAGGTCTAAACCAGGTCTAAACCAGGACTAAACCAGGACTAAACCAGGACTAAACCAGGACTAAACCAGGTCTAAACCAGGACTAAACCAGGTCTAAACCAGACCTAAACCAGGCCTAAACCAGGTCTAAACCAGGACTAAACCAGGACTAAACCAGGTGTAAACCAGGCCTAAACCAGGTCTAAACCAGGACTAAACCAGGACTAAACCAGGTGTAAACCAGGCCTAAACCAGGTGTAAACCAGGCCTAAACCAGGTCTAGACCAGGACTAAACCAGGTGTAAACCAGGTCTAAACCAGGTCTAAACCAGGTCTAAACCAGGTCTAAACCAGGACTAAACCAGGTCTAACTGTTTTCCAAATTAGACAAAAATCCAACTATTTCAACAACCCTCTAATTAATTGAGTTCATTTAGTTTTTAGCACTTTGAGCAGGTTCTGTCCATGTTTTCCTCTTGGTTAAACACTTTCACAAAGTGCAGTCTGGAGTCATACGTACAGGAACTGCGCCCCCTGGCTGAAGCCCATGGCATTGTAGCCTCGCTGTAACTTGGGGTCTCGGGCCAGCGTTTGGCACGCCACGGCGACCTGCTCGTTCACGTCCATGAAGAAGCCGTTCTCAGTGTCCTGCCGGAGGAAAAAACGTGACGTGGAATCCGCCGTGACAAACTCAAAATGGGGAAAATGAGAAACGCTTTTACGGATCAAAGCGAAGCGAAGAGTTCAGCCCGAGTTTTTATGAATTTTAATGTGCAAAAGAGAAATGTGGAGCGATCGCTTCTGACGCAACGAGAGCGAGCGATTCTGCAAGAGCGGCTCAGGAGACGTTTCAATCAGAGCCAGAGCTGACGAGGAGGAGGACGGAGCATTCAAGGGTCTCTGGGAAGTCTAAAGGTCGGACATTTCAGCCCGACTTTCCCACTCGTGCGGTTTGAAGCGCTGCAGAATCAATTAAGATCAAATCGATAACGTTTGAGTTGTGAATTACACCAGAGTTCAGTTTGTAAAAGAAGCTCACACGTAATGTAATGTTCAGGTTGCACTTATGAACATCCAACTGCTGCTAATTTGCATAAAATCAAGTACATAAAGTGCTTAATTCTGTGATTGAATTTCCCAATAGAGGTTAAAAAAAAAGTAATAATAATATTTGTTCTTTTTTATTGGTATAATAACACATATAGAACGAAATGGGCGTCGAAAAAGATCAGAAAACGTGAAAAATCTTTAAAAAACTAATCTTAAAAATCTGGAATCCTAAAACCCGCCCACCGTTAGAAAGCGTTGCTCATTGGCTAGAATAATATGTCAATCAAAATGTTCTACGTGAGCGTTTTAGCGCGCTAGGAACACTCAAGACTCAACGGGCGTGTGTAAAAAGCGGTGCAAAGGAGGCGACCGTGGCGACTGTGGAAGACGAACCCGAGAACAGAAAACCTGGTGGATGGTCTCGTTCTGTAGCTGAAAGTGTGAGGAAAACAAACGCACCCAGCTCCATTTTGGATCCGGTGTTGGATATTGGATATATAAGTGGATATTGTTTTTCTGTGGATTATTACGGACAGAACGATACAGCTGCAGATGGATTGAACGCCGTCGTGTCCGTCATAAACCGCAATACGGAAAACGTGTTAGGAAATTGGTAATTGCTTATTGGGACGTTTTATTCAATGCAAATCAATAACATACTGTATTATCCGGACTATAAGTGGCACCTTTTTTCATCGTTTTGGCCGGGGTGCGACTTATACTTATATTTATACTTATATACTTATACTCCGGAGCGACTTCTATGTGATATTATTTGTTATTTTCACACTTGCAACCGCATTCCATCCTCCAGTGCGACTTATATATGTTTTTTGGGCTGGTGCGTCTTATACTCCGGAAAATACGGTATTTGTTTTATTGAGAAAATAATCGTTAAAATGACGTATAACTTCATGGTATTGACAATGAAAATAAGAGTGATGCAATAGAACGTTGCCTGTGCTGCTGGTGGTGGTGAAGGTGTTAAGACTTGAATAAGCGTTAATAAGTCAAAACTACACAATTCATGTACAAAAATGTCCTAAAAATATACAAAAATGCAGTGATGATGAGAATATTAACAGGAAAGAGTTATAGTAAAAGGTGAATGGGTTTTTCTGAATAAAACATGAATAATAAGGGCAGAATAAATATTGATCAACGCCTAATTTACCGCTTTAAACATGCTCATTATCATTAAATGTTAATAAGTTCACCCTAAAATAAAGTGTTTGAATTCATTAATATTCCTCTTTTAGCAGCGTCTTCAGTGCGTCTGTTGTTCGTAGTGAATTGCACGTAAATATGAACGTTTTAGACGATTCTGGACATTAAAATCGTTAAAACAATCGAACGTAATCGTAACAATCGACAGATAAATGATAGTCTTTGTTCTCACTGGGTTTTATGGGACAGAAAAGTGCAAATCATTCACAATATCAAACGGCACCGTCGTTGTAACTGAATCAATTCTATTCCACAGCTTAAAAAACACAAACAAAATGTAAATAAATCGGTTTTACTTCCACGACGTTCTTCCCGATCATCAGCGACACCACGTACACGCCCGAGATCTGCTCCTCCAGCATCTTCTTTATGGCGCCCATGCTCAGGGGGTTACAGCAGCTGTCGCCTGGGCACAAGACGGGCACGTTAGAGCGGTCATCTGAGGTCATCTGAGGTCATCTGTGGTCATCTGAGGTCATCTGAGCTGTAGCTTGTGATGTTTGTCTCTCTGTTCCGTGCACATGTTTAGCCTCCTCATATCAACATCTTTTGGAGTCTTCTCTAAAACACATTCTTCTGGTAAATGTAGTCTCGAGTACATAATAATTATAAGTTGCGGCTCTCACCCATCCCGTGCCAGATGACCACTGGAGTGGTCTCATTGTCTTTGGGCAGATGGAGTGGACTTCCTCTAACGAACAGCAGAGAGGACAGAGACAGAACACACACGAACAGCACCGCCATGACTCTGCAACGAGACAAACAGGAAGACAAATGCAACAACAATGACGCAAACGGACATTTAGACTTTTACTTTACTAACATGACCCGAAAGAAACGATTATTCAACAAGACTACTTATGTCAAATGTTTAAATGTTGTAAAAAACAATATAATTACATGTCAGGAAATCAGTCAACACAACGCAAATGATGTGATGATTTTCCGCGGTGTAAAACTAGGATTAAAAACAAAAGAAAACGTTTTAAAACATCTAAACATTACCGAGCACGTCTGCACTTCCTGCTTGTTTGAAGGAGGGCGGTCACGTGACGGTGTTTGGACACAACAGCCAATCAGAATCGAGAAGCGAGAAGAGGGCGGAAGTGTGGGCAAGTTTTAAATGTTGTGAAAAACAATATAATTACATGTCAAGAAATCACACAACACAACATAAATTATTTTATGAGATTCTGAGGTGTAAAATTAGGATTAAAAACTAAATAAAACGTTTTAAAACATGTAAACATTACCGAGCACGTCTGCACCATGGTCTGCACTTCCTGCTTGTTTGAAGGAGGGCGGTCACGTGACAGTGTTTGGACACAACCGCCAATCAGAATCGAGAAACGAGAAGCGGGCGGAAGTATGGGCGGAACTTGCCTTTGATTAACACATTTTTATAAAGATTGGGTTTGTTTTTCCGGGGTAAAGTCTTCGCTTTTTGGAGTATTTTACGCGTGGTGACGACCCGGACAGTCTTCATGATGAACACCGCGTGAATAAACTGCATTTAAACGCGGTAATTACGCAAAACATGCTCAAAACGGCTGCGTAGCTCGTGACGCTAACGTGTGTTTTTCGGGGTTCACGTCAGAAAAAGCTTCAATAAAACGAGCTAAAACTGTCTTTTTCCATTTTTAAAAGGGGGAAATGTCCATTCAGTATGACGACGGCGGTTTGGCGGGGAGTTTCGGCTCGTTCCCCAAGAGCTTCGACTATGGACCGGACGAACCCGACGCGCAGTTCCCGACCTCCAGCGACAAACCCCGGATCCTGCTGATGGGGCTGCGGCGGAGCGGCAAGTCCTCCATCCAGAAGGTGCACCGGGGCTGACCGCACCTGACCGCACCGGGGGTCAGGGGTTCACACCGGGGCTGACCGCACCGTGGGTCAGGGGTTTACGTGAGAAATGACGGCTCTTTTGCACCATTAAACTGGCATTAATCCAGTGGAGAAGTGCTTCATGTTGTGATTTTCTAAAAGGGAAGACTTAGTACAAGTTTACAGGGCTTTATGGTTATGTTTCATTTCAAGTTGGAGTGATAAATCTGCAATCGAACCGAAATTTTAATTCTATTTAGCGCAATTAGCAAATAAGTCCATTATTTTCTCCACAAACGACTAAATATCCGATCCAATTCTGCATAAAGACCCTTAACTATGGTTTAGATATGTTCAAACGCGCTGTCTTTTTGTCAGCATTATAATGTTTTACCATTTCGTATCGTCGCATTTCAATATTTTCCTCAAAAGTGTCACAATAACATTGTTGTGCTGTGATGATACGCGGGAGAATAGGCCTCTTTGTTCAAATGTATTGTTTTCTTGCAGCACCAGACCGTGAACAATAGGAAAAGCAAACCGTGTTGTTACATTCCCGGCGTTAACGCACACTTAACATGCTTCTAACGTGCAGTAAACCTGCTTCTAACGTGCAGTAAACCTGCTTCTAACGTGCTTCTAACGTGCACTAAACCTGCTTCTAACGTGCTTCTAACGTGCACTAAACCTGCTTCTAACGTGCACTAAACCTGCTTCTAACGTGCACTAAACCTGCTTCTGACGTGCTCTAAACCTGCTTCTGACGTGCACTAAACCTGCTTCTGACGTGCACTAAACCTGCTTCTGACGTGCACTAAACCTGCTTCTGACGTGCACTAAACCTGCTTCTAACGTGCTCTAAACCTGCTTCTAACGTGCACTAAACCTGCTTCTGACGTGCTCTAAACCTGCTTCTGACGTGCACTAAACCTGCTTCTGACGTGCACTAAACCTGCTTCTGACGTGCACTAAACCTGCTTCTGACGTGCACTAAACCTGCTTCTGACGTGCACTAAACCTGCTTCTGACGTGCACTAAACCTGCTTCTGACGTGCACTAAACCTGCTTCTAACGTGCACTAAACCTGCTTCTGACGTGCTCTAAACCTGCTTCTGACGTGCACTAAACCTGCTTCTGACGTGCTCTAAACCTGCTTCTGACGTGCACTAAACCTGCTTCTGACGTGCACTAAACCTGCTTCTGACGTGCACTAAACCTGCTTCTGACGTGCACTAAACCTGCTTCTAACGTGCTCTAAACCTGCTTCTGACGTGCTCTAAACCTGCTTCTGACGTGCACTAAACCTGCTTCTGACGTGCACTAAACCTGCTTCTGACGTGCAGTAAACCTGCTTCTAACGTGCACTAAACCTGCTTCTAACGTGTACTAAACCTGCTTCTAACGTGCTCTAAACCTGCTTCTGACGTGCACTAAACCTGCTTCTAACGTGCTCTAAACCTGCTTCTAACGTGCTCTAAACCTGCTTCTAACGTGCACTAAACCTGCTTCTAACGTGCTCTAAACCTGCTTCTGACGTGCACTAAACCTGCTTCTAACGTGCTCTAAACCTGCTTCTAACGTGCTCTAAACCTGCTTCTGACGTGCAGTAAACCTGCTTCTGACGTGCACTAAACCTGCTTCTAACGTGCTCTAAACCTGCTTCTGACGTGCACTAAACCTGCTTCTGACGTGCACTAAACCTGCTTCTGACGTGCTCTAAACCTGCTTCTGACGTGCACTAAACCTGCTTCTAACGTGCTCTAAACCTGCTTCTGACGTGCTCTAAACCTGCTTCTGACGTGCTCTAAACCTGCTTCTAACGTGCTCTAAACCTGCTTCTGACGTGCACTAAACCTGCTTCTAACGTGCACTAAACCTGCTTCTAACGTGCACTAAACCTGCTTCTGACGTGCTCTAAACCTGCTTCTAACGTGCACTAAACCTGCTTCTAACGTGCTCTAAACCTGCTTCTAACGTGCTCTAAACCTGCTTCTAACGTGCACTAAACCTGCTTCTAACGTGCTCTAAACCTGCTTCTAACGTGCACTAAACCTGCTTCTGACGTGCACTAAACCTGCTTCTGACGTGCACTAAACCTGCTTCTGACGTGCACTAAACCTGCTTCTAACGTGCTCTAAACCTGCTTCTAACGTGCACTAAACCTGCTTCTAACGTGCACTAAACCTGCTTCTAACGTGCTCTAAACCTGCTTCTAACGTGCACTAAACCTGCTTCTGACGTGCACTAAACCTGCTTCTGACGTGCACTAAACCTGCTTCTGACGTGCACTAAACCTGCTTCTGACGTGCACTAAACCTGCTTCTAACGTGCTCTAAACCTGCTTCTGACGTGCACTAAACCTGCTTCTGACGTGCTCTAAACCTGCTTCTGACGTGCACTAAACCTGCTTCTAACGTGCTCTAAACCTGCTTCTAATGTTCTCGTCAGGTGGTGTTTCACAAAATGTCGCCTAACGAGACCTTGTTCCTGGAGAGCACGAGTAAGATCTACAAAGACGACATCTCCAGCACGTCCTTCGTCCAGTTCCAGATCTGGGACTTTCCGGGTCAAGTCGACTTCTTTGACCCGACGTTCGACAGCGAGATGATCTTCAAAGGGACGGGAGCGCTCATCTACGTCATCGACGCTCAGGTCTGTGCTGACCAGGCGGCGAGGGAGAAAAGTACCTCAAAAATACCTCAAATGTACCAGAAAAGTACCAGAAAAGTACCAGCAAAGTACCAGCAAAGTACTAGCAAAGTACTAGCAAAGTACTCATCTACGTCATCGATGCTCAGGTCTGTGCTGACCAGGGGGCGGAGGACTAAAGTACCTCAAAAGTACCACTAAACAAACCACTAAACGAACCACTGAACATACCAGAAAAGTACCCCTAAAGTAACACTAAAGTATCTCAAACGTACCACTAAAGTACCTCAAACGTACCACTAAAGTACCTCAAACGTACCACTAAAGTACCTCAAACGTACCACTAAAGTACCACTAAAGTACCTCAAACGTACCACTAAAGTACCACTGAAGTACCACTAAAGTACCACTAAAGTACCTCAAACGTACCACTAAAGTACCACTGAAGTACCTCAAACGTACCACTAAAGTACCACTAAAGTACAACAAAAGCACTTTTTTTCTTACTGTTGGCGACTTGGATGCTTTGATCAGACGGAACAATGTAATTCGTTTCTTCTCGTTTTCTTTCCTTCTGACTTGATTTGACTTGATTAACGAGGCTTTGTTTCATTGATTAACGAGTTAAATATTCACTTTGTTTGTCCCGTCGAGGTCCGAACAAACGATGGTTATTGAGTTGTTATCAAGTCATTTAACGTCGTCAGTGATTGGCCAGGGTTTTTTCTTTGTGTGAAACGGCAGCGGTAAAGCAGTTATTTGTTGTTTCATTCATTTTTATGACATTTATACAACACGTAAAAAAAAACATACAATTAATAAAAAAGTAGGTGCAGTAAGAGGCAAAAAAGTGTGCATTAATTTATTAAAAACATGTTCAAATTAGTTTTCTTGAACTTAAAGACAAAAAGGAAAGAAAATATCAAACATCTCCATAAACCTTTTTTAATGACATTTCTTTTATAATGTTCTGCCTCTAAATGACAAACTGATGTGTCACGTTCTCCAACATAAAAGTGTAAAAAGTATTTTATTGATGAATCTCTGCAAAGTAAAATGTTGCTAATGTGATACATATTAAAATCATAAAAGGAAATAAGAGTATTAAAGTTCATATGAAAAGTTAAACACACATTTCACTAAAACACAATTATATTTCAGATTTGACTAAACATTTCATCTGTTTGTGTGTAGTTTAGTAGGTTATAATTGTACTTCCTGGTTGGACGTGAGCACAAATATGACATAGAGGTGATTCTGCAGTTGTTACCATAGCAACCAGACTGTAAACAAGAGCCAAACTCCACATAAACAACAACAGTTCTGACCTGACACAATAAGACCATAAAACACCTTTATTTAGTCCAACCATGTGTCGCACACTGATGACATCACAGAGGGAGTCAGCTCCACTTCCTGTCATTTTAAACTCTCATTTTTCCACACAAACTGACACTTAACGGAAGTAAAACTGTGATAAATATTTGCCACAGGTTTTATTCACTAAACTAAGACAATTATAAAAACAGGAGAACTTCACGTGGACTTTAAGTTTGATAAATACAGAACTTGTGAGTGGCTTTAGTTCAGAGTAGACGTGTAGAAGTCTTAATCTCTGGCCTGGATGACCTGATAGTCGCGTGACCTCATAGTCGCGTGACCTCATAGTCGCGTGACCTCATAGTCGCGTGACCTCATAGTCGCGTGACCTCATAGTCGCGTGACCTCATAGTCGCGTGACCTCATAGTCGCGTGACCTCATAGTCGCGTGACCTCATAGTCGCGTGACCTCATAGTCGCGTGACCTCATAGTCGCGTGACCTCATAGTCGCGTGACCTCATAGTCGCGTGACCTCATAGTCGCGTGACCTCATAGTCGCGTGACCTCATAGTCGCGTGACCTCATAGTCGCGTGACCTGATAGTCGCGTGACCTCATAGTTGCGTGACCTGATAGTCGCGTGACCAAACGCTCTCCGTCTCCGTTTCCAGGACGATTACGTGGAAGCCTTGAGCCGGCTGCATCTGACCGTGTCGCGCGCCTTCAGAGTCAACCCCGACATCAACTTCGAGGTCTTCGTTCACAAAGTGGACGGTTTGTCGGACGACCACAAGATCGAGACGCAGAGGGACATTCACCAAAGGGCCAACGACGAGCTGGCCGACGCCGGTCTGGAGAAGGTCCACCTCAGGTCAGAAGGATCCAGAACCTTCACACGGCTCAAGTTAGAGTTTGATAGAGCTGCAACCGACATTTTACTCATTTATGATCATTTCTGTTTTACATCTGAGACTTTTTCACCAAATAAAGACTGAAATGTGGCGACTTTAGACTTCTAGATCGAGAACATTTACAAAGAAAGTCTAATGTTTATTAGTTTTGTAAGAGCTCGAAACACAAGGACAGAGTGAAATTCTACAGCTCGAATGGAAGAAAATCAATTACCGTATTTTCCGGACTATAAGTTTTTTTTATAGTTTTGGCCGGGGTGCGACTTATACTTAGATACTTATACTCCGAAGCGACTTATATGTGATATTATTTGAAATGCAGTTGCAAGTGTGAAAATAACATACTCCAGTGCGACTTATGTATGTTTTTTTCTTCTCTATTATGCATTTTTTGGCTGGTGCGACTTATACTCCAGAAAATACGGTAAACGGTTGTAGAAAAGCAGATTAACGATGTCGCACTGCAGCCACGACTAATGTTTCTCACTCGTACAGTCAAAGTCATTACCTCTCTCCTTTTAATAAGAGGTTTTTTATTGAGGAAATGATTTGTTGTGCATCAAAGTGTTGTGTGTCGTGGGCAAACAAGCTAGCTACGCTCCAGTAACAGCTTTCACATCCGGCCCTGTGAAGTCAATTTGAACAAAACTAAATCCAAAATGGAAAAAAGTTATGGCTGAAAGAAATAAAAGAAACGCAAATGTTGATCTGTGACGTTTTCTCTGTCCAGCTGTTTTTTATTAATCTGTGTAATTCCTCCTGCTGTCAGTAGATGGCGCCAAAGCTCAGTCAGTCCCGCGGGAAACTGCAGCGATACGACTGTTTGTTTTCTCCTTCTAAAACTTACACTTAGATGCCAAAGTAAAGGTTCAAGAGCAGGTTTAGAGGTTTAAAACGAAACAATGCAGAATATTTGTCCTTGAAACAGAAATATCTGAATATATTTGAGTATCTTTAGCTCGAGTGGTTCTTGTGAGGCCTTCGCTGTTCCTCAGGCGTTTGTCATTTGTGTAATGTTCAATGTTCTGATTCTGAAACTCTAGAGATTTCGTTCTCCGGGTTTCGAACAGGAAGTCAAAGAACCACTTTTGGCTCCGTGTGGTGGTCTCCTTCACGCTCGGTCTCATTTGTCTCCTCAGCTTCTACCTGACCAGCATCTACGACCACTCCATCTTCGAGGCCTTCAGCAAAGTCGTCCAGAAGCTCATCCCTCAGCTGCCCACGCTCGAGAACCTCCTCAACATTTTCATATCGGTGCGTGTCCCCCCCCCCCTCCCCCGCTCCGCCGCGTCCAGGTAAGTGCGGGGCGGAGCCGGGTCAAAACGCGAGTCCTCTTGTGTCCTCAGCACTCGGGGATAGAGAAGGCGTTCCTCTTCGACGTGGTCAGCAAGATCTACATCGCCACCGACAGTTCCCCCGTGGACATGCAGTCGTACGAGCTCTGCTGCGACATGATCGACGTGGTCATCGACGTCTCCTGCATTTACGGGTGAGTTTCATGCGTCGACGGGTCCATGCTCCGCCCTCCTGAGGTCCTCTGCTTGTGTCGTGTGGGCGTGGCCTTCACACAGGTCCTCTGCTCATGTCGCGTGGGCGTGGCCTTCACACAGGTCCATGCTCCGCCCTCCTGAGGTCTTCTGCTCGTGTTTCCTTCTGGTTTCAGGCTGATGCAGGACGGCAGCGGCTGTGCTTACGACGACGAGTCTTTGGCCACCATCAAACTGAACAACACCACGGTCCTGTACCTGAAGGAGGTCACCAAGTTCCTGGCTCTGGTGTGCATCCTGCGAGAAGAGGGCTTCGAGAGGAAAGGTCTGTGAGGCATCAAGCGCAAACAAATATAATAAACCTATAAATAAAACTAAAGTTACGGTACATCTTTTCCAACAAATCAGTCTGTCTGGCCCCGTTTCCTTCCAAAAGGATCCATCTATTGTGTGTCATTGGCAGGAGTTTTGAGGCCCAGACACATGGTTCTGAGGTCAGGTGGGAGGAGCCATAAGGTCAGGTGGGAGGAGCCATAAGATCAGGTGGGAGGAGCCATAAGGTCAGGTGGGAGGAGCCATAAGGTCAGGTGGGAGGAGCCATAAGGTCAGGTGGGAGGAGCCATAAGGTCAGGTGGGAGGGCTGTAGCGCGGGGAGATTGCAATTGGCAAATTGCAAACGCTGCAATTTTTGACGAGCCATAATTTCCTCCACAAGCGAAACAATATCTGTCTAGTTCTGCACAAAAATGAAAGAAAATGCTCAATAATAAATGCCTGCGCAAAAAATAACTAAATAAGACTAGTCGGCAATCAAATATTAATCGTAGTTGTATTTTAAGCATAATTGTTCTCTGGACTTTACAGACTCCAAAACGCGTACGAAAAGACCTTTTGTGACAAAGACATTATTAAATCAAGATGGCAAAAAAACATCAGCCTTTGTTTGGTTAAAAATGTACTTTAAAAGGCTTAATGTTAAGGCTCACTAAGTTGTTGGTTCCTCGCACCCGTTTTCGGACCAGAGGAGACAGATCCTTCCAGGCAGTTGCCCCCAGACTCTGGAACGATTTTCAGCTTAAAATCTTTTTTATTTAGTCAAGCCTTTTAAATGCACTTGTTTTACGGACTGATTTGACTGTATATTGTTGTAATATGTATTGTTCACTGTAAGTTTTTTGTGTTTTTATTGTTTTATTCTGTGTTTTGTGAAGCACTTTGTGACCTCTGTCTGTGAAAGGTGCTATAGAAATAAAATGTACGTACGTACTTACTTACTGAGTAATTGTTTGACTAGTTGACTGCTAAAGTAATCGTTATTTGCAGAAGAATCGAAAAGCAAAATTTTCATTTTATTTATTTTATTTATATTTCAGGGACATTTAGTTATTTGCTGCCTACATCGGTCTCTGTTCACTGTAAAAGTTTCATGCATCATTAAATCAATGTCGTAAAGGACTTTTTATGCAGATCCATTGTTCACGAGTGTTTTCTTTTGTCCGTGATGAATTGTGCGTTTGTCTTTCAGGTCTGATCGACTACAACTTCCATTGTTTCCGAAAAGCTGTCCACGAGGTGTTCGAAGTGGGCGGAGTCCCGTCCCTCTGCCCGACGCGAAACCGCAGCCTCCAGGTCGCCGCGCTCAAAGGGAGTATTCTTTAACGGTCCAGAACCGTCCAAACGAAGAGAGAAACACAGAGCGAGACGCAGGAAAACACAGAGCGAGACGCGGGAAAACACAGAGCGAGACGCGGGAAAACACAGAGCGAGACGCGGGAAAACACAGAGCGAGACGCGGGAAAACACAGAGCGAGACGCGGGAAAACACAGAGCGAGACGCGGGAAAACACTGAGCGAGACGCGGGAAAACACAGAGCGAGACGCGGGAAAACACTGAGCGAGACGCGGGAAAACACGGAGCGAGACGCGGGAAAACACAGAGCGAGACGCGGGAAAACACAGAGCGAGACGCGGGAAAACACAGAGCGAGACGCGGGAAAACACAGAGCGAGACGCGGGAAAACACTGAGCGAGACGCGGGAAAACACGGAGCGAGACGCGGGAAAACACGGAGCGAGACGCGGGAAAACACAGAGCGAGACGCGGGAAAACACAGAGCGAGACGCGGGAAAACACAGAGCGAGACGCGGGAAAACACGGAGCGAGACGCGGGAAAACACGGAGCGAGACGCGGGAAAACACGGAGCGAGACGCGGGAAAACACGGAGCGAGACGCGGGAAAACACGGAGCGAGACGCGGGAAAACACGGAGCGAGACGCGGGAAAACACGGAGCGAGACGCGGGAAAACACGGAGCGAGACGCGGGAAAAGGAAAACACGGAGCGAGACGCAGAAGAACACGGAGCGAGACGCAGAAGAACACGGAGCGAGACGCAGAAGAACACGGAGCGAGACGCAGAAGAACACGGAGCGAGACGCAGAAGAACAAAGAGAAACACAGCCTTTAGTGCCATGAGAAACCATACACAAGGTCAGCCCATTTGAACTGGACGTATCATCAAAACTGGACATTTGATCTTGTTTCTCTGTTTCAAGCTCTAATTTAATTTAGAAATCCTGAAACACGTTTTTGCCCATGAGATTTACAGTGAAGCTACGTTAGCAAAACCCTAAATTCAACAATGTTTAGTTTTTACAATGTTTAAAACCTGATTTTTCTATTTCAAATGTTCTAAACTAAATATGAAATGTTTTCTGCCGTAAGTGCCGTGACCCGTAGAACGGGTTTATGACGGGTCAATTACACATTTCAGACTCGACGTCCTTTTAAAATAATCATAAAATCAGATAAAATAATTAGTCTTTTCATATCACAATTATTTTCACACGTGTTTGAGCTGGTTACCCTCCGGTTAGTGGGTGAACCCTTAACTCGCTGCATCACTGCGTTTACTCCTCACCATTTGATGTTACAAAATGAAATGTTTAGAGACAAAACACAAACCTGAGACGAACGAAACCGACAGTTGTATTTTTAAACATGCTGTGATTTATTCGATTTTTTTTTTTTTTTTTTTTTTTTTTTTATTATTTTGTTTTGATCTTTTTTTTTGTAAAAATGTTATTTCTTTTTGGGCCCAAACACAAAAGCGTGAAGCTACCTCTGTTTAGTTCTTTTCTTTGTGACTCCTGCTTTTATTGCACATTTAAACGTTACGATGAGTTGACTTTGGCCAGTTCAGCTTTGGACGTGTTTTTAATGGAAATACTTAAGAATCTGAAACGACGACGATGTACAAATGTGAACTTCACTGGCTTCTTATTTATCTGAACATTACAGACTATTTTTCCTTATTGTATCTATTAAAAATATCATATTGCGACGCTTTTGTCCATTTATTTACTGCTTTGATTTGAAAGAAATGTGAGTTTGTGTGTACTTTTACTGCAGTAACCTGTACTGTGGATACTTATGTCTTTCTACTGCTCTACATTTTTTTTTTTAACAGGACGAAAAAGTAAAAGTACTTAGAATTAGAAATATATAGTTTCTGTTGAGCAAAAATAAGATTGATTTTTTTTCCCCATGTTTTTTCCCGTATTTGTCGGATGAAAAAGTGAATAATTTGAAATGTTGCTTTCGACATAGTTTCGATGCTTTAATAAGACCTGGAACATAAATATTATGTTGGTGTAATAACATCAAAATGCTTGAATTTTTCAAATTTTACAGTAAAAAGTAAAATGTTTTTGTTGTTTGGACTAACTTGGCGAAGCCGAAGGGCCAACTAAAAGTGGTCTGAGGGCCGCATTTGGCCCCTGGGCTGTAGTTCAGACATGGCCGGTCTAGAGAAAGACCTTTTTAATAGAAAGAAATTCAAAGGTTGTTTTTTTCAGGCTATTTTCTGTCAAATAGTTTAAGTAAAATCACAGAGACACGACCAAAAGTGGTGGCACATGAGTACGTGGTGGCACACATGTGCCTGTCCCACCCATGGGACGCCAAAAGGATAAGTAAGTACATTTTTAAACAGATACTTAACATGTATTAAAACGTCTGTCTTTATGTATTTATTAATTCAATTAAATTTATTTTTGAAACGCCCAAAATCACAACAACGGTTTCCTCTGAGGGCGACAGTGAAAAACGAATCAAACAATGTCTGGTGGCGAGGGACGATGTCCTAGAGTCCTCTGTCCTTAGACCAGTGGTTCTTAACCTGGGAACCCCAGGGGTTCAGGTGAGTCAACCTCAGGGTCGTGATGTACGTCTTTGATTTCTTTCTTAATATTTTAGATTGAATCAAAGCACACCTTTCTGACCTTTCTGACCTTCCTGACCTTCCTGACCTTTCTGAGCTTCCTGACCTTTCTGGGCCACGTCTTGGTACCAGCTGCTCCTAAGAAGGCCAAAAGGACCAGGGAAATCGCCGGAGTCTCACCTGTATCAAAACCCCTTTTGGGATAAGACCTGTCACCAGCCGAAGGACCCGCCCAGAGTCCCAAGAGTCCTGCCTGTATGAAAGCCGGGCCCCACAAGGGCCAAAGGACAGTAAATATGAATGATTATGTTTTGTTTTTGTGAGAAAATCTTGTTTTGATGAGTTTGTTCTTTGAACACAGTGATGTTGATGCACGGTTCATTTTGTGCACAAGTAAAATATATACATAATTCTGTGGCCCCGCCCCCATGTCTGAACCTGACATCATAAAACTATGATAACACACCTTATTATATTTTCTTTCTTTAAAATCTGTTTATCTTTGATTCATTATTTTGTGGGTTGTCAGGTTCATGCATGGGGGCGGGGCCACAGAATTAGATTTTTTTTTAAAATAAATTCCAATTAAGAAGGATTCAGTGAATGCACTTATGACACTGGTGGGGTTCAGTACCTCCCAAAAGGTTCAGAACTGACCCTCCTGCAGGAAAAACTACTAACAACCTGGAGGAGTTCCACATGAAGGATCTGACTCCATCAGACGGACACGAGAGAGACTGTGGAGCTGGAACCACTCAGGAGGAGAACCGGTTCTTCAGGAGGAGAACCGGTTCTTCAGGAGGAGATCCAGTTCTTCAGGAGGTGAACTAGTTCTTCAGGAGGAGATCCAGTTCTTCAGGAGGAGAACCAGTTCTTCAGGAGGAGAACCAGTTCTTCAGGAGGAGATCCAGTTCTTCAGGAGGTGAACCAGTTCTTCAGGAGGAGAACCAGTTCTTCAGGAGGAGATCCAGTTCTTCAGGAGGTGAACCAGTTCTTCAGGAGGAGATCCAGTTCTTCAGGAGGAGATCCAGTTCTTCAGGAGGTGAACCAGTTCTTCAGGAGGAGAACCAGTTCTTCAGGAGGAGATCCAGTTCTTCAGGAGGAGAACCAGTTCTTCAGGAGGAGATCCAGTTCTTCAGGAGGTGAACCAGTTCTTCAGGAGGAGAACCAGTTCTTCAGGAGTAGATCCAGTTCTTCAGGAGGTGAACCAGTTCTTCAGGAGGAGATCCAGTTCTTCAGGAGGAGAACCAGTTCTTCAGGAGGAGATCCAGTTCTTCAGAAGGTGAACTAGTTCTTCAGGAGGAGATCCAGTTCTTCAGGAGGAGAACCAGTTCTTCAGGAGGAGATCCAGTTCTTCAGGAGGTGAACCAGTTCTTCAGGAGGAGAACCAGTTCTTCAGGAGGAGATCCAGTTCTTCAGGAGGTGAACCAGTTCTTCAGGAGGAGATCCAGTTCTTCAGGAGGAGATCCAGTTCTTCAGGAGGTGAACCAGTTCTTCAGGAGGAGAACCAGTTCTTCAGGAGGAGATCCAGTTCTTCAGGAGGTGAACCAGTTCTTCAGGAGGAGATCCAGTTCTTCAGGAGGAGATCCAGTTCTTCAGGAGGAGAACCAGTTCTTCAGGAGGAGATCCAGTTCTTCAGGAGGTGAACCAGTTCTTCAGGAGGAGAACCAGTTCTTCAGGAGGAGATCCAGTTCTTCAGGAGGTGAACCAGTTCTTCAGGAGGAGATCCAGTTCTTCAGGAGGAGATCCAGTTCTTCAGGAGGAGAACCAGTTCTTCAGGAGGAGAACCAGCTCTTCAGGAGGAGAACCAGTTCTTCAGGAGGAGAACCCTTATATAACCGGGTGGGATTCCACTGAGCAGCTGCAGCTCCACAAACCCGACTCGTACCTCCTGGTAAGTTTCTTCAGCTGTAATGTTCAAGAATATGGCAGAATTCTATATCTGCATGAAGAATGTTCCGAAGTGTGGCTTTAACTTTGCAGAGAGTCATACAGGTGACGTTCCACCTCCAGAAAGTTACATACTGAGCTTTTTTCATCTCATACTTTTATTTTTACTCGAGTACATTTCTGCTCCTGTGTCTTGTGCTTCTTCCAGCAGTGGCAGTGCAGGACGTGACCTCCAGAGGGCAGTATGTTCTCAGGTCCCAGAGGGCAGTGCGGAACGTGACCTCCAGGGGGCAGTATGTTCTCAGGTCCCAGAGGGCAGTGCAGGACGTGACCTCCAGAGGGCAGTATGTTCTCAGGTCCCAGAGGGCAGTGCGGAACGTGACCTCCAGGGGGCAGTATGTTCTCAGGTCCCAGAGGGCAGTGCAGGACGTGACCTCCAGAGGGCAGTATGTTCTCAGGTCCCAGAGGGCAGTGCGGAACGTGACCTCCAGGGGGCAGTATGTTCTCAGGTCCCAGAGGGCAGTGCGGAACGTGACCTCCAGGGGGCAGTATGTTCTCAGGTCCCAGAGGGCAGTGCGGGACGTGACCTCCAGAGGGCAGTATGTTCTCAGGTCCCAGAGGGCAGTGCGGGACGTGACCTCCAGAGGGCAGTATGTTCTCAGGTCCCAGAGGGCAGTGCGGGACGTGACCTCCAGAGGGCAGTATGTTCTCAGGTCCCAGAGGGCAGTGCGGGACGTGACCTCCAGAGGGCAGTATGTTCTCAGGTCCCAGAGGGCAGTGCAGGACGTGACCTCCAGAGGGCAGTATGTTCTCAGGTCCCAGAGGGCAGTGCAGGACGTGACCTCCAGAGGGCAGTATGTTCTCAGGTCCCAGAGGGCAGTGCAGGACGTGACCTCTAGAGGGCAGTATGTTCTCAGGTCCCAGAGGGCAGTGCGGAACGTGACCTCCAGGGGGCAGTATGTTCTCAGGTCCCAGAGGGCAGTGCAGGACGTGACCTCTAGAGGGCAGTATGTTCTCAGGTCCCAGAGGGCAGTGCGGAACGTGACCTCCAGAGGGCAGTGCAGGACGTGACCTCCAGAGGGCAGTATGTTCTCAGGTCCCAGAGGGCAGTGCGGGACGTGACCTCCAGAGGGCAGTGCAGGACGTGACCTCCAGAGGGCAGTATGTTCTCAGGTCCCAGAGGGCAGTGCAGGACGTGACCTCCAGAGGGCAGTGCGGGACGTGACCTCCAGAGGGCAGTGCAGGACGTGACCTCCAGAGGGCAGTATGTTCTCAGGTCTTTACCTCAGCCCCGTTTCCTTTTGGACTTTTCTGTCGAGTTAGTTCTTGTCCCAGTTTTGAAAATGTGAAAACATAAACAACTTCTTAATCCAGACGAGCTGTTTGTCTTCAGCTTCATCTGTTCATTCAATTTAAACAACAACAACAACAATCAAGTGCGTGTGAAAAAACCCAACTGCAATTAAACTAAGGCTGCAACAAGCTAACCGATTAATCGCAACGAATAGATTATTTGAATAGCGTTGTCATGGATACACAGGCTCTGAAGCGCCACACGAGCCGAGAACTCTCACGACTCAAATCGAGCCGTAATTTCATGAAACGTTTGTGTATTTGATGAAAACACTTCTGTCCAGAAGCTTCATCTGAACCGGAGTCGATTAATCGAAGGAAATGATCAAAAGACTTATAGATTGTCAGAATGATCGTTATAGTTGCAGCTCTACATTTAAACTCCTTAAAATGAGCCTCAAACTGAAGCTCTGTCTGGACTCTGATTTACTATTGTTATTATTATTTATTACTATTAATTATGACTATTATTTACTATTGTTTATTACTATTATTTACTGTTGTTATTATTATTCATTACCATTTTGTATTATTATTTATTACTGTTATTCACTATTATTATCATTATCTATTGTTATTATTATTATTTATTATTTTATATTACTATTATTATTATTATTAATTTATATTATGTATTATTCATTATTATTATTTTTTATTTTTTATTACTATTATTTATTATTATTTATTACTATTATTATTCATTATTATGATTTATTGTTAGTTATTACTGTTATTGAATGTTGTTATTTTTACTTCTCTTAAAGTGAAGCTCAAGTTTATTTCACATTGAAGGACTTTTGAGGCTGAATCCACATCAAAAGTTCAATGTCATTTTCAGGTCATTTTGTGGCTGGAGAAGGGTCCAGAAGGGTCCAGAAGGTTCCAGAAGTTTCCAGAAGGTTTGAAGTTCCAGGTTTCACCTCCAGCAGCTCCAGAAAGAGTCAAAACATGTCAAGAATAAAGACAAAAGAAAGTCCTGATTCCTCCCGCGCGGGACATCTTCTGCTTCTTCTTCTGCTTCTTCTTCTGCTTCTTCTTCTGCTTCTTCTTCTGCTTCTTCTTCTGCTTCTTCTGCTTCTCCTGCACATCTGCTTGTCTAGCTTCTTCTGCTTCGTTTTCTTCTTCTTCTGCACTTCTTTTGCTTCTTCTGCTTCTTCTTCTTCTTTTGCTTCTTCTTCTTTTGCTTCTTCTTCTTCTTCTGCACTTCTGCTTCTTCTTCTTCTTCTTCTTCTTCTTCTTCTTCTTCTTCTTCTTCTTCTTCTTCTTCTTCTTCTTCTTCTTCTTCTTCTTCTTCTTCTTCTTCTTCTTCTTCTTCTTCTTCTTCTTCACTCTCTCACATTTGGACAGACACCGGGAGTGGGGCGTGGCTTACGCGCGCGACGCTTCAGTCGGTGGAAAAACGAGTCACTTTTCCACGCGCAGTGTCCACGGAGTGTCCACGCGCAGAGTCCACGGAGTGTCCACGGAGTGTCCACGCGCAGAGTCCACGGAGTGTCCGCGCAGTGTCCACGCGCAGTGTCCACGCAGTGTCCACGGAGTGTCCACGCGCAGAGTCCACGGAGTGTCCGCGCAGTGTCCACGCGCAGTGTCCACGCAGTGTCCACGCGCAGTGTCCACGCAGTATCCACGTAGTGTCCACTGAGTGTCCACGCGGAGACACGCGGAGACACACGGAGTGTCTGGGGGAGGTTCGTCTGGCCGTTTGGACACGGAGAGACCGGGGACCGGGAAGCGGCACTTTACGCGTCTGACGCGCGGGAATCGGTGAGTTTAACTTGAGTTTACGTCTTTCCGCGGATTTTGTTGAATGTTTGAGGGTGAAATGTGGGTTTAAAGTGTGTTCAATATTGGACATGTCCCTCACGTGAAGAGTCAGTGCTTTAATGTCATGTTTAGTTATGAAGGTCACGTGACGCTCAATTAACTCAATGTCACGCGGAAACAGACGTATTATTCACGGTGTTATTAGTGTTATTCACGGTGTTATTCACGGTGTTATTAGTGTTATTCACGGTGTTATTCACGGTGTTATTAGTGTTATTCACGGTGTTATTCACGGTGTTATTAGTGTTATTCACGGTGTTATTCACGGTGTTATTAGTGTTATTCACGGTGTTATTCACGGTGTTATTAGTGTTATTCACGGTGTTATTCACGGTGTTATTAGTGTTATTCACGGTGTTATTCACGGTGTTATTAGTGTTATTCACGGTGTTATTCACGGTGTTATTAGTGTTATTCACGGTGTTATTCACGGTGTTATTAGTGTTATTCACGGTGTTATTCACGGTGTTATTAGTGTTATTCACGGTGTTATTCACGGTGTTATTAGTGTTATTCACGGTGTTATTCACGGTGTTATTAGTGTTATTCACGGTGTTATTCACGGTGTTATTAGTGTTATTCACGGTGTTATTAGTGTTATTCACGGTGTTATTCACGGTGTTATTAGTGTTATTCACGGTGTTATTAGTGTTATTCACGGTGTTATTCACGGTGTTATTAGTGTTATTCACGGTGTTATTAGTGTTATTCACGGTGTTATTCACGGTGTTATTCACGGTGTTATTAGTGTTATTCACGGTGTTATTAGTGTTATTCACGGTGTTATTAGTGTTATTCACGGTGTTATTCACGGTGTTATTCACGGTGTTATTCACGGTGTTATTCACGGTGTTATTAGTGTTATTCACGGTGTTATTCACGGTGTTATTAGTGTTATTCACGGTGTTATTCACGGTGTTATTAGTGTTATTCACGGTGTTATTCACGGTGTTATTAGTGTTATTCACGGTGTTATTAGTGTTATTCACGGTGTTATTCACGGTGTTATTAGTGTTATTCACGGTGTTATTCACGGTGTTATTCACGGTGTTATTCACTGTGTTATTAGTGTTATTCACGGTGTTACTCACGGTGTTATTCACGGTGTTATTAGTGTTATTCACGGTGTTATTCACAGTGTTATTCACGGTGTTATTAGTGTTATTCACGGTGTTATTCACAGTGTTATTCACGGTGTTATTAGTGTTATTCACGGTGTTATTCACTGTGTTATTAGTGTTATTCACGGTGTTATTCACAGTGTTATTCACGGTGTTATTAGTGTTATTCACGGTGTTATTCACTGTGTTATTCACGGTGTTATTACTGTTATTCACGGTGTTATTAGTGTTATTCACGGTGTTATTCACGGTGTTATTCACGGTGTTATTCACAGTGTTATTAGTGTTATTCACGGTGTTATTCACGGTGTTATTCACGGTGTTATTCACGGTGTTATTCACGGTGTTATTCACGGTGTTATTGGTGTTATTCACGGTGTTATTCATGGTGTTATTCACGGTGTTATTCACGGTGTTATTCACGGTGTTATTCACGGTGTTATTCACGGTGTTATTCACGGTGTTATTGGTGTTATTCACGGTGTTATTAGTGTTATTCACGGTGTTATTCACAGTGTTATTCACTGTGTTATTCATGGTGCTATTCACACGTTTGTCTGACACGGTCGTGGCGCTGGCGTTCTTTATTTGAATTATTCTGTTGAGCATTTATCATTTCACGTGTTTCCTTTACTCATTAAAGGACTCATTAAAGGACTCATAAAGGACTCATAAAGGACTCATAAAGGACTCATTAAAGGACTCATAAAGGACTTATAAAGGACTCATAAAGGACTCATAAAGGACTCATTAAAGGACTCATAAAGGACTTATAAAGGACTCATAAAGGACTCATAAAGGACTCATTAAAGGACTCATAAAGGACTTATAAAGGACTCATTAAAGGACTCATTAAAGGACTCATAAAGGACTTATAAAGGACTCATTAAAGGACTCATAAAGGACTCATAAAGGACTCATTAAAGGACTCATAAAGGACTTATAAAGGACTCATTAAAGGACTCATTAAAGGACTCATAAAGGACTTATAAAGGACTCATTAAAGGACTCATAAAGGACTCATAAAGGACTCATAAAGGACTCATTAAAGGACTCATAAAGGACTTATAAAGGACTCATTAAAGGACTCATTAAAGGACTCATTAAAGGACTTATAAAGGACTCAATAAAGGACTCATTAAAGGACTCATTAAAGGAGACATAATATACTTTGTTCCAGAACTAATGATTGGACTCTGACATCATCGTTTCACATGTCGCTCTCTGTAAACTGCAATATTCACCCAAAATGACTTGAAATCGAAGCAGGTTCATAGACTTCGGCTCAAAAATGACTAATGTATAAGCCCCGCCTCTTCATGATGGTAAGCTCCGCCTCTACATCGTGATTAGCCCCGCCCCTCCACAGTGACATTTTGCCGTAACAAGCAGCAAATTGTTACTTATGTGTTTTCATGTTTGAAAAGTGACATTTCAGAACTCGACACGTGTCACTCTGAGTTTAAAGTTCTCAAATAATTGGACATGCAGAGAAGTGGGCGGGGATAGGGGGGGAGGGTGAACACACTTTAGCCTCAGCTCAGGACAAAACAGAGGAAGTTAATACGACAAATAAAACGTGTCATTTACGATATCACTTTATTAAGGAATTAGAAATAATGTTAAAACCAATGACACGTTCATCTTTTAACAATGGCCATTTCCAAAGTTATGCACTTTAAAAGTACCAAAAATCAGATGAATATCAATACTACAAATAGTATCGAAATTAGATATTAATTTGAACTCGTGTCGATCATAAACAGAACAAAATGTGTCTTTTTCCAGATTTAGAACCGTCCTGAGCTTTAGGACTCAAAGTGCTCTTGTTTTGTCTTGAAAATATATCTTATATTCAAATAAGAGTGTTTTTGATCCCCACTGTGGTATTGAAATCGGTATCAAAAATTGGCATCAGAAATCGGTCTATATATAAAAAAAAAAAAATAATAATCGGTATTGGAAATCGGTATGGGAAATCGGTATAGGTATATACCGATACCTATTTTCCATACCGATTTACGATACACATATATATATATATATATATATAATTTTTTTTAATCTGTATCGGAACTCGGTATCGAAAATTTGTATCAAAAATTGGTATCAAAATTGGTTTATATATATAAAAAATCGGTATCGGAAATCGGTATGGAAAATCGGTATCGAAAATTGGGATCAGAAATCGGTATCGGAAATCGGTATGGAAGATTGAATCTTTCCTATGGAAATGGAGTAGTTAACTGCGCGTTCAACATAGTTACGAACGCAAAACGGGTAAATCGAGCCGTTCGTCATCGTCATCAATAGTAATAATGATGATAATGATACAAACTCCAGTGAATTAAAGTCGCGCTCTGTAACCTTTCTGACGCGTCCCTCTGCTCGTCTCCATGGAGATGCTGTGGCGCCGCCTGTCCATCTCACAGTTGTTCAAGCTCAGGTGTTTGTACTGAAAAGTGTAATAATGTGAGTTTATTTGCGACACTAGAGCGACCGGAGCTGTTTTAAGTCTTTTATAACGACTGAATCAGGTTCATATTTGACGTTGTTAAAACTCTGAGTTTGTCCACACAGTTTGTCCACATTCTCAGGACGAACCAGGACGTGTTTCCTTCAGACCAGAGGAAACACCTGCTTCACAGTGTTTCAACAAAAGTGTCCACGAATCGCATTGTTGGGACCAGACATAGCCTTCCTGTGTCAGGTGCCCTCCCCAGGTCAGACGTCTGGTGGATCTACAGATGTGGGTGGAGGCTGGAGCAGGTCAGATGTGGGTGGAGGCTGGAGCAGGTCAGATGTGGGTGGAGGCTGGAGCAGGTCAGATGTGGGTGGAGGCTGGAGCAGGTCAGATGTGGGTGGAGGCTGGAGCAGGTCAGATGTGGGTGGAGGCTGGAGCAGGTCAGATGTGGGTGGAGGCTTGAGATCTGCAGATGTGGGTGGAGGCTGGAGCAGGTCAGATGTGGGTTGAGGCTGGAGCAGATCAGATGTGGGTGGAGGCTGGGTGGAGGCTGGAGCAGGTCAGATGTGGGTGGAGGCTGGAGCAGGTCAGATATGGGTGGAGGCTGGAGATCTGCAGATGTGGGTGGAGGCTGGAGCTGGTCAGATGTGGGTGGAGGCTGGAGCAGGTCAGATGTGGGTGGAGGCTGGAGATCTGCAGATGTGGGTGGAGGCTGGAGCTGGTCAGATGTGGGTGGAGGCTGGAGCAGGTCAGATGTGGGTGGAGGCTGGGTGGAGGCTGGAGCAGGTCAGATGTGGGTGGAGGCTGGAGCAGGTCAGATGTGGGTGGAGGCTGGGTGGAGGCTGGAGCAGGTCAGATGTGGGTGGAGGCTGGAGCAGGTCAGATGTGGGTGGAGGCTGGAGCAGATCAGATGTGGGTGGAGGCTGGGTGGAGGCTGGAGCAGGTCAGATGTGGGTGGAGGCTGGAGATCTGCAGATGTGGGTGGAGGCTGGAGCTGGTCAGATGTGGGTGGAGGCTGGAGCAGGTCAGATGTGGGTGGAGGCTGGAGAAGGTCAGATGTGGGTAGAGGCTGGAGCAGGTCAGATGTGGGTGGAGGCTGGAGAAGGTAAGATGTGGGTGGAGGCTGGAGATCTGCAGATGTGGGTGGAGGCTGGAGCTGGTCAGATGTGGGTGGAGGCTGGAGCAGGTCAGATGTGGGTGGAGGCTGGGTGGAGGCTGGAGAAGGTCAGATGTGGGTGGAGGCTGGAGCAGGTCAGATGTGGGTGGAGGCTGGAGCAGGTCAGATGTGGGTGGAGGCTGGGTGGAGGCTGGAGAAGGTCAGATGTGGGTGGAGGCTGGAGCAGGTCAGATGTGGGTGGAGGCTGGAGCAGGTCAGATGTGGGTGGAGGCTGGAGCAGGTCAGATGTGGGTGGAGGCTGGAGCAGGTCAGATGTGGGTGGAGGCTGGGTGGAGGCTGGAGAAGGTCAGATGTGGGTGGAGGCTGGAGCAGGTCAGATGTGGGTGGAGGCTGGAGCAGGTCAGATGTGGGTGGAGGCTGGGTGGAGGCTGGAGAACGTCAGATGTGGGTGGAGGCTGGAGCTGGTCAGATGTGGGTGGAGTCTGGAGATCTGCAGATGTGGGTGGAGCTCTGCAGATGTGGGTGGAGCTCTGCAGATGTGGGTGGAGCTCTGGTCTGGCTCGGTTCAGGCGTGTGTGGTGTGTTAAAGGCTCATTGTCTGGTGCTGAGGTCATGTCTGTAAATGAGTCAGTTCCACGCAGACCTCGCGCCTCATGCTCAGACGTTACACAAACAGAATCACAAAAGTGCCTCTATATTCTAAAAATGCACACAGACTTCTGCTGGAGACATTGTCAGGGAACTTAAAGGGCCCAAGACAGGTTTATACGTCCTATTTTGACTTTATTTTGGTGTATTTGTGCTATGATAGTTTTACACCAATCAAGGAGGTATTTGTGTGATAAAAAAATTATTATTTTCATTTTATCATGTTAAAAAAACTGATTATGTCGTGTTTGCTTTTGCTTCTGGTTTGTCCCGTGTAATGATCATGACACTGCTGCGTGTCCCGTGTGTCCCGTGTAATGATCGTGACATAAACACTGCTGCGTGTCCCGTGTCCTTCGTCCCGTGGGGCACTTTGTCGGTCTGTTTTGAGCCAAACCCGAGGCCAGAGTCACACAAACGCGTGGATGTTATTTTCTTCTTTGTTTTTCACCACGTTTGCACCAAAGTCACATTCCTGGCACATTCTTGCCGTGGGCGAAGGTCGAGTTGAAGGACAATTTTACTGGAAAAGATTCAGAATCGGAGAGAAAATGTGAGGACGATGTGAGGATGATGTGATGTGGACGAGAGTTTGAGAGTCGAAGACGGTCACCGTGTTTGTGTCTGTTTAGCTGTCCAAAAGTACTAATTTATTCAGAATAAAAACATATACTTGTATTTGTAGTTGTACTTGCATCTTCTGATTTGCAGTTTTACTTTTTAAGGTTCAATTATTTAAAATTGGTGGACTTAGTGGACACTGTGGACACTGTGGACACGGAAATGGTGTGAACGGTGGACTCGGTGGACACGGTTGTGCACGTTAAAGTTTCTCACCTTGGGCTGTTTCCCCTGATCCAGTGTACGTCGTTTATTACGGCGGCGTGGCCCGAAACGACGGTGAACCGGGCCAGAACCGGCGCCTAAAAGGACTTAAGCCGTTTGTATTTGAGTTTTATGAAGTGAGAGAGAAACTGCAGTCGAGTAAACAAGGCAGTAAAACATAGAACATGTGATGTCACGGAGCAGGAATGAGAACGCGTGCTTTATTTCAATCACGTGAACAGGACCAAACTAGATTATTTTTACAGATTTGTTTTAAAATAACCTTAGATTAGACCACAAAGTAAAGTAACTATTGTGCTTTTCAAAATAAAAATTGCACCTACTGCTGAATCCGTGACGCTGTTGCGTCTTCTTCCCTTTGCTTTACATATGAAGGGAAACGTTTGTAGCTCCGCCGCACAAAGTCAGTGGATCTTAGAATAAAAATTTTGATGGCCCGCTCCAGAAAATGAGTCTCACCAAATTTCAGCTTTTTAGGGCCAACGCCCTGGGAGAAGTTTGTAAAAGTACGACTTTTGGAAAAACTCCATAGTCATGCTTAGCTTAATTTATTTTTGTCACGGCCAAAATTGCAAGGGAGGGACGATGTTCCAGAGTCCTTTGTCCTTAGACCCTCCTTCTGCAGGAAAAACTACAAGAAAACTCCTTGGGAAGTGCCATTTTTTTAATTTTAGAAAAAGGAGATAGCCAGAACGTAGAGAGGCACAATTTTTACAGGTCGTCATCCCCATGTAAAGCGCTCCTTTAGTGAGCACTTTCGTATGGGCTTCGCCCGTTTACAACGGTAATGTTCCATTTTCCTACTACTAATTAGTATGCACGGGGCGTGCAAGAGGGAGGAGTGCGTTAGTGAGTGTTTGGAAGTGGGCGAGCGCTTCATGCTCGATTTCGCAGCTGTGCTTTGCACAGCCTTACGGAACTGATAGTTCTCTCGCCAGCGTGTGGCGCTCGGGCCTAATAATAATGAAAAAAGAATAATGATAATGATAATAATAATAATAATAATAATGTATGACCCAATAAACCATCAGAGCTATTACAAAACTTAACTTATAGAAATAAAAATAATCCACTAGTGACTTGCAGTTTGCTTTCTGAACATATCTGCTTATTGTGTCTCAAAAGGGAAATATCTAATTTCGTGATATGAAAGTTATTTAGCACCAGAGAATTCACAAGATACGTTCAAAAATCACGGCTAGTTTAGTCTGAATGAAGAGGGCCATTTTAGGGACTCGTGGGAGTCATGAAATCACAGGAACCAGAATTATTCAGGGTGGTTTATTTATCATGTAATTAAATATGTAAATGTTCAAAACAGCATGAAAATACACAAGCTAATAAGCTCTAGCACATCAAACTTAAACAGACGCGGAGGGAAATTCCTTTTCAGGGGGCCCACGAAACCTGGCAACGCCCCTGACCAGTTCACTAAAAGGTTATCGACACTATAAACATGTTTGTTTTTTTCAAATTCTTGCTAGAATGGGAAGGACAAAACATTAAATCTGGTATTTTCGAAGAACAGACATGAAAATGAGGCAAACTAAATCATATCTGAAGGAGCAAGAAGCAGAAGTTTGTCACTTGTAGATATGACAAAGTGTACAGTATATGACTCAAGTAGTAGTAAAAGTATGGGCTCTAAGTACAATTGTATGAAGTTAGTCGTCTTCTTCTTCTTCTTCTTCTTTGGTGTTTTTGGCGGCTGGTATCCAAGTGTTACATTACCGCGAGACTTTATTCTTTAGACATTATTCAGTTGTTGTTGTTGTTGTTGTTGTTGCTTTAATGGCGGCAGAGAACATCTCTCCTTGCTCCGTGGAGCCAAAACCAAACTAACGGCGGACACACGCTGAGATGATGACATCATCAAATTCTAGAACACCTGGGCAGGGCCATCACCATAGCAACAGTCACACCTGCATCAACAGAGACACCTGCAGCAACAGAGACTAGACCTCATCAAGCACCTGTGATGTTGATGATGTCACAGCTGGTGTTTGTGAGTGTAATGTCGGCGCATACGTTTCGCTTGTGGTCGCCATAAAACAGCTAAGAAGAAGTGTGAATCTTCTAGTCCAGCAGTGACTTCCATTTGAATTGGTCAACATGGAGACGCAGGACGGCCCTGAAGCTGACGACACGGAGACGCAGGACGGCCCTGAAGCTGACGACACGGAGACGCAGGACGGCCCTGAAGCTGACAACACGGAGACGCAGCACGGCCCTGAAGCTGACAACATGGACACGCAGCACGGCCCTGAAGCTGACGACACGGAGACGCAGCACGGCCCTGAAGCTGACAACATGGACACGCAGCACGGCCCTGAAGCTGACGACACGGAGACGCAGCACGGCCCTGAAGCTGACGACACGGAGAAGCAGCTCGGCCCTGAAGCTGACAACATGGAGACACTGCACGGCCCTGAAGCTGACGACACGGAGAAGCAGCTCGGCCCTGAAGCTGACGACACGGAGAAGCAGCTCGGCCCTGAAGCTGACGACACGGAGAAGCAGCTCGGCCCTGAAGCTGACAACACGGAGACACTGCACGGCCCTGAAGCTGACAACATGGACACGCAGCACGGCCCTGAAGCTGACGACACGGAGACGCAGCTTGGCCCTGAAGCTGACGACACGGAGAAGCAGCTCGGCCCTGAAGCTGACAACACGGAGAAGCAGCACGGCCCTGAAGCTGACGACACGGAGAAGCAGCTCGGCCCTGAAGCTGACGACACGGAGACGCAGCACGGCCCTGAAGCTGACAACACGGAGACACTGCACGGCCCTGAAGCTGACGACACGGAGAAGCAGCTCGGCCCTGAAGCTGACGACACGGAGAAGCAGCTCGGCCCTGAAGCTGACGACACGGAGAAGCAGCTCGGCCCTGAAGCTGACAACACGGAGACACTGCACGGCCCTGAAGCTGACAACATGGACACGCAGCACGGCCCTGAAGCTGACAACACGGAGAAGCAGCACGGCCCTGAAGCTGACAACACGGAGAAGCAGCTCGGCCCTGAAGCTGACAACACGGAGAAGCAGCTCGGCCCTGAAGCTGACAACACAGAGAAGCAACACGGCCCTGAAGCTGACAACACAGAGAAGCAACACGGCCCTGAAGCTGACGACACGGAGAAGCAGCTCGGCCCTGAAGCTGATAACACTGAGACGCAGCTCGGCCCTGAAGCTGATAACACTGAGACACTGCATGGCCCTGAAGCTGACGACACAGAGACGCAGCTCGGCCCTGAAGCTGACGACACAGAGACGCAGCTTGGCCCTGAAGCTGATAACACTGAGACGCAGCACGGCCCTGAAGCTGATAACACGGAGACGCACTTCACAACAGAATCTGACTTATTAGAGTTCTGGGAGTGGAAATATCACAGTCTCGAGGAGTCTCTGAGCGCTCGAAACGATGCGTTGGCGTCCATTATCGAAACGCAGAGAATGGAGATCGAGGAGTTGAGGAAGAAGGACTACGATCCCGCCGTGAAGTTAATTACCCTCCAAGAAGAACTCAAAGTTTGCCCACGTAAGTATGAACGAATGGTGAGGAAATTCGAGGCGTCCGAGAAGGCTCGCAAAAACTACATGGCCCTGTGTACGCCGTTCCGGGAAAAACTTGCCGAAGTCAGGAGAGAGTTCCAAAGTCAACTTCAAACTCAAAAGGACGTACATGCCAAAGATATGCGCAAATTGATATTTAGGAACAGAATTCGAATAGTAGGCTTAATGGCACAATTACCGAAATATCAGGCCGAGTGGCAAAGCCAATATGACCAAATTTCACAAAAACTGCAAGAAACGCAACAGTTGATGCACACGACGATTGCAGAAAAAGAAGACGAGTGGAGGATGGTAAAAGAAGAGATGCAAATGCAAATCACAGAAATACGCAAAGAAACCCAAAGAAAAATTCCAACAACTCGACTGATTGTGAACGAAGAGTGTAGAAGGGAAATATATGACTGTGAATATGAAATCGAAGCGTTAGAGCACACAATCAGGGAAAACCAGGACAAGATCAACGCCAGGAACTGTGAAATCACCAGACTGGAAGAGGAAACACACAATCAAGCTCAGATGATAAACAAAAATGTCGAGAAGCACAAAACTCAAGTAACCAATAGGAGTCGACTGCAGGAGAAGCTGCACGAGGAGGAGGGCATACGCACGCTGCTGGAGGCCAAACTCCGCTCGGCGTACGAACTCATCAAGCGTTTGGAGGGCACGATCAGGGATTTGAAAGAAAGCCGACAAAACTCTTGCATCAGACTTAGAATTATCAAGGATGAATTCAACGACCGAAAAGAAAAGCTGCAAAAGTGCAAAGACGACCTGAAAGATTCTCAAACGATGATTAAGGAAGAGAAAAAAAACAGGAGAGTTTTGGAACTTAAGATGGATGACTTCCTTGCAGGTCTGGAAGGCTGTCGAGAGGTGATACATCAGCCCAAAGACCTCAAACTAACAATCTCGTCCGTGATCGAGTCGTATGTCGACAATGCTACTGAAGTTAGCGTGAATAGGGACGCCGCGAACACGAATGTGGTGTTGGTGGATATGACAAAACAGCTAGATAATCGCACCACGAGGATTATTGTTCAACATAGGAAGGACAGGGCGCAGACTTTGGTTGCCTTGGAGAACATTCAACTACAAGCGGATGAAGACAAAGCGAGGATCTATCAACATATGATAGGAAATGTTTAAGGAACAAGGAAAATCGACTTAAAGATGTAGGGCGTAGATTTAGTCGACCTATCGCTAAACTAACTTTAAATTGAAATGACCGGCAGTACAGGTTGGGTATATTGTCTCTATTTTTAGCTGTGGCTTTTGACCCATTATGGAAAATATGAAACAAATGTAGGTTCCTAATCGGTACTGCTTATCACAAGAGAGACTGGTGCTTCATACCGCAAGAGAGACTGGCGCTCTATACCGTAAGAGAGACTGGCGCTTCCAACAGGAAGAGAGACTGGCGCTTCAGACCGCAAGAGAGACTGGCGCTTCAGACCGCAAGAGAGACTGGCGCTTCAGACCGCAAGAGAGACTGGCGCTTCAGACCGCAAGAGAGACTGGCGCTTCAAACTGCAAGAAAAACTGGCGCTTCAAACCACCGCAAGAGAGACTGGCGCTTCAGACCGCAAGAGAGACTGGTGCTTCAAACTGCAAGAAAGACTGGCGCTTCAAACCACCGCAAGAGAGACTGGCGCTTCAGACCGCAAGAGAGACTGGCGCTTCAGACCGCAAGAGAGACTGGCGCTTCAGACCGCAAGAGAGACTGGCACTTCATATCGTAAGAGACTGGTGCTTCAAACCGTAAGAGAGACTGGCACTTCGAACCGCAAGAGAGACTGGCGCTTCAGACCGCAAGAGCGACTAGCACTTCAGACCGCAAGAGAGACTGGTGCTTCAGACCGCAAGAGAGACTGGCACTTCATATCGTAAGAGACTGGCGCTTCAAACCGTAAGAGAGACTGGCGCTTCAGACCGCAAGAAAGACTGGCGCTTCAAACCGCAAGAGAGACTGGCGCTTCAAACCGCAAGAGAGACTAGCACTTCAGACCGCAAGAGAGACTAGCGCTTCAGACCGCAAGAGAGACTGGCGCTTCAAACCGCAAGAGAGACTAGCACTTCAGACCGCAAGAGAGACTAGCACTTCAGACCGCAAGAGAGACTAGCACTTCAGACCGCAAGAGAGACTGGCGCTTCAGACCGCAAGAAAGACTGGCGCTTCAGACCGCAAGAGAGACTGGCGCTTCAAACCGCAAGAGAGACTAGCACTTCAGACCGCAAGAGAGACTGGCGCTTCAGACCGCAAGAAAGACTGGCGCTTCAGACCGCAAGAGAGACTGGCGCTTCAGACCGCAAGAAAGACTGGCGCTTCAGACCGCAAGAGAGACTGGCGCTTCAAACCGCAAGAGAGACTAGCACTTCAGACCGCAAGAGAGACTGGCGCTTCAGACCGCAAGAAAGACTGGCGCTTCAGACCGCAAGAGAGACTGGCGCTTCAAACCGCAAGAGAGACTGGCGCTTCAAACCGCAAGAGAGACTAGCGCTTCAGACCGCAAGAGAGACTAGCACTTCAAACCGCCGCAAGAGAGACTGGCGCTTCAAACCACCGCGAGAGAGAGGCTGGTGCTTCAAACCGCAAGAGAGACATCCATCCACACAACACCTTTTTTTAAGTCGGTGTAATCCCTCATTCGTCCAGGCGTGTTCCATAGTAGAAAAAGCTTCAGTTGTAGTCATCTGGACTCAGTTTGAAAAAATAGACGTTTCGACTCATCCAAGAGTCATTGTCAATAAAAGAATTTAGATCGAGAACTCCGATATTAATACTGTTCTGTGGTAAGACCCGCCCATTGGGAGGAGCCTTCCTGAAGTAGAAAGAGTTGTTTGTTTCAACAGAAACTCCCCCCTTGTATCTACCGAGCCTATTCAGAATTTTAATGGGCTATTATAATCCTCTTTGTCTTTGTGAGACCCTGGCTCAACCACCCTGAGTACCTGATTAGCATCTAAATGTCCTGGTCCTGGTCCTCTACCTTTCCAGGGGTTCAGTAACCCATTATAAATACCAGGAAGATAGAATCTGAGCCCTCCATTTCTGTTTAAAGAAGGTCTTTCTTTTTTAACAAAAATAGCTTCCTTGACTCCTCTTTCAAACCATCTTTTCTCCCTGCTTAAAACCTTCACCTCACCGTCTTCAAACGAGTGATTAGAGGCTTCAAGATGGAGATGCACGGCACTCTGAGGTCCTGAACTTGTATTTCTTCTGTGCTGATAGAGCCTCTTGTGTAGAGGCTGTTTTGTCTCACCTATGTAACGTTCTTTACAGCTTTCTTCACTGCATTGGATCGAATAAACTACATTGCTCTGTTTTTGAGTCGGCAACTTGTCCTTAGGATGAACCAGTTTTTGTCTTAAAGTGTTTCCTGGTTTAAAATAAACAAATAAATAAACCTTTTTTTAAATAAAGTAAAGTATGATTATTTCTTTCCAAGCTACTGTGTATGAGTTTTATTTTGAAACACACAATAGTCTTTACCAGTAGAAGTTGTACATTTACAGTAGCGGGTGTTCATGCGGTAAGATTTCGGGCAGTATTAGTTGTAACTCTTAATTATTATTTTCTATTTTTCGTAATTCAAAGTTTATTTTGTAGATATTGTTTGTCTGATTCTTGGCACTGCTTTCGTTTTTCGGTATTTCTCGATCTTGTCGTTTTGTGTGATCCGTCGTCAAAGTTTAGATTTTTAGAGTGGTAGAACGTTGGTGCTCTGTGACATCATCGTCATGGCAACTGTGCAGGATAAGATAAGCCTTTATTTGTCACACAATGGGGAAATTCCAGTGTTGCAACACAAATAATATTAACTTCACTAATATTGTATTACCAACTATATTCATTTTACCAGACTGTATTAAACTATATTTTGATATACGCTGAAACTATGAATTTAGTGTACTCTTGTGTGATCAAAGTAACGTGTTGTGTACTCTTGTGTGATCACAGTAACGTGTTAGAGTACTTTTGTGTGATCAAAGTAACGTGTTGTGTACTCTTGTGTGATCACAGTAACGTGTTGTGTACTCTTGTGTAATCAAAGTAACGTGTTAGAGTAAGTAACGTGCTGTTAGAGTACTCTTGTGTGATCAAAGTAACGTGTTAGTGTACTCTTGTGTGATCAAAGTAACGTGTTAGAGTACTCTTGTGTGATCAAAGTAACGTGTTAGAGTACTTTTGTGTGATCAAAGTAACGTGTTGTGTACTCTTGTGTGATCAAAGTAACGTGTTAGAGTACTCTTGTGTGATCAAAGTAACGTGTTAGAGTACTCTTGTGTGATCAAAGTAACGTGTTAGAGTACTCTTGTGTGATCAAAGTAACGTGTTAGAGTACTCTTGTGTGATCAAAGTAACGTGTTAGAGTACTCTTGTGTGATCAAAGTAACGTGTTAGAGTACTCTTGTGTGATCAAAGTAACGTGTTGTGTACTCTTGTGTGATCAAAGTAACATGTTAGAGTACTTTTCTGTGATCAAAATAACGTGTTAGAGTACTCTTGTGTGATCAAAGTAACGTGTTAGAGTACTCTTGTGTGATCAAAGTAACGTGTTAGAGTACTCTTGTGTGATCAAAGTAACGTGTTAGAGTACTCTTGTGTGATCAAAGTAACGTGTTAGTGTACTCTTGTGTGATCAAAGTAACGTGTTAGAGTACTCTTGTGTGATCAAAGTAACGTGTTAGTGTACTCTTGTGTGATCAAAGTAACGTGTTAGAGTACTCTTGTGTGATCAAAGTAACGTGTTAGTGTACTCTTGTGTGATCAAAGTAACGTGTTAGAGTACTCTTGTGTGATCAAAGCAACGTGTTAGAGTACTCTTGTGTGATCAAAGTAACGTGTTAGAGTACTCTTGTGTGATCAAAGTAACGTGTTAGAGTACTCTTGTGTGATCAAAGTAACGTGTTAGAGTACTCTTGTGTGATCAAAGTAACGTGTTAGAGTACTCTTGTGTGATCACAGTAACGTGTTAGAGTACTCTTGTTTGATCAAAGTAACGTGTTAGAGTACTCTTGTGTGATCAAACTAACGTGTTAGAGTACTCTTGTGTGATCAAAGTAACGTGTTGTGTACTCTTGTGTGATCACAGTAACGTGTTAGAGTACTTTTGTGTGATCAAAGTAACGTGTTGTGTACTCTTGTGTGATCACAGTAACGTGTTGTGTACTCTTGTGTGATCAAAGTAACGTGTTAGAGTACTTTTGTGTGATCAAAGTAACGTGTTAGAGTACTTTTGTGTGATCAAAGTAACGTGTTGTGTACTCTTGTGTGATCAAAGTAACGTGTTAGAGTACTCTTGTGTGATCAAAGTAACGTGTTAGAGTACTCTTGTGTGATCAAAGTAACGTGTTAGAGTACTTTTGTGTGATCAAAGTAACGTGTTGTGTACTCTTGTGTGATCAAAGTAACGTGTTAGAGTACTCTTGTGTGATCAAAGTAACGTGTTAGAGTACTTTTGTGTGATCAAAGTAACGTGTTGTGTACTCTTGTGTGATCAAAGTAACGTGTTAGAGTACTCTTGTGTGATCAAAGTAACGTGTTAGAGTACTCTTGTGTGATCAAAGTAACGTGTTAGAGTACTCTTGTGTGATCAAAGTAACGTGTTAGAGTACTCTTGTGTGATCAAAGTAACGTGTTAGAGTACTCTTGTGTGATCAAACTAACGTGTTAGAGTACTCTTGTGTGATCAAAGCAACGTGTTAGAGTACTCTTGTGTGATCAAAGTAACGTGTTAGAGTACTCTTGTGTGATCAAAGTAACGTGTTAGAGTACTCTTGTGTGATCAAAGTAACGTGTTAGAGTACTCTTGTGTGATCAAAGTAACGTGTTGTGTACTCTTGTGTGATCAAAGTAACATGTTAGAGTACTTTTCTGTGATCAAAATAACGTGTTAGAGTACTCTTGTGTGATCAAAGTAACGTGTTAGAGTACTCTTGTGTGATCAAAGTAACGTGTTAGAGTACTCTTGTGTGATCAAAGTAACGTGTTAGAGTACTCTTGTGTGATCAAAGCAACGTGTTAGAGTACTCTTGTGTGATCAAAGCAACGTGTTAGAGTACTCTTGTGTGATCAAAGTAACGTGTTAGAGTACTCTTGTGTGATCAAAGTAACGTGTTAGAGTACTCTTGTGTGATCACAGTAACGTGTTAGAGTACTCTTCACCGTCAGTCGTCCTCTCACGCCGGACTCTTTGACCTTTGACCTTCTGCACAGGAAACGAGGAGATTAAAGCCTCAACGTTAGTAGTATCTGGCAGTAAACGGACCACAGCAGCAGCGGCACGTCTCCATGACGACCGTGAGCTGCGAGAGTCGAGACGAGCACAGAGTGAAACAAGCCGTCCGATTGGTTCTAGTCGCCAATGTCACTGTAGCTTTTGAGCTCTTTGTGTCAAAATGAGACCGCTGCGAAACTCTCTAAGAAGAAAACCGACACCGAGAAGTTTCCTCTGGACCGCGGCGGGTTTAGAATCATCTGGACGACGTAACTGGCCAACTTTCAACTAGAACGACGCCTCAAAGTGTCTCGGAAAGTGTTTTCGGAGAGCGGCTCCGCAACACGGCGTTCGGACAAAGACGGTGACGAAAAACAGACCGCGCCAAGATAAGAACGTCCAAACAACAGTCCACGGCGCCAAAGAGGAGGTTTTGTGAGCGGCCTGGTGCTTCGTGAGGCTCTTGCTGCTGCTGCTGCTGCTGCTGTTGTTGTTGTTGTTGTTGTTGTTGTTGTTGTTGTTGTTGTTGTTGTTGTTGTTGTTGTTGTTGTTGTTGTCGTCCCCGGGGCAGACGTGGCTGTCATAATGCAGGAGAGAGATTTGCAGGTTTATGTTTTAATAAAAGGATCTGAAGCGTTCAAGACCAAAAGACTGAAATAATGATGAGCTGATCTTAACGACAGCGATTGCGGTTTTGTTCACGTGACACAATTTGTCGTTTGCAAAGGAAGTGATTTGTGCTAAATACCTTTATCTTTGTGATTTGCTATTTTTATTGTTTTTTCCAAGACAAAACCAATCTGTACCAATTTGTTGTTTGAGTGTGATTTTCAGTCCAGTCTTTGGTACATTTTGGTGTAATTTTCCCTGCTAACTGCGGCTGCTAACTGCGGCTGCTAACTGTGGTTGCTAACTGCGGCTGCTAACTGTGGCTGCGGCTGCTAACTGTGGCTGCTAACTGTGGCTGCTAACTGCGGCTGCTAACTGCGGCTGCTAACTGTGGTTGCTAACTGCGGCTGCTAACTGTGGCTGCGGCTGCTAACTGTGGCTGCTAACTGCAGCTGCTAACTGCAGCTGCTAACTGCGGCTGCTAACTGTGGTTGCTAACTGCGGCTGCTAACTGTGGCTGCGGCTGGTAACTGTGGCTGCTAACTGCGGCTGCTAACTGTGGCTGCTAACTGCGGCTGCTAACTGCGGCTGCTAACTGCGGCTGCTTACTGTGGCTGCGGCTGCTAACTGTGGCTGCGGCTGCTAACTGTGGCTGCTAACTGCGACTGCAAACTGCGGCTGCTAACTGCGGCTGCTAACTGTGGTTGCTAACTGCGGCTGCGGCTACTAACTGCGGCTGTGGCTGCTAACTGTGGCTGCTAACTGCGACTGCAAACTGCGGCTGCTAACTGTGGTTGCTAACTGCGGCTGCGGCTACTAACTGCGGATGCTAACTGTGGCTGCGGCTGCTAACTGTGGCTGCGGCTGCTAACTGTGGCTGCTAACTGCGACTGCAAACTGCGGCTGCTAACTGCGGCTGCTAACTGTGGTTGCTAACTGTGGTTGCTAACTGCGGCTGCGGCTACTAACTGCGGCTGCTAACTGCGACTGCAAACTGCGGCTGCTAACTGAGGCTGCTAACTGTGGTTGCTAACTGCGGCTGCGGCTACTAACTGCGGCTGCTAACTGTGGCTGCGGCTGCTAACTGCGACTGCAAACTGTGACTGCGGCTACTAACTGTGGCTGCAGCTGCTAACTGCGACTGCAAACTGTGACTGCGGCTGCTAACTGCAGCTGCTAACTGTGGCTGCGGCTGCTAACTGTGGCTGCGGCTGCTAACTGTGGCTGTGGCTGCTAACTGCGGCTGCGAACTGCGGCTGCTAACTGTGGCTGCTAACTGTGGCTGCGGCTGCTAACTGTGGCTGCTAACTGTGGCTGCGGCTGCTAACTGCGGCTGCTAACTGCGGCTGCTAACTCCGGCTGCTAACTGCGGCTGCTTACAGCGGCTACTAACTGTGGCTGCGGCTTCTAACTGCGACTGCGGCTTGACTGTGGTTAAATGACACCGTGAAGTGTCTTGCCCGAGGGTCGAACGTTCTGGCAGCTCCACTTCTACACTGAAAATGCACTCGAAAAGGAGCGTTTACTATTAAAAATAACATGTTTTTGCCGACACGCAGAGCACTTCCTGTCTGCAGATAACCCCACTTCCTGTCCCCTCACAGGGTCAACAAAAACACTCCAAAATAGTCAGTGTGTTTATTTACATTTACTGATACAGCCAGAGTCTTTGTGAGTCTAAAAGTGACAAAACAATTTGTCGTGTGCGTTAGATTTGATTTTTACTATTTTCATGGTAAATTCTACTAAATAACTAAACTAATAAGATTAAAGTAGCTGTAAATTAGAAAGTCAAAAATGCTGTATTTCAGCAAATACTTTTCATTCTCCTGAGCAATTAAGATAACGTTTTATTTGTGCTTGAAAAATATACATTTGAAGTCCTTATTTACTAATTAGAAGAGGGCAATTTATCAAAATGTACAAGTTTGAATATTGAGTACATTGTTTATAGTGAAAACTGCTACAAAAAGAGCTGATTAATGTTTTAAAAAAGGTGTAAAAGCTTTAATAAAGGTAATATTTTTGTGATGAATTAATTAACATTTCACATTTGTTGATACATTAACATCAACTAAAACATTTAAAGACATTGAAGACATTGAATTGTCTTATGTCGCTGTGTCTTTTATTCTCCAGGTGACATTACACAAAAGTGTTATTACATATAAAGTGTGTGTTTCGTGTCGTTCAGAGTCTATTTCTGTCGCTGCAGTTTTCTGTCTGAACAATGCTTTTCCTTCCTCTTGTCGTTCAAAACGCTCTGCACATGGTTCAGACCCTGGTTCAGACCCTGGATCAGACCCTGGATCAGACCCTGGTTCAGACCCTGGATCAGACCCTGGATCAGACCCTGGTTCAGACCCTGGATCAGACCCTGGATCAGACCCTGGATCAGACCCTGGTTCAGACCCTGGATCAGATCCTGGATCAGACCCTGGTTCAGTCCCTGGTTCAGACCCTGGATCAGACCCTGGTTCAGTCCCTGGTTCAGACCCTGGATCAGACCCTGGTTCAATCCCTGGTTCAGACCCTGGTTCAGACCCTGGATCAGACCCTGGATCAGACCCTGGTTCAGTCCCTGGTTCAGTCCCTGGTTCATGTGATTTACAGGATTACCGTTCATTATCGCCTCATAAATGTCACTTCCCTGTGACGTTGTGCTGGCCCCTCCCTCCTTTGTCCACTCTGACCCCCTGAGGAGCGCTGACCTCCACTCCGAGTCTCTGTAAACCGAAAACAATGAAAACTATTCACCAAAGACAATGTTTCTGTTTCATCTCCGTGTGAGGCTCTGATCATGAACCGGCTTCTGAACGCTTTATATTAGACCTTTAAGTGAGACAATGGAACAAGTATAAAATGTGGTGTAGTGCAGTGTATTTACCAAACTCGTCCCTCCCATGCAGGACCTGTTTGTCCCGCCGCGCTCTCTGACCCGACATGGAGGAGCGCTTTGACTGCTCCAGCTGCTCCGAGTCTCTGTTCGGGAGGAAGTACATCGAGGTGGAGCGCGGGCCCCACTGCGTGCCCTGCTACGACCGGCTGTTCGCCCACACATGCCACGCCTGCAGCCAGATCATCGCCCACAACGCCAAGGTAACGCTCCCCAAACCAGACCATCATCGCCCACAACACCAAGGTAACATGCCCCAAACCAGACCATCGCCCCCTCTGGTTTTCTTGGGTAACTCGCCTTGGCCCGTCTCTGCTTCCACTGCAGTTTTTTAGCCTCAAAAAACCCGCGTTGGCCTCGACTCTGGGATCATTTATCACAACGCTCTGAAAGTGCCGGAAACTATGCAGCGGTGTGGCATAAACGCAGATGCGCCTTGTCAAATACTACTGAGATTTAACCGTGTAACAACTGCAGGACAGTTGTCCTACAAAACCTACATGATTTACACATGAGAACAAATCTGTCTCTTTGTCTCACCTGCTGATGTCATGAGCAGGACTAAACCAGGACTAAACCAGGACTAAAGCAGGACTAAACCAGGACTGAACTAGCAAATCAAACCCCAGATTAAACCAAGACTAAACTGTCAAAATTGGGACTAAACCAGGATTGAAAAAGGACTAAATGACAAGGAAAAAAACTGGACTAAACCACTAGGTCAAAACCCAAACTAGACTTCGACTGGACCTGTACTAAAGCAGGATTAAAGCAGGATTAAAGCAGGATTAAAGCAGGACTAAACCAGGACTAAACCAGGACTAAACCAGGACTAAACCCAGTCTAAAGCAGGGCTAAATCAGGACAGATCACATCTAACTTTTATAATGACACATTTTGTATTCTCAGAAGCTAAACTAAAGCTACATTCATAATAATTTGTTTAAAGGCGTTAAAGGGAAACATACATCATTTTTATGATCTGATATTTAAAGTTATAAATGCCAGTTCTCTGTGTGCCTGGCTTACATCAGGTCCTGCTTTTGTCCCACTTTAGTCCTGCTTTAGTCCAGGTTTAGTCCTGGTGTAGACCTGTTTTAGTCCTGTTTTAGTCCTGCTTTAGTCCTGCTTTAGTCCTGGTGCAGACCTGGTTTAGTCCTGGTTTAGTCCTGGTTTAGTCCTGCTTTATACCCGCTTTAGTCCTGCTTTAGTCCTGCTTTAGTCCTGGTGTAGACCTGGTTTAGTCCTGGTTTAGTCCTGCTTTAGTCCTGCTTTAGTCCTGCTTTAGTCCCGCTTTAGTCCCGCTTTAGTCCTGCTTTAGTCCTGCTTTAGTCCTGGTGTAGACCTGGTTTAGTCCTGCTTTAGTCCTGCTTTAGTCCTGCTTTAGTCCCGCTTTAGTCCCGCTTTAGTCCCGCTTTAGTCCTGCTTTAGACCCGCTTTAGTCCTGCTTTAGTCCTGCTTTAGCGCTGCTTTAGTCCCTCTTTAGTCCCACTTTAGCCCTGCTTTAGTCCCTCTTTAGCCCTGCTTTAGTCCCTCTTTAGTACCACTTTAGTCCCACTTTAGCCCTGCTTTAGTCCCTCTTTAGCCCTGCTTTAGTCCCTCTTTAGCCCTGCTTTAGTCCCTCTTTAGCCCTGCTTTACCCGTGTGTTGTCTCCACAGGAGCTGCTCTTCGAGGACCAGCACTTCCACGATCACTGCTTCTGTTGCTCTCACTGCAGTCGCTCTTTGGCTCATGAATCGTTCTCGAGTCTGGACCAGAACCTGGTCTGCAGCGACTGCTTCTGCAGCGACTTCTGCTCCAAATGTGTGGCCTGTGACAAGAACGTCCAGCCAGGTGAGCCACGCCTCTTATCCCAGCCACGCCTCTTATCCCAGGTGAGCCACGCCTCTTATCCCAGCCACGCCTCTTATCCCAGGTGAGCCACGCCTCTTATCCCAGCCACGCCTCTTATCCCAGCCACGCCTCTTATCCCAGGTGAGCCACGCCTCTTATCCCAGCCACGCCTCTTATCCCAGCCACGCCTCTTATCCCAGTTGAGCCACGCCTCTTATCCCAGGTGAGCCACACCTCTTAGCCCAGGTGAGCCACGCCTCTTAGCCCAGGTGAGCCACGCCTCTTATCCCAAACACAGGAGAAATGTGACCGCTGAAGGCTCCTCATGTAACCAGGGCTAAACTAGGTCTAAACCAGAGCTAAACCAGGTCCAAACCAGGGCTAAACTAGGTCTAAACCAGGGCTAAACCAGGTCCAAACCAGGGCTAAACCAGGGCTAAACCAGGTCTAAACCAGGTCTAAACCAGGGCTAAACCAGGACTAAACCAGGACTAAACCAGGGCTAAACCAGGTCTAAACCAGTACTAAACCAGGTCCAAACCAGGTCCAAACCAGGACTAAACCAGGACTAAACCAGGGCTAAACCAGGTCTAAACCAGGGCTGAACCAGGGCTAATCCAGGTCTAAACCAGGACTAAACCAGGACTAAACCAGGGCTAAACCAGGACTGAACCTGGTCTAAACCAGGGCTAAACCAGGACTAAACCAGGACTAAACCAGGACTAAACCAGGTCTAAACCAGGACTGAACCAGGTCTAAACCAGGGCTAAACCAGGGCTAAACCAGAACTAAACCAGGACTAAACCAGGTCTAAACCAGGTCCAAACCAGGGCCAAATCAGGTCTAAACCAGGACTAAACCAGGACTAAACCAGGACTAAACCAGGTCTAAACCAGGACTAAACCAGGTCCAAACCAGGGCCAAACCAGGTCTAAACCAGGACTAAACCAGGACTAAACCAGGTCTAAACCAGGACTAAACAGGACTAAACCAGGTCTAAACCAGGGCTAAACCAGGGCTAAACCAGGACTAAACCAGGACTAAACCAGAGCTAAACCAAGACTAAACCAGGACTAAACCAGGGCTAAACCAGGTCTAAACCAGGACTAAACCAGAGCTAATCCAGGTCTAAACCAGAGCTAATCCAGGTCTAAACCAGGACTAAACCAGGTCCAAACCAGGTCCAAAGCAGGAGTAAACCTGAGTCGTGGCTCATCACAAATATAACCTTTCCTCTGGTGACGTTGCCGTCTTCGGTGTCTGTGAATCAGAGGCGGCGGCTGCGGCGGTGCTCAGTCGATAATAAACGGGTTTCATGTTGTTTTTGTCAAGTTTGTGCCTCAGGAATGTTTAAGCAGCAGAAAAACCTTCTGTGTTTGAGCTGGAGAGACAGCAGTAAAATGAGACCAACCAAACTGAAGTCGGACTGGAATGTCAGCTTTAGATGTGCTGGAAACTAGATATGACGATGTAGTTCTGCAGGACTAACCAGGACTAAACCAGGACTAAACCAGGACTAAACCAGGACTAAATCAGGACTAAACCAGGACTAAATCAGGACTAAACCAGGGCTAAACCAGGGCTGAACCAGGACTAAACAGGACTAAACCAGGTCTAAACCAGGACTAACTAGGACTAAACCAGGTCTAAACCAGGACTAAACCAGGTCTAAACCAGGACTAACTAGGACTAAACCAGGTCTAAACCAGGACTAAACCAGGGACTAACCAAGGCCAAATTAGGACTAATCTGAAACTACAATAATCATAGTCATAGTCATTGATAATCGGCATAATTAATCATAATCTCTTCTTCTTCTTCTTCTTCTTCTTCTTCTTCTTCTTCTTCTTCTTCTTCTTGTGTTGCAGGCTCTCGTCTGCTGGAGTACGGCGGCTCCACTTGGCACGAGGACTGTTTCTGTTGTCACGGCTGCGGGAAATCCATCGGCGCTGAAGCCTTTATCCCCGACAACAACAACTACTACTGCGTCCCCTGCTACGAGACACGCCTGGCCCCGCAGTGCGGCCTCTGCAGCAAGGTACACGCTAACGCACACGCGTGTCTGCAGCAAGGTACACGCTAACGCACACGCGTGTCTGCAGCAAGGTACACGCTAACGCACACGCGTGTCTGCAGCAAGGTACACGCTAACGCACACGCGTGTCTGCAGCAAGGTACACGCTAACGCACAGGCGTGTCTGCAGCAAGGTACACGCTAACGCACAGGTGTGTCTGCAGCAAGGTACACGCTAACGCACACGTGTGTCTGCAGCAAGGTACACGCTAACGCACAGGTGTGTCTGCAGCAAGGTACACGCTAACGCACAGGTGTGTCTGCAGCAAGGTACACGCTAACGCACAGGTGTGTCTGCAGCAAGGTACACGCTAACGCACACGTGTGTCTGCAGCAAGGTACACGCTAACGCACAGGCGTGTCTGCAGCAAGGTACACGCTAACGCACAGGCGTGTCTGCAGCAAGGTACACGCTAACGCACACGTGTGTCTGCAGCAAGGTACACGCTAACGCACACCCGTGTATGCAGCAAGGTACATGCTAACGCGCACGTGTGTCTGCAGCAAGGTACACGCTAACGCACACCCGTGTCTGCAGCAAGGTACACGCTAACGCACACCCGTGTATGCAGCAAGGTACATGCTAACGCGCACGTGTGTCTGCAGCAAGGTACACGCTAACGCACACCCGTGTCTGCAGCAAGGTACACGCTAACGCACAAGTGTGTCTGCAGCAAGGTACACGCTAACGCACACGCGTGTCTGACTCACACTGACTCGTGTGGGTTTCGTCTCGCTACAGGCTCTGACCAAAGGCGGAGTGACCTACAAGGACAAGGTTTGGCACCGGGAGTGTTTCATCTGCTCCGGCTGTAGACTTCCTCTCTCTGGGCAGACGTTCACTTCACAGGGAGAAAAACCCTTCTGCGTCAAGTGCTTCAGCAGCCTCTACGCCAAGAAGTGTGCGGGATGCAACGCGCCCATCACAGGTACGGTACCCGCCGTCCTGTACCCGCGTCCTGTACCCGCAGTCCTGTACCCGTCGTCCTGTACCCGCCCTCCTGTACCCGTCCTCCTGTACCCGCCGTCCTGTACTTGCCCTCCTGTACCTGCCCTGTACCCGCTGCCCTGTACCCGCCGCCCTGTACTTGCCCTCCTGTACCCGCCCTCCTGTACCCACCCTCCTGTACTTGCCCTCCTGTACTTGCCCTCCTGTACTTGCCCTCCTGTACCCGCCCTCCTGTACTTGCCCTCCTGTACCCGCCCTCCTGTACCCGCCCTCCTGTACCCGCCGTCCTGTACTTGCCCTCCTGTACCCGACCTCCTGTACCCGCCGTCCTGTACTTGCCCTCCTGTACCCGCCGTCCTGTACCCGCCGTCCTGTACCCTACTTCCTGTACCCGCCCTCCTGTACCCGCCATCCTGTACCCGCCCTCCTGTACCCGACCTCCTGTACCCGCCATCCTGTACCTGCCCTCTTGTATCCGCCCTCCTGTACCCGCCCTCCTGTACCCGCCATCCTGTACCCGCCCTCTTGTATCCGCCCTCCTGTACCCGCCCTCCTGTACCCGCCATCCTGTACCTGCCCTCCTGTACCCGCCATCCTGTACCCGCCCTCCTTTACCCGCCGTCCTGTACCTGCCCTCCTGTACCCGCCGTCCTGTACCCGCCGTCCTGTACTTGCCCTCCTGTACCTGCCCTGTATCCGCCGCCCTGTACTTGCCCTCCTGTACCCGCCGTCCTGTACCCTCCCTCCTGTACCCGCCCTCCTGTACTTGCCCTCCTGTACCCGCCGTCCTGTACCCTGCCTCCTGTACCCGCCCTCCTGTACCCGCCGTCCTGTACCCACCGTCCTGTACTTGCCCTCCTGTACCCGCCGTCCTGTACCCGCCCTCCTGTACCCTCCCTCCTGTACCCGCCCTCCTGTACTTGCCCTCCTGTACCCGCCCTCCTGTACCCACCCTCCTGTACCCACCCTCCTGTACCCGCCCTCCTGTACTTGCCCTCCTGTACCCGCTGCCCTGTACCCGCTGCCCTGTACCCGCCCTCCTGTACCCGCCGTCCTGTACTTGCCCTCCTGTACCCGACCTCCTGTACCCGCCGTCCTTTACTTGCCCTCCTGTACCCGCCGTCCTGTACCCGGCGTCCTGTACCCTCCCTCCTGTACCCGCCATCCTGTACCCGCCCTCCTGTACCCGACCTCCTGTACCCGCCATCCTGTACCTGCCCTCTTGTATCCGCCCTCCTGTACCCGCCCTCCTGTACCCGCCATCCTGTACCTGCCCTCTTGTATCCGCCCTCCTGTACCCGCCATCCTGTACCTGCCCTCCTGTACCCGCCATCCTGTACCCCCCCATCCTGTACCCGCCCTCCTTTACCCGCCATCCTGTACCTGCCCTCCTGTACCCGCCGTCCTGTACCCGCCGTCCTGTACTTGCCCTCCTGTACCTGCCCTGTATCCGCCGCCCTGTACTTGCCCTCCTGTACCCGCCGTCCTGTACCCTCCCTCCTGTACCCGCCCTCCTGTACCCGCCGTCCTGTACCCGCCGTCCTGTACCCGCCGTCCTGTACTTGCCCTCCTGTACCCGCCGTCCTGTACCCGCCCTCCTGTACCCTCCCTCCTGTACCCGCCCTCCTGTACTTGCCCTCCTGTACCCCCCGTCCTGTACCCTGCCTCCTGTACCCGCCCTCCTGTACCCGCCGTCCTGTACCCACCGTCCTGTACTTGCCCTCCTGTACCCGCCCTCCTGTACCCTCCCTCCTGTACCCGCCCTCCTGTACTTGCCCTCCTGTACCCTGCCTCCTGTACCCGCCCTCCTGTACCCGCCGTCCTGTACCCACCGTCCTGTACTTGCCCTCCTGTACCCGCCGTCCTGTACCCGCCCTCCTGTACCCCCCTCCTGTACCCGCCCTCCTGTACTTGCCCTCCTGTACCCCCCGTCCTGTACCCTGCCTCCTGTACCCGCCCTCCTGTACCCGCCGTCCTGTACCCACCGTCCTGTACTTGCCCTCCTGTACCCGCCCTCCTGTACCCTCCCTCCTGTACCCGCCCTCCTGTACTTGCCCTCCTGTACCCTGCCTCCTGTACCCGCCCTCCTGTACCCGCCGTCCTGTACCCACCGTCCTGTACTTGCCCTCCTGTACCCGCCGTCCTGTACCCGCCCTCCTGTACCCTCCCTCCTGTACCCGCCCTCCTGTACTTGCCCTCCTGTACCCGCCCTCCTGTACTTGCCCTCCTGTACCCTCCCTCCTGTACCCGCCCTCCTGTACCCGGTGTGAAGGTCTTTGTAGAACCAGTAGAAGTTCTTGTAACAGCCAAAGGATCGAAACTTAGACACGACACATTCTTCAAGTACGTATCACATGACTCAGCAGCTCCGCCTCTCGTCACATGACTCAGCAGCTCCGCCTCTCGTATCACATGACTCAGCAGCTCCGCCTCTCGTATCACATGACTCAGCAGCTCCGCCTCTCGATGGCGCCGTGTCACGTGATCTGGAAGTTATTGTTGTTATTTCCACCCACAGGGATTCCACCAGTTCCAAACCAGCGAGACAAGGAAGCTAGTCATCTTTACAGTTCAGAGTTCACAAGTACCACTTTTGACCCCGCCATCGCACAACAGTTAATTCAGTTGGTGGCAGAGTGGTTAGAGCAGCCGTGCATCGAAACGAGAAGGTTCCGGTTTCAACTCCCGGGAATTCGTGTGCTGGTTTCTCTCTGTGTTTGGGAAGGTTTCTTGAAATAAATCCTTTGTTATGGACGTGTTAGTTCCCCGTAAGTAACGAATCGAGCAGGAAGTGGCGCTCGAACAGGAAGTGGCGCTCGAACAGGAAGTGGCGCTCCAACAGAAAGTGGCGCTCAAACAGGAAGTGGAGCTCGAACAGGGAGTGGCGCTCAAACAGGAAGTGGCGCTCAAACAGGAAGTGGCGCTCGAACAGGAAGTGGCGCTCAAACAGGAAGTGGCGCTCTAACAGGAAGTGGCGCTCGAACAGGAAGTGGCGCTCGAACAGGAAGTGGCGCTCGAACAGGAAGTGGCGCTCGAACAGGAAGTGGCGCTGGAACAGAAAGTGGAGCTCGAACCTGCCGCTCGTTTTCCCGCAAAGGACCCGCTGCGACGTCGGGGATGCCGGGGTTATTTGTTGTCTGAACCTTCTTCCTGGTTTGTCCCGGCAGGTTTCGGAGACGGTAAATACGTGTCGTTCCAGGAGCGCGAGTGGCACCAGCCGTGCTTCAAGTGCTCGCGCTGCTCCGTGTCGCTGGTGGGAGCCGGATTCTTCCCGGACCGCGACCTCATCCTCTGCACCGACTGCAACGCCGAAGACTAACGTCCTCGTCCTGCATTTAACACAATGACACGCGTGTATATAAACTACTACTACAAAACACGTGTATATATGTGTGTACGTTTTCATATAACGCCACCTTTAATACTTTATGTACAGAGTCCTTCTCAAACTGTTACTTCAAACGTACTTAAAGCGCTTAAAGTTCGAGTACATGATTATATTTAAGATTATAACATTTGGCATCGTTGTCCCCAGTTTTTGCCATTTCTGTAAAGTTTACAATGTTACTTCCTGGTTGGACATGAGCGGCAGATGTTACCATGTTACCTAGCAACCATAATGTAAACAAAGACCAAAATCCATATGAATGACAGTTATGACCAACCAAGTGTTATGTAATATTATTGTGTGTAAAATATTAAACTGTGTTTTCAACGGCTCGTCGCACACTGATGACATCACAGTGGGACGTGTTTTCAACGGCACGTCGCACACTGATGACATCACAGTGGGACGTGTTTTCAACGGCACGTCGCACACTGATGACATCACAGTGGGATGTGTTTTCAACGGCACGTCGCACACTGATGACATCACAGTGGGACGTGTTTTCAACGGCACGTCGCACACTGATGACATCACAGTGGACGTGTTTTCCAAAGGCTCGTCGCACACTGATGACATCACAGTGTGACGTGTTTTCAAAGGCTCGTCGCACACTGATGACATCACAGTGTGACGTGTTTTCAAAGGCTCGTCGCACACTGATGACATCACAGTGGGACGTGTTGTCAACCGCTCGTCACACACTGATGACATCACAGTGGAACGTGTATTCAAAGGCTCGTCACACACTGATGACATCACAGTGGGACGTGTTGTCAAAGGCACGTCGCACACTGATGACATCACAGTGCATAGACGTCACAACTATTACTCAATTAGGAGTCGTTTAACAATCAACTGTCTGGACGAAACATGTGATTTATCATTGGAAATTAATGTAATTAAGAGACAAAATTATAATTAATACTTCAAAATCTGGTATTTTCAAAAGATCGACACAAAATAAGGAAAACTATATCTTAAAAATGTTCAAATCATTTTATATTGTCGGTGTAATCCCTCATTCGTCCAGGCGTGTTCCATAGTAGAAAAAGCTTCAGTTGTTTCATCTGGACTCAGTTAGAAAAAATAGACGTTTCGACTCTCATCCAAGAGTCATTGTCAATAAAAGAATTTAGGTCGAGAACTCCGATATTAATACTGTTCTGTGGTAAGACCCACCCATTGGGAGGAGCCTTCCTGAAGTAGAAAGAGTTGTTTGTTTCAACAGAAACTCCCCCCTTGTATCTACCGAGCCTATTCAGAATCTTAATGGGCTATTAGAATCCTCTTTGTCTTTGTGAGACCCTGGCTCAACCACCCTGAGTACCTGATTAGCATCTAAATGTCCTGGTCCTGGTCCTCTACCTTTCCAGGGGTTCAGTAACCCATTATAAATAACAGGAAGATTAAACCTAAGCCCTCCATTTCTGTTTAAAGAAGGTCTTTCTTTTTTAACAAAAATAGCTTCCTTGACTCCTCTTTCAAACCATCTTTTCTCCTGCTTAAAACCTTCACCTCACCGTCTTCAAACGAGTGATTAGAGGCTTCAAGATGGAGATGCACGGCGCTCTGAGGTCCTGAACTAGTATTTCTTCTGTGCTGATAAAGCCTCTTGTGTAGAGGCTGTTTTGTCTCACCTATGTAACGTTCTTTACAGCTTTCTTCACTGCATTGGATCGAATAAACTACATTGCTCTGTTTTTGAGTCGGCAACTTGTCCTTTGGGTGAACCAGTTTTTGTCTTAAAGTGTTTCTTGGTTTAAAATAAACAGGGACTTTGTGTTGTCTAAAAATTATCTGCAGTTTTTCCGACAGGCCAGACACTTAAGGGATAGAAACACCCTTCCTTCTCTGTTCAGTTTCCCTTTTGTCCTGCTTCTTGGTTCTCTTCACTCTGTTGAGAGCCCAAGCGGGGTAACCACAGGCTGAGAGGGCATTTCATTTTATATTGTCAACGTGTCGCGTTTGTTACAGTTTTACACACAATAAAAACGAGAACAGTGTCAAATGTTACTCCAAGAAGTACAAACTTACTCGAGTAAATGTGAGTGTAACTGAGTACTTCTCTTCTTTATGTTACTAACTTTTTCAGTACTTTTTAACCTTTTCTAAACCAAGTCGTGTTTGGTTGTCATAGTTTCTTGTTGATTTTTCCTGTAACAAAATAAACTGATCCAGAACCTGGTGGAGTTAAATCATTATAAATAGTTTCTAGTTTGGGAAAAGCGTGAGGCCGACTCTGAGATGGACGGTTTGGCTCCGCCCAAAACGCTCATCTTTATTTAGTTCTGTTGGCGACGTTCAGTCATGACGTGGTTTCAGTCCAAGAAGGAAAGCTCAGAACGTCAGGGGCGGTTGTCGGGGACGACCTGAGCGTAAACAGAATCAGACGAAGGTCACGACGCCAAAATATTGTTGCAAAGACGAAGTCGAAACACGAGACGAGACGAAAGACGAGACGGAACCATTTTAGGCAAATCCTGTTCAGCGTTTGAAGGAGAGAAACGATTAAACTGGAAATAATGTTTTTACTGAAGGAAAAACTCTACATTTCACTTTTCACTGGGAAATCTGATTATTATTATTATTCTTTTATTTGATCCACTTCCTCCAGGGATTTCTCTGGGACGTTGTGACCTGTTTACTGTATTTTCTGGAGTATAAGTCGCACCAAAAAATGCATAATAGAGAAGAAAAAAACATATAAGTCGCACTGGAGTAAGAAATGCGGTTTTAAGTGTGAAAATAACAAATAATATCACGTATAAGTCGCTCCGGAGTATAAGTATATAAGTATAAGTATAAGTCACACCCCGGCCAAAACTATGAAAAAAAGGTGCGACTTATAGTTCGGAAAATATGGTAAATGCTTTTTCTTCCCACAGACATAAAGATCAGCAGCTGCGACTCACGCCAAACTTTATATTTTGACAAATCGGAACAAAATAATCTGAAGTTTTAAGTAAAAAAAATTGGCAAAATTTTATATATGTTTTAAAAAAAAATTTTAACACATTTTCAGTCAAGTCTAATTTAAAAATGTACCAAGAAATGTAAACCTGTCCATTTTTAAGATTTAACTATCCAAACTACCGTATTTTCTGGACTATAAGTCACACCTTTTTTCATAGTTTTGGCCGGGGTGCGACTTATGCTTATATTTACAGTGATCCCTCGCTATAACGCGGTTCACTTTTCACGTCTCGCTGCTTCGCGGATTTTCATCATGCATTGTGTTCTGCATTCTGATTGGCTAAACAGTCTCTCCGCGTCTTCTCTACCTGTGTGTCAATAACGTTATGGATTAATATGTACACGTACGTAAAACCGCTTGCCAAATTGAAGTTTGCGAGGCCGGTGAGAGCGCGTGAGAGCGCGTGTGAGCTGCGGGACACGCCGGTGAGAGCGCGCGTGTGAGAGGCCGGTGAGAGCGGTGAGAGTACAGTACAAACGTTAATACAGTACTTTTATTTGTTAAACAAATGCTTGGGCCTGTAAAAAAGTTTTGTTCGTTGCTTTCAATGTTTTATGGAGTATTTCATTGTATAATAACTGTAAAAAAATAAAGGTTTCTACTTATATATGTTTTTTTCTTCTCTATTATGCATTTTTTTGGCTGGTGCGACTTATACTCCAGAAAATACGGTACACGAGAACCTGACTGCAGTATTTTCAAATACATATCTTTTTTTGAATCTGCAGCATCTCGTCTTTGAGAACTTAAACTTTCCAAACTTTCTAAAAAACGTTGAAGCGGTCGCACCGTTGCCTCGGAAACAGAGGGCGTCGGCCTCTGGAGCGTTTCCCACGATTCGCTCTAAATTCATCCGCGGTTTCGAAATTGTTTGGTCCCAGAGGAAAAGGTCAAAGGTCGTTTCCACATCGAGCTTCGCGCCTGGACGATTACGACAGAACAAACGAGCTACGACACAGGACCGGAGCGATGTTTTCAGGTCGTCACGGCAACACGACGCATTAGAACGTCACAGAAACAGAGGTTTTCGTGTAGAATGTGGTGGTTTAACGATGGCAGTGGTCAATGTTTGGCTTATTTTGGTTTAGAATTATGATCAAAATGGTAAAATATTCAATTCAATCTGTGACACGAGTTTGACCCAATCACGTCCAGCAAACGATGGAGCCCAATCATCCAGTCGACTGTTAAAATAATCGAAAGACCCCAGAGACTTAAGTGTAGACCTCCACAAGGCTGGTCAGACTCTCTCATGGTCAGACTCTCTCATGGTCAGACTCATGGTCAGACTCATGGTCAGACTCATGGTCAGACTCTCTCATGGTCAGACTCTCTCATGGTCAGACTCATGGTCAGACTCATGGTCAGACTCATGGTCAGACTCTCTCATGGTCAGACTCTCTCATGGTCAGACTCATGGTCAGACTCATGGTCAGACTCATGGTCAGACTCATGGTCAGACTCTCTCATGGTCAGACTCTCTCATGGTCAGACTCATGGTCAGACTCATGGTCAGACTCATGGTCAGACTCATGGTCAGACTCTCTCATGGTCAGACTCATGGTCAGACTCATGGTCAGACTCATGGTCAGACTCTCTCATGGTCAGACTCTCTCATGGTCAGACTCATGGTCAGACTCATGGTCAGACTCTCATGGTCAGACTCTCATGGTCAGACTCTCATGGTCAGACTCATGGTCAGACTCATGGTCAGACTCTCTCATGGTCAGACTCTCTCATGGTCAGACACATGGTCAGACACACGGTCAGACTCTCATGGTCAGACTCTCATGGTCAGACTCTCATGGTCAGACTCATGGTCAGACTCATGGTCAGACTCTCTCATGGTCAGACTCTCTCATGGTCAGACTCATGGTCAGACTCATGGTCAGACACATGGTCAGACTCATGGTCAGACTCTCTCATGGTCAGACACATGGTCAGACACACGGTCAGACTCTCATGGTCAGACTCTCATGGTCAGACTCGCGGTCAGACACATGGTCAGACTCTCTCATGGTCAGACTCATGGTCAGACTCATGGTCAGACTCATGGTCAGACACATGGTCAGACTCATGGTCAGACTCATGGTCAGACACATGGTCAGACTCATGGTCAGACTCTCTCATGGTCAGACACATGGTCAGACTCTCATGGTCAGACTCTCATGGTCAGACTCATGGTCAGACTCATGGTCAGACTCATGGTCAGACACATGGTCAGACTCATGGTCAGACTCTCTCATGGTCAGACACATGGTCAGACTCATGGTCAGACTCATGGTCAGACACATGGTCAGACACACGGTCAGACTCTCATGGTCAGACACATGGTCAGACTCTCTCATGGTCAGACACATGGTCAGACTCGCGGTCAGACTCATGGTCAGACTCATGGTCAGACACATGGTCAGACTCTCTCATGGTCAGACACATGGTCAGACACATGGTCAGACTCTCTCATGGTCAGACACATGGTCAGACTCATGGTCAGACTCTCTCATGGTCAGACACATGGTCAGACACACGGTCAGACTCTCATGGTCAGACTTGCGGTCAGACTCATGGTCAGACACATGGTCAGACTCATGGTCAGACTCTCATGGTCAGACACATGGTCAGACTCATGGTCAGACACATGGTCAGACTCATGGTCAGACTCTCTCATGGTCAGACACATGGTCAGACTCATGGTCAGACACATGGTCAGACTCATGGTCAGACTCTCATGGTCAGACACATGGTCAGACTCTCTCATGGTCAGACTCTCTCATGGTCAGACTCACGGTCAGACTCATGGTCAGACTCTCTCATGGTCAGACTCACGGTCAGACTCATGGTCAGACACATGGTCAGACTCATGGTCAGACTCATGGTCAGACTCTCTCATGGTCAGACACATGGTCAGACTCATGGTCAGACTCTCATGGTCAGACACATGGTCAGACTCATGGTCAGACTCATGGTCAGACTCTCTCATGGTCAGACTCACGGTCAGACTCATGGTCAGACTCTCTCATGGTCAGACTCACGGTCAGACTCATGGTCAGACACATGGTCAGACTCTCTCATGGTCAGACTCGCGGTCAGACTCATGGTCAGACACATGGTCAGACACATGGTCAGACTCTCTCATGGTCAGACACATGGTCAGACTCATGGTCAGACACATGGTCAGACTCATGGTCAGACTCTCATGGTCAGACACATGGTCAGACTCATGGTCAGACTCTCATGGTCAGACTCTCTCATGGTCAGACTCACGGTCAGACTCATGGTCAGACTCTCTCATGGTCAGACTCACGGTCAGACTCATGGTCAGACACATGGTCAGACACATGGTCAGACTCATGGTCAGACTCTCATGGTCAGACACATGGTCAGACTCACGGTCAGACTCATGGTCAGACACATGGTCAGACTCTCTCATGGTCAGACTCATGGTCAGACTCTCTCATGGTCAGACTCACGGTCAGACTCATGGTCAGACTCTCTCATGGTCAGACTCACGGTCAGACTCGCGGTCAGACTCATGGTCAGACTCTCTCATGGTCAGACACATGGTCAGACTCATGGTCAGACTCATGGTCAGACTCATGGTCAGACTCATGGTCAGACTCTCTCATGGTCAGACACATGGTCAGACTCATGGTCAGACTCTCATGGTCAGACACATGGTCAGACTCACGGTCAGACTCATGGTCAGACACATGGTCAGACTCTCTCATGGTCAGACTCATGGTCAGACTCTCTCATGGTCAGACTCACGGTCAGACTCATGGTCAGACTCTCTCATGGTCAGACTCACGGTCAGACTCGCGGTCAGACTCATGGTCAGACTCTCTCATGGTCAGACACATGGTCAGACACATGGTCAGACTCACGGTCAGACTCGCGGTCAGACTCATGGTCAGACTCTCATGGTCAGACTCGCGGTCAGACTCATGGTCAGACTCTCTCATGGTCAGACACATGGTCAGACACATGGTCAGACTCACGGTCAGACTCGCGGTCAGACTCATGGTCAGACTCTCATGGTCAGACACATGGTCAGACTCACGGTCAGACTCATGGTCAGACTCTCATGGTCAGACACATGGTCAGACTCACGGTCAGACTCATGGTCAGACTCTCATGGTCAGACTCGCGGTCAGACACTCGGTCCAGACTCATGGTCAGACTCATGGTCAGACCCGCGGTCAGACACTCGGTTCAGACTCATGGTCAGACTCATGGTCAGACTCTCATGGTCAGACTCGCGGTCAGACACTCGGTTCAGACTCATGGTCAGACTCATGGTCAGACTCATGGTCAGACACGCGGTCAGACACGCGGTCAGACTCTCATGGTCAGACTCATGGTCAGACTCATGGTCAGACTCATGGTCAGACTCATGGTCAGACTCATGGTCAGACACATGGTCAGACACGCGGTCAGACTCTCATGGTCAGACTCGCGGTCAGACTTTTGGATTCCTTGTCTTCATGTTTCATGGCTCGGTCAGACACTTCCTTATAAAGCCGCCGTGTCACTTTAACGCTGGACAGACCATGGAACAAACACAGGCCTGGACTTTCTCTGACCGACCAGAGCAAAGAACCACTGCGAAGGAAAAGAAACATGAGTGAGACTGACCTCCTGACCCTCCTGACCCTGTGCCTTTGGGCTAAACACTTGACCGCTGAGTCGATGATAAAAAAGGTCTGAAACAGGTTTAATTCAATGGTATTTTATTCTTTTGTGTAAAACAAACATGTAAAAATAATGGGCAGATGTAAAACGCTCGACAACAAAAGCAACACATTTGAAAAGCCTGTGAGTCTCCATGACAACAAGAATAAATAGTCTTTAAACACTGAGCAGAGGCTTGTGCAGAACATGCAACACGGCCACTGACGTAATGTACAGGTCTGATCCACGCGAGCGGAACGTGCAGAACACGCAACGCGCACAGAGAGGACGTAAAAAAGTCACAAAGTCCAGGAAACAAGAGCCAAGGGTCCAGAGGGTCCAGAGGCTCAGGGTCCAGAGGGTCCAGAGGCTCAGGGTCCAGAGGGTCCAGAGGCTCAGGGTCCAGAGGGTCCAGAGGCTCAGGGTCCAGAGGGTCCAGAGGCTCAGGGTCCAGAGGCTCCAGAGGCTCAGGGTCCAGAGGCTCCAGAGGGTCCAGAGGCTCAGGGTCCAGAGGCTCAGGGTCCAGAGGGTCCAGAGGGTCCAGAGGCTCAGGTGGAGTAATCCTGTGTCGGATGGAGAGAGGAACATGAGTGAATAATAGCCCTCTGGCACCATCTGTCTTCACATGAGAGGAACTACAGAGTAAAGACTGAATTAGAATTTAGACTTTAGACTTTAGAGTTTAGACTTTAGAGTCTGTTGTTTCTGCAGAGTTAACTCTTTCATTGCCAGACTGGACTAATATCGGCGTTTTTGGCTGAAACCAATATTACGCCGTTAAAGCTGAACTAAGTCACATTTTCACCTTGTTCCAAGTCTTCATAAATCCCTGTGATGGTTAAATATCTATTTTCAGAGTGTTTAAAGTGTTTGTGCTTGTCCCCCTGCTGTCTCTGCGCAGAAATACAGCTCACCTGAAGATAACTCTCCTGAGAAACCCTGACCCTTTTCATTCATATATATTTGGCCACGTTAAATGTTTTAGTATGTGATTGTAACGTCTTATTAGGACAAAGGATGAAAATAGAGGCAGAGTTACTTAGTTCTGATCAAAGAACGACGAGATGATGAGCATGTGACCTTTTGACCTTTCATTTGGCCCCTGAACGCAGCCCAACAGCAGCTAATACAACCTTGTGGTGATAAACGTGAGTAAAGGAAAAACTCACCGCTCTCGGCTTCTTGTTCACCTTCATGTCAAACCTGCAACAGAAAAGTAATGTTCATTTACGCGCCGCGTCACTGGAGCGGCGTCGACTTCAAACGGAAACACTCGAAACAAAAAACACTCAAATGATGTTAAAATGACACAATCATCTCCAAGCTGCACAAACCAAACTTGACGAGAACGGTTATTGTATATGTCAAAAGAAATGGGTCAAAAATCTAAATAAATTGGTCAAAAATCACAAGAAATTTGTCAAAAATCTAAATAAATGGGTCAAAAATCACAAGAAATTTGTCAAAAATCTAAATAAATCTGTCAAAAATCAAAAGAAATGGGTAAAAAATCACAAGAAATGGGTCAAAAATCTAAATTAATGGGTCAAAAATCACAAGAAATGGGTCAAATGAAAGCCGAGGCCAGGCACATGGTTTTGCGCCGTAAAAACAACAAACAAAAGTGTAAAATGATGAAGAACATGCAGCAAAACGACATCAAAGTCACTCGAGTCCAAACCAGACGGACTTACTCGAAGTCATAATCAAACATGGCCGACGGGCTGCGGAGAGCAAAGGATTGTGGGAAACAGAGAGCAGCAGCGGTTAGTTCAAGGCTAATGCTAATGCTAATGCAGTTCAGGTTTACATTTATATACACACGGCCTGAGGTTAAAAGTGCTGAAAAATCACAAAAATCCATCTTTGTCGGTGAGAAAAACAAACCAAGGATTATTTTAGTCGTAGATTATCTTTATTGAACATTGAGACTTTTAAAAAACGTGATAAAATAGAACATTTAGAAAGAAGACTTCCAGACGCTCCTCCCACTCCCAGAAGCTCCTCCCACTCCCAGAAGCTCCTCCCTCTCTGATAAAGTCATTTGATGTGATTTCCGTTCAGGCATCAGTGATGTGGCCCTCACACGTCGCCATGACGACAATATCAACAATATTCAAATGGCGCTGCTTTGGAACGCTCTAATTTCCTTTGAAGTGACGAGTATAAACACATAATTTATTTCACTGCTGCACGTTTTATTCGTAAAGCGGTTTGTTTACGTTGTTTTTGGCGTCGGTGCATTAAACAGTGTTTAACTTACCGTATTTTCTGGACTGTAAGTCGCACTTTTTTTCATAGTTTTGGGTGCGACTTATACTCTAGAGCGACTAAAATGTGATATTATTCATTATCTTCACACTGACAACCACAAGAGGGCGCTCTAGGCTCTAAGCGACGCAGAAGAAGAATCTGCACTTCCTCTGGAGTTTGTGGAGTTGTTTAGAAGTGACACAAAATGCGACTTATATGTTTTTTTCTTCTCTATTATGCATTATTTGGTTGGTGCGACTTATACTTCAGAAAATACGGTACTTCTTTATCATATTTCACACTGCACCTCATATTTTTAATGACAACGTGTGCAGTGGAGTTCATCTACTGCACTTTCCACCGTCTTAAACGTCTTCGTCGCCTCTAAAACACGAGCAGGAGGAACACGGCCTCGGCTGCGTGTGTGCGGCGTGTGTGCGGCGTGTGTGACGTGGGCGTGGCGTGTGTGACGTGGGCGTGGCGTGTGTGCGGCGTGTGTGACGTGGGCGTGGCGTGTGTGACGTGGGCGTGGCGTGTGTGCGGCGTGTGTGACGTGTGTGCGGCGTGTGTGCATGACGTGGGCGTGGTGTGGGCGTGTGTGTGACGTGGGGTGCATGACGTGGGCGTGGCATGTGACGTGGCGTTACCTGTGCCTGTTCTTGTTCTTCCTCTTCTTGTGGGAGTTGTGGTGGCTGCTGGAGGACGAGGACGAGGCCGCCTTCTGGGGCTTCAGGTCCTGCAGCGCCGAGTCCAGCTCCTCGCCATCGTCCTGACTCGGCTCGTTCTCCTGGTTCTGGAGGTCCGGGGAGGCGTCGCTCTCCGTGCCACTGCCCGCCTCGCCTGGACAAATATAACAAATATATACATCTATACTGTATATACATTACAAACAAACACAGCCTCGTGTTCTTATTACGAGAGCGTTTATGTCTCTCGTAATAAGACATAAAATGTTATTGTTCTTAATTCTTTGATTTCTTTGTAAATTATTTCCATAAATTTACTCCTTTCAACAGAAACTGTTTTGTTGCTTTGGATCTGATTTTTTTTATTAGTAACTTTTTGTGTGCAATACTGTTATACTCGTGTGCAATACTGTTATACCCGTGTGCAATACTGTTATTCACGTGTGCAATATGCAATACTGTTATTCTCATGTGCAATACTGTTATTCTCGTGTGCATTATTCTCGTGTGCAATACTGTTATTCTCATGTGCAATACTGTTATTCTCGCGTGCAATACTGTTATTCTCGCGTGCAATACTGTTATTCTCGTGTGCAATACTGTTATTCTCGTGTGCAATACTGTTATTCTCGCGTGCAATACTGTTATTCTCGCGTGCAATACTGTTATTCTCGTGTGCAATACTGTTATTCTCGTGTGCAATACTGTTATTCTCGTGTGCAATACTGTTATACTCGTGTGCAATACTGTTATTCTCGTGTGCAATACTGTTATTCACGTGTGCAATATGCAATACTGTTATTCTCATGTGCAATTCTGTTATTCTCATGTGCAATACTGTTATATTCGTGTGCAATACTGTTATACTTGTGTAATAGTCTGACACGCCTCTAAACACAAGCGATACTCACGCTTCTCGTTCATGTGGTCCGGGATCCCTCCGAGCGCACAAACGGCCTGTGAAGGAAGTCACACGGGTTTATTACACCACGAGTCGTCAAAAGTACCGGGAATCAGGCACTAATCACCACAAAAACTAGGATCAAAAATATATACTAGTTTGAACACATCTCGATACAAAGAAATCAGGACAAAATGTGACCTTTCCAGAACAGAACTGTGTAGGCGTCATAGCAACCGACAGAAAGTAAGAAGCTGCAGTATTTTCATGTTTTTATCACAGACTCAGAAGTTATTCAGTTACAATCACACAATTAACCGTACATCACGACTAAATATCTGGACGGTTTCCGTGTGGTTTTCCCACAGTTCTTTAACTCCCGCGGCGCCGACCGAACGATCCGCGCCGCAAACAGGGCAAAGAACTCACCGCGACGGACGTGACCGACGACTTGCTGAAGAGACGCTCGGCTTCTTTGAACTTCCTGTTTCTTCTGTCGGTTTTACTGTTGGAGTTCCTGCGAGACAGACACACACGGTGGCGTTAGCATGTGGCCGCGTGGTGTTAGCATGTGGCTGCGTGGTGTTAGCATGTGGCTGCGTGGTGTTAGCATGTGGGCGTGTGGCGTTAGCGTGTGGGCGTTTGGTGTTAGCATGTGGCCGCGTGGTGTTAGATAAGATAAGATAATCCTTTAATATCCACACAAGGGGAAATGTGGTTGTTACAACGCAGTAGAAACAGGAGGAAAGGACAGATTATAGGAAGTTTCAAAAACACACTCTTAATAGAAGAAAACTCTTATGAACAAAAACAAAAAACTCTTGTTGACAAAAACTCCTCCCCTATCTTAATAGGGAATGGAGGGGGGGAAATAAAATAAAATAGATAAAAATAAAAATATAAAGATAAAAATAAAATAATGATAATAGAATATAATATAAAATAAAGTAAAAATAGCTAGCACAAGACTAGGTAATACTATTAGCAGGTAAGTAAACCGAATAAGTCGGCGTGTGGCGTTAGCAAGTCGGCGTGTGGCGTTAGCGTGTGGCGTTAGCATGTGGGCGTGTGGCTTTAGCATGTGGCGTTAGCATGCAGGCGTTAGCATGCGGGCGTGTGGCATTAGCGTGTGGGCGTGTGGCGTTAGCATGTGGGCGTGAAGCGTTAGCGTGCTGGCGTGTGGCGTTAGAATATGGTTGTATGGCGTTAGCACGTGGGTGCGTTGCGTTAGCATGTGGCGTTAGCGTGTGGCGTGACGTGTGGGCGTGGCTCACTTCTGGTTGGTGAGGTAGCGGTCCCAGCCTCGGATGATGTTGCCGTACATCTGAGTGTCTTCCAAGTAACTGCCTTCGAAGGCGTAGATCTGTCTCTCCAGGTTCACCAGGGTCTCCTGGAGGGACAAGGTCAACGTGAAGCGTGTTCGCTCAGCTCAGGGACACGCTCAGGGATACGCTCAGGGATACGCTCTGGGACACACTCAGGGACACTCCTAGGGACACGCTCAGGGACATGCACACGCTCATGGACACGCTCATGGACACGCTCATGGACACGCTCATGGACACGCTCATGGACACGCTCATGGACACGCTCATGGACACGCTCATGGACACCCTCATGGACACCCTCAGGGATACGCTCAGGGACACGCTCATGGACACGCTCATGGACACGCTCATGGACACCCTCATGGACACCCTCATGGACACCCTCAGGGACACCCTCAGGGACACCCTCAGGGATACGCTCAGGGATACGCTCAGGGACACGCTCATGGACACCCTCAGGGACACCCTCAGGGACACCCTCAGGGACACCCTCAGGGATACGCTCAGGGATACGCTCAGGGATACGCTCAGGGACACGCTCATGGACACGCTCATGGACACGCTCATGCACACGCTCATGGACACGCTCATGCACACGCTCAGGGACACGCTCATGGACACGCTCATGGACACGCTCATGGACACGCTCATGCACACGCTCAGGGACACGCTCAGGGACACGCTCATGCACACGCTCATGCACACGCTCATGGACACGCTCATGGACACCCTCAGGGATACGCTCAGGGACACGCTCAGGGACACGCTCAGGGACACGCTCAGGGATACGCTCAGGGACACGCTCAGGGACACGCTCAGGGATACGCTCAGGGACACGCTCAGGGACACACACACCCTCAGGGATACGCTCAGGGACACGCTCAGGGATACGCTCAGGGACACGCTCAGGGACACGCTCAGGGATACGCTCAGGGACACGCTCAGGGACACACACACCCTCAGGGATACGCTCAGGGACACGCTTAGGGACACGCTGAGGGACACGCACACGCTCAGGGACACGCTGAGGGACACGCACACGCTCAGGGACACGCTCAGGGACACGCTCAGGGACACGCACACGCTCAGGGACACGGCACAGACTCAGGCGTGTAAAATAACATAACACTCTTCCATTATTAAATCAAGCCGTCAACTAAGAATAAACTATTTCTGATTTTCTTCAATAACAGACTTTATTTCTAAATATTCTCTAGACTTTAGTTGCCAGAATTAACATTTTATTTGGTTTAATAATGTATTTAAAGAGAAATACTTGTATTAAGTTACTACCGAATAATAATCACAACTCATTTCTTGATAACTAAATCCAAGCTTAATTTATTAAAGTTTTAACTCACAAAAAATGGGGCAAAATTTCAATGTTTATGCCAATTATCACAAAAATCTTTAACCAGAATCCGTGCAGTAGCTTTATTTATATCTAATATGACAAGACAATGAAGCAAGAAATTAAAACCTTAAATATCCCAAATATGTTCAACGTTGACCATTTTACATATGAAAAGCCATGTCATATTTACCATATTTTACTTATTTAAAACATAAAAAATCAAATCGACAGCTCAAACGCGACATATTTATGACTTATAATAAAGGATATATTGAATATGTATGACACTTATTCTGTTGCTGAAGAGAACGCGCAATTCCCACTTATCGCGAGAACATTGTACCGGGCGGTTTGCTAACGCGAATTAGCATTTTGAACATAAACTCTTAAATAAATCTAAAAAAACATAAGTCTGGACACGTTTAAATCACGACTGTGCTTTTATAATGCTCATAATTAAGCTACGACACCAGCGACGGCAGAAAGACACATTAAAAACAGACAATGCAGATGCTATTGTTGTTAGCATCATTAGCATCATTAGCATCGTTAGCATCGTTAGCATCGTTAGCATCGCCGGGCCTTTCATTCGGCGGCGCGCGTTGGCAGTGGTTCCCGTGTTCGACTGCGTTTCACCGGGGCACGTTTGTACGTTTTTTTGGTGAATGTCGCGACTTACGGCCAGCTCTTGCTTCCTCTTGACCAGGTCCGCCAGCTCCCGGCGCGTGTCGGGGATCTGGGGCGGAGTGGCCTTTGCGTGCATCGCCATGACCGGAGCAGACGCGGAGGCAGCGGGACAACAACGGCGGAGGAGACGCGGGCTCACGGCGGGGGCAGAGGCCGGCAGAGGGCGCTGTGGGGCGAAAGAGCCGAGGAGACGCGGGGTTTACGGCGGAGAAGGGGAGCGCAGAGGCCGGTAGAGGGCGCTGTGGGGCGAAAGAGCGGAGGAGACGCGGGGTTTACGGCGGAGAAGAGGAGCGCAGTAATTAACAAATACAACTTAATAAACCCTTAGTTAATGGTTAATAAATCCTTAATAAATCCTTAAAAAAATCTTGACAAATTCTTAAATAAATCTTAATACATTCTTAATAAATCCTTAATGAATCTTTAATAAATCCTTAATGAATCTTTAATAAATCCTTAATAAACTCTCAATAAATCCTTAATACATCCTTAATAAATTCTTGATAAATCCTTAAAAAACATCGAGTGACATTTGCATAAAGGAACCTAAAAACCTAAAAAAAACTAAAACTGAAAACCTAAAAAAAAAACTAAAAACTAAAACTAAATACGTACCTAAAAAAAAATGTGTTTAAAAAAAAACTAAAAAAAAAAAACTAAAACTAAAAACCGAAAAAAAATAACCTATAAACCTAAAAGCATAACAGTTGTAGGTGGGAGAATAACAGGTTGTAAATTAATTTAGACAAACCACGGATGTATTCAAAGTTCATAGACATAAACAGACCGTTGGTAAATTGTATTTATTATTATGTCCTGACCTACCACCAGGTGTCGCTGGAGGACCACGCTCCGTGCGTCAGATCTGCGTCAAATCACTCCCGCCCTGTTTTCGCGTCGCCATAGCAACGGGAAAATGTCCGGCCAAAAGTTTAAAAGATTTTTATGAGAAACTGTAACCATGGGGACGCTTTATCCAGGTACAAAAGTCCAATGTTCAGGGAAATATGACGTCATTTATTGTTCATGTTTAATATGTTTGTTAAAAACAGACACTTCTGGACGAGTTATTTCAATTCCATCAAAGTTCAACACGATGACAGCGATGAACTCAGAGAAGAAGGGCTTTTTCTCACAGACAAAGAGATTCTCCTCACATCACAACAAGGTATGAATGTTTTATTAAGTCAAATTGAATCTCTTCCATTCGATACTTGTGATATTTAATATTTAATATGCAGTAGTTTGTGTTTGTTTCAGACAGAATCTCCAGGACCAGGAAGTTACACTTTCTCCCACGTGAAGTGTCCTTTCTCCAGCAAAGGAAGCTCTGGATTTGTGGCTTCAGCAAAGGTCCAAATATATCTATAATATCTATTTACATCTATAATATCTATAATATCTATAATATCTATATACATCTATATTGTCGGTGTAATCCCTCATTCGTCCAGGCGTGTTCCATAGTAGAAAAAGCTTCAGTTGTAGTCATCTGGACTCAGTTAGAAAAAATAGACGTTTCGACTCATCCAAGAGTCATTGTCAATAAAAGAATTTAGGTCGAGAACTCCGATATTAATACTGTTCTGTGGTAAGACCCGCCCATTGGGAGGAGCCTTCCTGAAGTAGAAGGAGTTGTTTGTTTCAACAGAAACTCCCCCCTTGTATCTACCGAGCTAGCCTATTCAGAATCTAAATGGACTATTAGAAACCTCTTTGTCTTTGTGAGACCCTGGCTCAACCACCCTGAGTACCTGATTAGCATCTAAATGTCCTAGTCCTCTACCTTTCCAGGGGTTCAGTATTCCATTATAGATACCAGGAAGATTAAACCTAAGCCCTCCATTTCTGTTTAAAGAAGGTCTTTCTTTTTTAACAAAAATAGCTTCCTTGACTCCTCTTTTTTTGTTAAAAAAAGAAAGACCTTCTTTAAACAGAAATGGAGGGCTAAGGTTTAATCTTCCTGTTATTTATAATGGGTTACTGAACCCCTGGAAAGGTAGAGGACATTTAGATGCTAATCAGGTACTCAGGGTGGTTGAGCCAGGGTCTCACAAAGACAAAGAGGATTATAATAGCCCATTAAAATTCTGAATAGGCTCGGTAGATACAAGGGGGGAGTTTCTGTTGAAACAAACAGCTCTTTCTACTTCAGGAAGGCTCCTCCCAATGGGCGGGTCTTACCACAGAACAGTATTAATATCGGAGTTCTCGATCTAAATTCTTTTATTGACAATGACTCTTGGATGAGAGTCGAAACGTCTATTTTTTCTAACTGAGTTCAGATGACTACAACTGAAGCTTTTTCTACTATACATCTATAATATCTATATACATCTATAATATCTATAATATCTATTTACATCTATAATATCTATATACATCTATAATATCTATAATATCTATATACATCTATAATATCTATAATATCTATATACATTTATAATATCTATAATATCTATATACATCTATAATATCTATAATATCTATATACATCTATAATATCTATAATATCTATGTATATCTATAATATCTATAATATCTATGTATATCTATAATATCTATAATATCTATATACATCTATAATATCTATAATATCTATATACATCTATAATATCTATAATATCTATATACATTTATAATATCTATAATATCTATATACATCTATAATATCTATAATATCTATGTATATCTATAATATCTATAATATCTATTTACATCTATAATATCTATATACATCTATATTATCTATAATATCTATATACATCTATAATATCTATAATATCTATGTATATCTATAATATCTATAATATCTATATACATCTATAATATCTATAATATCTATATACATCTATAATATCTATAATATCTATGTATATCTATAATATCTATAATATCTATATACATCTATAATATCTATAATATCTATATACATCTATAATATCTATAATATCTATATACATTTATAATATCTATAATATCTATATACATCTATAATATCTATAATATCTATATACATCTATAATATCTATAATATCTATATACATTTATAATATCTATAATATCTATATACATCTATAATATCTATAATATCTATATACATCTATAATATCTATAATATCTATGTATATCTATAATATCTATAATATCTATATACATCTATAATATCTATAATATCTATGTATATCTATAATATCTATAATATCTATATACATCTATAATATCTATAATATCTATGTATATCTATAATATCTATAATATCTATGTATATCTATAATATCTATAATATCTATATACATCTATAATATCTATAATATCTATATACATCTATAATATCTATAATATCTATATACATTTATAATATCTATAATATCTATGTATATCTATAATATCTATAATATCTATTTACATCTATAATATCTATATACATCTATATTATCTATAATATCTATATACATCTATAATATCTATAATATCTATGTATATCTATAATATCTATAATATCTATATACATCTATAATATCTATAATATCTATATACATCTATAATATCTATAATATCTATATACATCTATAATATCTATAATATCTATATACATCTATAATATCTATAATATCTATATACATCTATAATATCTATAATATCTATATACATTTATAATATCTATAATATCTATATACATCTATAATATCTATAATATCTATGTATATCTATAATATCTATAATATCTATATACATCTATAATATCTATGTATATCTATAATATCTATAATATCTATATACATCTATAATATCTATAATATCTATAATATCTATATACATCTATAATATCTATAATATCTATATACATCTATAATATCTATAATATCTATATACATTTATAATATCTATGTATATCTATAATATCTATATACATCTATAATATCTATGTATATCTATAATATCTATAATATCTATATACATCTATAATATCTATAATATCTATGTATATCTATAATATCTATAATATCTATGTATATCTATAATATCTATAATATCTATATACATCTATAATATCTATAATATCTATATACATCTATAATATCTATGTATATCTATAATATCTATGTATATCTATAATATCTATGTATATCTATAATATCTATAATATCTATATACATCTATAATATCTATAATATCTATGTATATCTATAATATCTATAATATCTATGTATATCTATAATATCTATAATATCTATATACATCTATAATATCTATAATATCTATATACATCTATAATATCTATAATATCTATGTATATCTATATTATCTATAATATCTATGTATATCTATAATATCTATGTATATCTATAATATCTATAATATCTATATACATCTATAATATCTATAATATCTATGTATATCTATAATATCTATAATATCTATGTATATCTATAATATCTATAATATCTATATACATCTATAATATCTATAATATCTATATACATCTATAATATCTATAATATCTATGTATATCTATATTATCTATAATATCTATATACATCTATAATATCTATAATATCTATTTATATCTTTGAACACATTTACCGACTTCTGAATGTTTAGAATGTTTAGAATGTTTAGAATGTTTAGGATATCGAAACAATAAAAACTAAAAATCAAGATATATGTATATAAGATACACATTATAGATATTATAGATATAAATAGATACATCTATAATATCTATAATATCTATGTGTATCTTGATTTTCATTTTGTTTTTATTGTTTCGATATCTTAAACATCCTAAACATCCTAAACATTCAGAAGTGGCTAAATGTGTTTGTGTCGTGTTCAAAATGTTTTACTTTTATTTTATCATTTATTATGTCAAACATTATTTTTTTAAACAAACAGCAACAAAAACTTACATTAAAAAACTGACCTATGTAAAGAAAAATATGTCAAAATAATTATAAAGAAATGAAATGAAATAGTGCCACGCCCTTTTGTAGTCTATGAACATGTGTGTCCTTAGTGGGCGTGTCTTCAGTGGGCGTGTCCGTGTTACCATGACGTTCCCCTCTTCAGGTCCCCAGCGTCCTCTTGAACCCTCAGAGACACGTCCCGGGGCCCGGGGCCTACAACCTGCAGAGCTCCTTCATGAACAAGTGGGACTTCAACGTGGGCGTGTCCAGGGTTTTCAGAACGCCGCTGACCGCTCACCTGGACACGCCCACAAACAGCAACCCGGCGCCGAACCAGTATCATGTGAGTGACACGACACAAACGGGTCAAACGCACCTCGGCCTGCGCAATTATAATAAATCATCAATAATAAATGCTTAAAAAATCCTTAATAAACTCTTCATAAAATCGTAATAAACTCTTGATAAATCCTTGATTAAGAGGCCCCGGGGAAGACCCAGGACACGCTGGAGGGACTATGTCTCTCGGCTGGCCTGGGAACGCCTCAGGATCCCCCCGGAGGAGTTAGAGGAAGTGTCTGGGGAGGAGGAAGTCTGGGAGTCCCTGCTCAGACTGCTGCCCCCGCGACCCGGCCCCGGATAAAGCGGCAGAAGATGGATTTATGGATAAATCCTTAATAAATCCCTAATAAATCCTTAATAAACTCTTAATAAATAGTTAATAAATCATCAATAAATCCTTTATGAATATTTTATAAGTAATAAAACCTTAATTCGTTGATGTTTAAACTAAATACACACATTTTCAGTAAGATCTACTTTACTCAAATACTAAATAAGACATAAAGAAAATGAACTCAGAACTCCATGTTTCATATTGTTTGTGTTTATGACATTTTGATCAAGACAAACTTAAATGAAGAAGTTTAAATTGTATCTTTAAACTTCGACATAAACTCTTTTTGTCCAGATCCAGAACGTGGTCAGAGACAGATTTGCTCCGCCCGGTTCTTGGTCCTTCGTCTCCAAAACCAGACGCGACTCGTACGTGGTCGCCGCAGAGCTGCCGTCGCCGTGTACGCCGCGCTTTCCTCATTTGTCTTTGTATTATTCTACCATAATAAAGCGTAAAAGTCTGGACGCTTGTGTTTAGGTCATTATCACGTGGAGGACGACGCCCGCCGCTCGTCCAGGGCCGTTCTCTCTCCGTTCAGGTCCAAAACACAGAGGTCGTCGGGTCAAAGGGATAATCTGGTCCCGGGACCGGGCGCCTACGACCCGCGGGGGCCCCTGGCCCCGCTGAAGAGGAGCGCCCCGCCGCAGTGGGTCAAACGCACTCGGGTCAAACGCACTTGGGTCAAACGCACTCGGGTCAAACGCACTCGGGTCAAACGCACTCGAGTCAAACGCACTCGGGTCAAACGCACTCGGGTCAAACGCACTCGGGTCAAACACACTCGGGTCAAACACACTTGGGTCAAATGCACTCGGGTCAAACGCACTCGGGTCAAACACACTCGGGTCAAACACACATGGGTCAAACGCACTCGGGTCAAACGCACTCGAGTCAAACACACTCGGGTCAAACACACATGGGTCAAACGCACTCGGGTCAAACGCACTCGGGTCAAACGCACTCGGGTCAAACGCACATGGGTCAAACACACATGGGTCAAACACACTCGGGTCAAACGCACTCGGGTCAAATGCACTCGGGTCAAACGCACTCGGGTCAAACACACTCGGGTCAAACGCACTCGGGTCAAACGCACTCGGGTCAAACGCACATGGGTCAAACACACTCGGGTCAAACGCACTCGGGTCAAATGCACTCGGGTCAAACGCACTCGGGTCAAACACACTCGGGTCAAACGCACTCGGGTCAAACGCACTCGGGTCAAACGCACATGGGTCAAACGCACTCGGGTCAAACGCACTCGGGTCAAACGCACTCGGGTCAAACGCACTCGGGTCAAACACACATGGGTCAAACGCACTCGGGTCAAACGCACTCGGGTCAAACGCACTCGGGTCAAACGCACTCGGGTCAAACGCACATGGGTCAAACGCACATGGGTCAAACACACTCGGGTCAAACACACTCGGGTCAAACACACTCGGGTCAAAGACACATGGGTCAAACACACTCGGGTCAAACGCACTCGGGTCAAACGCACTTCGTCTCAGCCTCATCTCAGAAACATGATAATGAAGCAAACATTTAAATACTGTGAAAAAGACAAAAATGATAAATACATTTTGAGGTTCACGTTTTATTCATTTTATTTTGATGCTTTTTTTGTTGCACTGCGTTTTTAAACTTCTGGAAACGTAACTCACGAGCCACATTTGAACATTTCAAACTGTGATATAAAGCGTGTGTTGGATTCTAAATATTGACCCAATTTTATGACTTTCTGTGTTTCAGTCGTAAAAGGGCGGGGCTCCTCTCGGCTCCGCCTCCGCCGCCGCCCAGACCGGCTCCGAGCCCGGGCCCCGGACACTACGACGTCTCCAGGGACCTGGTCTCCAAACAGACGGTTCCCACGGCCGCGTTCGCCTCGAAGTCCACCAGGATGACACGCCCCAGGACGGCCGACGCCCCGGGGCCAGGTAAACGCTCCAGAGGGTCAACTGGAGGGTCAAGGGTCAGTGAGGATCGGTCAGTTTTTAGTTTTACTTTAAGTTTTATCAAATGAATCATCGCTTGTCCACAACTGCTTATTTTTCTGACAAGAATTTTGAAAAACTATACTACAATTAAGCGCCATTATTATTATTATTTCCCCCCCCATCATTTTAAATTATTATTATTATTTAAATGATTATTATCATTGTTTTAAATTATTATTATTTTTAAATTATTGTTATTTGAAATTATTATTTTGAATTATCATTATTATTTTTCTCATTATTTCAAATTATTATTATTATTGTTATTATTTTAAATTATCACTATCATTGTTTTCAATTATTATTATTATCATTATTTTAAATTATTACTATTATTTTAAATTATTATTTTTGATTATTATTACCACTATTTTAAATTATTATAATTTTAAATTATTATTATCACTATTGTAAATCATTATAATTTTAAATTATTGTTATCACTATTTTAAATTATTATTATTTCAAATTATTGTTATCACTTTTTTAAATCATTATTATTTCAAATTATTATTTTAAAATATTATAATTTTTTATCATTATTTTTGATTATTATTATTGTTGTAAATTGTTATTTTGAATTGTTATTATTATTATTTTAAATTGTTACTATCATTATTTAAAATTATTATTATTGTTGTAAATTATTATTATGATTTTAAATGAAAGTAAAACGAGTCAATTAAATATAATGCTAAACATGACATCTCTGTCCTTTGAGTTCACTCTCTATAGATTGTTTCAAGACGTAACTGTCGTAACCTCAGTGCTGTGAGTTATTCTGTCATTCATAAACCTCTAACGACTCCACGGCGATTAACGTTTCTGCCCCGCAACAATAATGAGTCTGTGGAAAAAGCATCTTCACCGCGCGGGTTTCCGTCTCCTCGCGCTATAACCGTGTAGCATGTTTTCTTTTATTTTTGACACATAAAACTATAAAAATCAAGCCACAGCAATATTTATATTTATGTATTCTGACACAATTTAATGATAAAAATGAATTTATTTTTTTTGCTTAATACTTTTAAGCAAAAATCCAGGGCCTAAAATGGCTTTAAGAGGAACATTTTAGTTTTTTACAGAAGCCTTGAAATAGTTTAAAGTCACAGCTTCTACTTTTCACCGTTAGACTTGGTTTGTTTTTGTTATTTCTGTGGATTTCTTTTTTGTATTTGTCTGTTTTTGCGCAGGTTTCTACCACAGTATTTGTCTGTTTTTGCGCAGGTTTCTACCACAGTATTTGTCTGTTTTCACGCAGGTTTCTACCTCAGTATTTGTCTGTTTTTGCGCAGGTTTCTACCTCAGTATTTGTCTGTTTTTGCGCAGGTTTCTACCTCAGTATTTGTCTGTTTTCACGCAGGTTTCTACCTCAGTATTTGTCTGTTTTCACGCAGGTTTCTACCTCAGTATTTGTCTGTTTTTGCGCAGGTTTCTACCTCAGTATTTGTCTGTTTTCACGCAGGTTTCTACCTCAGTATTTGTCTGTTTTTGCGCAGGTTTCTACCTCAGTATTTGTCTGTTTTTGCGCAGGTTTCTACCACAGTATTTGTCTGTTTTTGCGCAGGTTTCTACCACAGTATTTGTCTGTTTTTGCGCAGGTTTCTACCACAGTATTTGTCTGTTTTTGCGCAGGTTTCTACCACAGTATTTGTCTTTTTTCCCGCAGGTTTTTACGACCCGCGCGTGAACACAAAGCGCTCGTTCTTCTACAGCGACTCCAGGATCTGGCGCCCGGTTTGATCCCGACGAACTCCGGCGTCGATCGGGTTCAAAACTGCAGTAAAAACAAACGATGATGTTGTTTAAAGCCGGATTCAGGTGCGAAAATGTGGTAATATTCACTGAACTTCTCTGGGGCAAAAACTAAACCTTGAGGTCATTGACATTAAGTACAATGTCAGTCAATGTTTGTGGTTTGTAATGAAAGTGTAACAAAGCTCGTCTAATTTACACATTCTCTTCATTATTTGATGAATAAAAATATATGACACACTTTATTGTGTTTAATTCATGTTTAAAAGTGTTTTCCTCCTGCATAAATGAGCTACTTCCTGTTATTTTCAACATTTTAAAAGTCATGATTAGAGGAACATTTTAGATTAACATTTGTGATTTAAGAATTATTTGACTTTAATTCAATAATATTTCCATTAAATGCCATTTATCTATATTTTTTCTTGACTTTAAAACTGCAGCTCATGATTTTTCTAGCGACTGTTATTATTATTATAATGTTATTGCACATTGAGACTTTAAATACACATAATCAGCCAAATAAAGTTAGAAATATGAGACAGAAAGTTTCCAGATGCAGAATATTTACGAATAAAATGTATAAATGATGAAAAGTGGAAATCGTTTATTCTTTTTTTGACATTTTGATTTAATAATGTCACTGTCTTTGTTATAAAATGGTGTTTTCAGATATTGATTATGAAAATACAACTATGATTTTTTTTATATTAATTAAATAAATAAAGATTCAATTCAACATTTAGACTTCATATTTACTTTGATCAGTTTAATTTGTCAGGTTTTTACACCTTATGCTTCACAGTTATCACTCTGAAGCTCGTTACCTCCTCCTATGAATTATCTTTATAAATGATTAAAATATGTAATTATGAGTCTGGTGCATCATTAACAATTCAATGCATCATATTTACAGTGTGGTGTTTGCTGCAGGTCGAGTTTGTGACGTTCTTCTGCAGATCCTGGTGTTAGTTACAGCAGCTGTCGCACTCTAACAGCTGAGACACACTGAGGGGGGGAGGGGGGAGAGGGTCCGCCCACCTGTCCAGAGGGGGGAGGGGGGAGAGGGTCCGCCCACCTGTCCAGAGGGGGGAGGGGGGAGAGGGTCCGCCCACCTGTCCAGAGGGGGGAGGGGGGAGAGGGGGGGAGACAGTTCACCACCTGCTTTAATTAGAGAGGGAGAGAGTGAGAGAGAAGGGGGAGGACATGGAGCAGGAGCGAGAGAAAGAGGAAAGAGGAACACTAGCAGCAGGAGCTGTAATAACACTAGCAGCAGGAGCTGTAATAACACTAGCAGCAGGAGCTGTAATAACACTAGCAGCAGGAGCTGTAATAACACTAGCAGCAGGAGCAGTAATAACACTAGCAGCAGGAGCTGTAATAACAGGAGCTGCAGGAGCAGTAATAACACTAGCAGCAGGAGCAGTAATAACACTAGCATCAGGAGCTGTAATAACACTAGCAGCAGGAGCTGTAAAAACACTAGCATCAGGAGCTGTAATAACACTAGCATCAGGAGCTGTAATAACACTAGCAGCAGGAGCTGTAATAACACTAGCAGCAGGAGCAGTAATAACACTAGCAGCAGGAGCTGTAATAACACTAGCAGCAGGAGCAGTAATAACACTAGCAGCAGGAGCAGTAATAACACTAGCATCAGGAGCTGTAATAACACTAGCAGCAGGAGCTGTAAAAACACTAGCATCAGGAGCTGTAATAACACTAGCATCAGGAGCTGTAATAACACTAGCAGCAGGAGCTGTAATAACACTAGCATCAGGAGCTGTAATAACACTAGCAGCAGGAGCTGTAAAAACACTAGCATCAGGAGCTGTAGTAACACTAGCATCAGGAGCTGTAATAACACTAGCAGCAGGAGCTGTAATAACACTAGCAGCAGGAGCTGTAATAACACTAGCAGCAGGAGCAGTAATAACACTAGCAGCAGGAGCTGTAATAACACTAGCATCAGGAGCTGTAATAACAGGAGCTGCAGGAGCTGTAATAACACTAGCAGCAGGAGCTGTAATAACACTAGCAGCAGGAGCTGTAATAACAGTAGTAGTAACAGTGTAGTAGGAGCTGTAATAACAATAGTAGTAACAGTGTAGTAGGAGCTGTAATAACAGGAGTAATAACAGTGTAGTAGGAGCTGTAATAACAGTGTAGCAGGAGCTGTAATAACGGTAGTAATAACAGAAGTAGGAGCTGTAATAACAGTAGTAGTAACAGTGTAGTAGGAGCTGTAATAACAGTAGTAATAACAGTGTAGTAGGAGCTGTAATAACAGTAGTAATAACAGTAGTAGTAACAGTGCAGTAGGAGCTGTAATAACAGTAGTAATAACAGTGTAGTAGGAGCTGTAATAACAGTAGTAATAACAGTAGTAGTAACAGTGTAGTAGGAGCTGTAATAACAGTAGTAATAACAGTGTAGTAGGAGCTGTAATAACAGTAGTAGGAACAGTGTAGTAGGAGCTGTAATAACAGTAGTAATAACAGTGTAGTAGGAGCTGTAATAACAGTAGTAATAACAGTGTAGTAGGAGCTGTAATAACAGTAACAGTGTAGTAGGAGCTGTAATAACAGTAGTAATAACAGTAGTAGGAGCTGTAATAACAGTAGTAATAACAGTAGTAGTAACAGTGTAGTAGGAGCTGTAATAACAGTAGTAATAACAGTGTAGTAGGAGCTGTAATAACAGTAGTAATAACAGTAGTAGTAACAGTGTAGTAGGAGCTGTAATAACAGTATAATAACAGTAGTAATAAGTGTAGTAGGAGCTGTAATAACAGTATAATAACAGTAGTAATAACAGTGTAGTAGGAGCGGTAATAACTGTAGTAATAACAGTGTAGTAGGAGCGGTAATAACAGTAGTAATAACAGTGTAGTAGGAGCGGTAATAACAGTAGTAATAACAGTGTAGTAGGAGCGGTAATAACAGTAGTAATAACAGTGTAGAAGGAGCTGTAATAACAGTAGTAATAACAGTAGTAGGAGCTGTAATAACAGTATAATAACAGTAATAATAAGAGTGTAGTAGGAGCCGCAGGGGTGTAATGACCTCTCCGTTATCAGTTCATCCTCCAGTCGTCTACTCATTGCCGCCTCGTGCCAAATGGCGGCGTCATGTGTTCAGAATGAAAACATCTGAGCGGATCACAACAGTTGCCTGGAGCTGGATTTCTCCGACAGCCGTGAGTTAAATCCAGAGTCTGAGTCGCTGGAAAAATGTGAACGCACCCGGCTAAACGCTAACGCTAACGGCCAACCTCAAAACCACAAACACATGCGACATTTACAGTACAGACTGAGGTTTACGAGCCGCTCTGCTTCGTTTACGACGCGGTTAAGAAAGGGTTAGAAACTCAAATGTAGATTTCATCTGTAACGTGCAAAATGAAGCTAAATAAACTTTACTATGGTTAAAAGTGTTAAGCTTTATCTTTCAATCCCAACTGAGAATGCACTGAATCTTCACAAAAGGACAACACTTTGTTCCTTTCTCTTGGAGGATCTTGAAAAACAACATGCAGAAGTAGTAAAGAATAAAGGATAAAATGGTGCGCATTTATGGCAAAAATAACTATTTGTGCAGAAAAAAACCCAAATCTTTATAATCCCTGTAAAATAATGAGTTGACTGACAAAAAAGTCCATTATGTGAATTTAATTATAATTTAATAATGTATAATAATGATAATAATGATCGTAATCATAATCAAAACTACTTAAATTATATGCACAAATAAAGTTTTAGAGTCTATTCTGTTTTACCCATAATGCATCATGGTCTTAAGCTTGTAGACAAAGACTCATCCAAGAGTCATTCTCAATCTGTGAATCAAGACCAGAAACTGAGATATTTCTTGACTCTACAAGTGTGTGAAATGCTCTCAATCAGGGGTTTGTCCCATTTTAAAAGACAAAGAGAATCTGTCCTTTTAAATGTAGATTTTCTTTTCTTTTCTTAAACATCTTTTAAAAATGTCTTTACTTTGTCCCACGTCACCTTCGAAAAAGAGGTCTCCATCTCACTGGGTTCTGACCTGGTTTAATAAAGGATAAAAATATGAATAATAATGACAATAATAATAATACTACCGTAAGAAAAAATGTAAAATGTGGTAAGTTTGAATCCCGACTCAACCACAACGTAAACAATGGTCAAAACACGTCTCATTGATGCTACAGCATGATATTATTGTTATGACTGTATTTACCGTTTGAATTGTCGTACATTTGTGTCTGAAAAACAGTTTGGTCGTTCCATCCTGACGCACACGGAGCGAATACTTTATAGAACTCAGAAAAATACATTTACTGTTCATAATTTCCTGTTTATTTCAGTTCTCTATTGCTTGGGATGAATGAATACATAGTTTGCTAATTGTTTCTAGCCTTACTCAAACTGCTCTGTAACAAGGGTGTTTTGTTTGGAAGGTTGTGCTGGATTACATTATTTTAAATACCAATGTGTCCTGAATAATGCATTATTTAGAGCCTTTTAACAAACGTACACAAGCGCAGAAAGTCGACGTTTTCTTCCGCTTCTGAGATAAAATATGCACGACCCACTTTTACTGTGAGAAAAGACCAGAGACCTGAAGGGCTTTAGTCATAAAACAGCACAAATATAGCATAATATCATCTGTAACGAGCGTAAAACGACGTTACGCTTTGGCTTGGAGCTCGGCAGACGTGTCGGATCGCCGTTATGGAGAGACGTTTCAGCAGAGAGGCTTTAACCGGGGCTGATGGATGCAGAGCTGCAGCGGGACATGAAAGAGGCCGAGGTCCGCGGAGGATTGTGCTTCAGAGCGGAGACAATAATGTGATTTACGCCCGGAAACGGATCGGGCAGGAAAGCAAAAGGCTGTGACGTGTACGACACTTCCACGTCCAATCAGGGACCAGGATGAGACGCTAAAGCTCCAATGAGGCGACAGTTTCAGCCAAATCAACCTTTAAGAGCTTTTAACCCTCTTATTGTTGTTTTGCGTTCTCGTTTAAGTGATTCTTCATTTTCCTGAAATCAAGACGTCGTTGCTCAGAAACTCGTACGTTCCCGCGGCGACGGGCTGACTCTTGTCGCGATGACGTTTGCGTGACATAAAAGGGCTGCAGTTTTCACCCTGAAGTCTGTCGATTTGTTTACTTTTTATTAGCTAGTTTTAGAGTATTGTTATAATTTAGACTGTCCAAAATATAAAATGTGTGACATAGTTATAACTGTGTAGCAAGAGAAAAGTCTTTTGGGCTTTATTTTAACTAAATGGGGGGAAAAAGTGACATTTTCTTAATAAAGATTAGAGGGGGACTGCACTATCCCTGAGGAACACCCTTCAGCCAGACTGTGTTTTTTTCTCTCTAATTTTCTCTTCTTCTAAATATATAATGTATAATTGTGTGTTTTAATGCTAATGTGTATTTTATCCATGCTAATGATGATGACATTTTACTATTACTATTAATACATGTACAGGAAGTAATAAACCTCCTGTTAAACAACTGCACATGTAATAATCATGTGTCTATTGTGATGTTATAAATGTTTAAAAACTGTTACAATAAACACGTATGATTCCAGATGCATGTTTATTGTCCTCACGTGTGACTGACATGTTACGTGTTTACGCTCCGTTAGAATCCGGTTGCGACTCAGGATTAATCGCAGTTAAACCCGTGTTAATGTCGCTAACGGCGGCAGCAGCTGCTCTCGCTCTGTCAGAACATTCAACACATTCAACACATTCAACACATTCAACACGTTTACGGCGCCTCTTTTCTCTTTCAAACGGGCTGAAGGAGCTCGGCGGGGGCCGTGGGGGCGTGGTCTCCCGTGGGGGCGTGGTCTCCCGTGGGCTCTGGTGGGCTGGCGTGTTTACGGTCCCGTGTTGCGGGTGGAAGAGTCTCGGTTCTGACGCCGGCGGTCCGGTCCTGGCGTCCAGCATGCGGATCATGTCTCTGTCAAGCCACCGACAAACGGCACAGGAAGTGACAGCCCGGCTCTTCAAAATAAGTGTAATGCAGTGATTTTTCCGTTCCACTTAATGAATATAATATATGAGGTTATTTTGTAGTCAAATGAAGGTTTTTAATATGTATTTTAGACATAATATTTACAAAAAATAAAAGTTATTCTTGATGAAAATCGGAAAGTTTATTCTTTTTGACATTTTGATTTAGTGTTTGTGATAAAACGTTTTTGTTTCATTTAGTTTTAGAATGTGTACATCCATTATACTGTATATTAATGATGGATGTGGTTTGATAATAATAATCATAAATATATATATATATATATATATATATATATATATATATATATATATATATATTAACCTCTCACTAGCTCCGCCCCAAACTCTGCAGCTCTCACACTCACACACACACACACACACGAACAGACACACACTCACACACACACACACAACAGAGACACGCACACACACACACAGACAGACAGACACACACACACACACACACACACAGACAGACAGACACACACTCACACACACACACACACACACACACACACAACAGAGACACGCACACACACACACACACACACACGCCGCACACACACACTCACACTGTGTGTGTGTGTGTGTAAGATAAGATATTCCTTTATTTTCCCCATGTGGGACAATAAAGGAATATCTTATCTTACACACACACACACACACACACACACTCATTTTGCCGGAAACCCCCTGATCAGTTCCAGTCTCTTATTGTGAAGCTCTGAGCGGAAGTGCGGCTCGCCCCCGTCGCCTCGCTCTTGACGTGTCACTCTTCTTCATTCTCAGTAGATTTTTCCGCTGCTCCGGATTTGACCGAATCTGACAAATAAAAAGCCACAACAGCGTTTTCAAAACACACTCTTCCGCCGCGTCCGGAGCGCGCGCGACACTTCGCCCGGATCCGGTCACATTTGCGCCCGTTTCTCTCGCGTTTTCCGCCCCTCGCGCCGCCGCGGCCGGATCTCCCCGCGCAGGGCGTGTGTGTTACTCGGGGGGGCCCCCAGACGGTGCCGGGGACCCTGGAGCTCGATGACAGCGGCCGGACGCGGGGCCTGAACATGGACGCGGTGGATTGTAACGAGCTGGGGAGCCGCCTGGAGCGCAAACTCACGATCCACGACAAAAGTAAGAAGCCCCCCCGGGGGGGGGGGGGGGGGGGGGGGCGAGGGGGTCCGGGGCTCCGGGGGCCCACGGACGGAACCGGGGGATTTCAGATCTGTAGAAATATGGAAACATAACTGTGGAAAAGGATGATCTGAGCGGGTCAAGAGCATAAAACTGTGTAATAACGTGTAATAACGTGTAATAACGTCCGAATAACGTGTAATAACGTGTAATAACGTCCGAATAACGTGTAATAACGTGTAATAACGTCCGAATAACGTGTAATAACGTGTAATAACGTGTATTAAGTACATTTAACTGCAATAACGTGTCATTTGTGCAGATGTTTTGAATCAGTGTAAACAAATACGTTCAGGAGGAACCAGGAGAACATGCAACTGCAGTGGAACATGATGTGATTTATTCAGAATATGGATGAAAATATGACAAAATGTGGGCGTTTATGTCAAATGAACGTGACTCGGACTCGATTTGTGATTATAGTTTATGTTCAGACGAGGTTATGATTATGATTTTAGGTTTCGCTGGACATATATTTAGAGAAATGTGGACGTAACAGTATATTTCAGTTTATCTTCAGATATAAAACACACTTAAATATGAATTATACTAAACATAATCACTGTTTCCTTCCGTTTCTCATCTAAAGAAATCATTTGTAAAACGATCTTATGTCAGAAAATCATTGAAAATACCGTGACATAATTTATTTTGGCTTCATATTTTAAAGGATCTATAAATATAATGGATATACTAAAGAGGTTATTAGTTATTAATATATATAATGTACACTGTAATGTCTGTTCCCTTTACGTTGCAGAAGATCTGAGAAATATACTGGGAATTATTAATGATGATTGTGATGAAATATTGGAACATACATTGAAGAAACAATATAAAAATACGTAGTAAAGTCATAAATCAGTGTAATACAGAACTACAATGTACACATTTATACACAATATACACATTTATACACAATATACACATTTATACACAATATACACATTTATACACAATATACACAATATACACATTTATACACAATATACACATTTATACACAATATACACAATATACACATTTATACACAATATACACATTTATACACAATATACACATTTATACACAATATACACAATATACACATTTATACACAATATACACATTTATACACAATATACACAATATACACATTTATACACAATATACACATTTATACACAATATACACATTTATACACAATATACACAATATACACATTTATACACAATATACACATTTATACACAATATACACATTTATACACAATATACACATTTATACACAATATACACAATATACACATTTATACACAATATACACATTTATACACAATATACACATTTATACACAATATACACAATATACACATTTATACACAATATACACATTTATACACAATATACACATTTATACACAATATACACAATATACACATTTATACACAATATACACATTTATACACAATATACACATTTATACACAATATACACAATATACACATTTATACACAATATACACATTTATACACAATATACACAATATACACATTTATACACAATATATACATGTATTCAAATATCCGCCTCAGTGGAGCTCAAATACCTGATACATTATTGATTATAACTATATTTTTATTATTATTATGTCATTTTACTCATAACCTCTGATTATTATTGTCTGATCTGTGCTTTAGGTTCATATAAGAGTATAATAAAGAGTATAATAAAGAGTATAAAGAGTATAATAAAGAATATAATAAAGAATATAATAAAGAATATAATAAAGAGTATAATAAAGAGTATAAAGAGTATAATAAAGAGTATAATAAAGAGTATAAAGAGTATAATAAAGAGTATAATAAAGAGTATAATAAAGAGTATAAAGAGTATAATAAAGAATATAATAAAGAGTATAATAAAGAGTATAATAAAGAGTATAAAGAGTATAATAAAGAGTATAATAAAGAGTATAATAAAGAGTATAATAAAGAGTATAAAGAGTATAATAAAGAGTATAATAAAGAGTATAATAAAGAGTATAATAAAGAGTATAAAGAGTATAATAAAGAATATAATAAAGAATATAATAAAGAATATAATAAAGAGTATAATAAAGAGTATAATAAAGAGTATAAAGAGTATAATAAAGAGTATAATAAAGAGTATAATAAAGAGTATAATAAAGAGTATAAAGAGTATAATAAAGAATATAATAAAGAATAAAATAAAGAGTATAATAAAGAGTATAATAAAGAGTATAATAAAGAGTATAATAAAGAGTATAATAAAGAGTATAGCGTATAATAAGAGTATAAAAAGTATAATAAAGACTATAATGGTGTGGCGAGCTCCCACGTGTTTCACAAGTTTGAGTTTCAAACGACAGTTAAATAGAAGCAAAGATGAATTAAAGAAACTTGAAGCGTTTGGTGCAGTAAATGTCCCAGAAAGACTTTGGCTTCTTAAAAACCCTCCTCCCTCTCTCTCTCTCCCTCTTCTCCTCTCTCTCTCCCCCTCTTCTCCTCTCTCTCCCTGTTCTCCTCTCTCTCTCCCCCTCTTCTCCTCTCTCTCCCCCTCTTCTCCTCTCTCTCCCTGTTCTCCCCTCTCTCTCCCCCTCTTCTCCTCTCTCTCTCCCCCTCTTCTCCTCTCTCTCCCCCTCTTCTCCTCTCTCCCCTCTCTCTCCCCCTCTTCTCCTTTCTCTCCCCCTCTTCTCCTCTCTCCCCCTCTTCTCCTCTCTCCCCTCTCTCTCCCCCTCTTCTCCTCTCTCTCCCCCTCTTCTCCTCTCTCTCCCCCTCTTCTCCACTCTCTCCCCCTCTTCTCCTCTCTCCCCCTCTTCTCCTCTCTCCCCTCTCTCTCCCCCTCTTCTCCACTCTCTCCCCCTCTTCTCCTCTCTCCCCTCTCTCTCCCCCTCTTCTCCTCTCTCTCCCCCTCTTCTCCTCTCTCCCCTCTCTCTCCCCCTCTTCTCCTCTCTCTCCCCTTCTTCTCCACTCTCTCTCCCTCTTCTCCTCTCTCCCCCTCTTCTCCTCTCTCCCCTCTCTCTCCCCCTCTTCTCCACTCTCTCCCCCTCTTCTCCTCTTCCCCTCTCTCTCCCCCTCTTCTCCTCTCTCCCCCTCTTCTCCTCTCTCCCCTCTCTCTCCCCCTCTTCTCCTCTCTCTCCCCCTCTTCTCCACTCTCTTCTCCTCTCTCCCCTCTCTCTCCCCCTCTTCTCCTCTCTCTCCCCCTCTTCTCCTCTCTCTCCTCTCTCTCTCCCCTCTCTCTCCCTCTTCTCCTCTCTCTCCTCTCTCTCCCCTCTCTCTCCCACTCTTCTCCTCTCTCTCTCCCTCTTCTCCTCTCTCTCCTCTCTCTCCCCTCTCTCCCACTCTTCTCCTCTCTCTCCCACTCTTCTCCTCTCTCTCTCCCTCTTCTCCTCTCTCTCCTCTCTCTCCCCTCTCTCCCACTCTTCTCCTCTCTCTCCCACTCTTCTCCTCTCTCCTCGCTCTTCCATTCTCCCGCTTGAGGGGAGAATCACGTTTATTTGGGTCATTATGAAAATCACGATTATTTACATCTTTCAGAATGATCTTGTTTTGTGTCTCTCTCGTGTCAAACCTGTAGAAAGAGTCACTCACTGTGTGTTTGTGTTTCCGTGGAGACCGGGACGATGTTATGCTTAAAAAAGAGAAGAAAATGTGCGATAATGATGTCGTTTATGATGTAATTGACTCGTTGGCATGTCTAATATTTGTTCTGGATCATGATTGGTTGTTAGAGCCTTAAGAGTCCGTCATTGGCTGAGACTTTGGAGTTCTCAGCCTCTTCTTTACCATCTCCTCTCTCCCTCCTAACTCTTATCTTCCTCTCCTCCTCTTTGTGCTTCCGCTCCTCCTCTTTGTGCTTCCTCTCCTCCTCTTTGTGCTTAATCTTCTCCTCTTTGTGCTTCCTCTCCTCCTCTTTGTGCTTCATCTTCTCCTCTTTGTGCTTCCTCTCCTCCTCTTTGTGCTTCATCTTCTCTTTGTGCTTCCTCTCCTCCTCTTTGTGCTTCCGCTCCTCCTCTTTGTGCTTCCTCTCCTCCTCTTTGTGCTTCATCTTCTCCTCTTTGTGCTTCCTCTCCTCCTCTTTGTGCTTCATCTTCTCCTCTTTGTGCTTCCTCTCCTCCTCTTTGTGCTTCCGCTCCTCCTCTTTGTGCTTCCTCTCCTCCTCTTTGTGCTTCCTCTCCTCCTCTTTGTGCTTCATCTTCTCCTCTTTGTGCTTCCTCTCCTCCTCTTTGTGCTTCCGCTCCTCCTCTTTGTGCTTCCTCTCCTCCTCTTTGTGCTTCCGCTCCTCCTCTTTGAACTTCATCTTCTCCTCTTTGTGCTTCATCTTCTCCTCTTTGTGCTTCCTCTCCTCCTCTTTGTGCTTCATCTTCTCCTCTTTGTGCTTCCTCCCCTCCTCTTTGTGCTTCCGCTCCTCCTCTTTGTGCTTCCTCTCCTCCTCTTTGTGCTTCATCTTCTCCTCTTTGTGCTTCCTCTCCTCCTCTTTGTGCTTCCTCTCCTCCTCTTTGTGCTTCCTCTCCTCCTCTTTGTGCTTCCACTCCTCCTCTTTGTGCTTATGGATGTGAAGGATGGTTCTGCTTGGAGCCGCTGCATAGGCGTCTGGACTCTGTGTACTTTGTGTATTTCTCGTGTAGTAGTGGCAGTAGTAGTAGTAGTGGTAGTAGTAGTACTAGTTGTAGTAGTAGTAGTAGTAGTAATTGTAGTAGTAGTAGTAGTGGTAGTAGTACTAGTTGTAGTAGTTGTAGTAATTGTAGTAGTAGTAGTAGTTGTAGTAGTGGCAGTTGTAGTAGTGGTAGTGGCAGTAGTAGTAGTAGTATTAGTATTAGTAGTTGTAGTATTAGTAGTAGTAGTAGTAGTAGTAGTAGTAGTAGTAGTACTAGTAGTAGTAGTAGTGGCAGTAGTAGTAGTAGTAGTAGTAGTAGTAGTAGTAGTGGTAGTAGTAGTAGTAGTAGTAGTGGTAGTAGCACTAGTTGTAGTAGTGGCAGTAGTAGTAGTAGTGGTAGTAGTAGTAGTAGTAGTAGCAGTAGTAGTTGTAGTAGTGGCAGTTGTAGTAGTGGTAGTGGCAGCAGCAGTAGTAGTAGTAGTAGTAGTAGTAGTAGTAGTAGTAGTAGTAGTAATTGTAGTAGTAGTAGTTGTAGTAGTGGCAGTTGTAGTAGTGGTAGTGGCAGTTGTAGTAGTAGTATTAGTAGTTGTAGTATTAGTATTAGTAGTAGTAGTAGTAGTAGTAGTAGTAGTAGTAGTAGTAGTAGTAGTGGTAGTAGCACTAGTTGTAGTAGTGGCAGTAGTAGTAGTAGTGGTAGTAGTAGTAGTAGTAGTAGTGGTAGTAGTACTAGTTGTAGTAGTGGCAGTAGTAGTAGTAGTACTAGTTGTAGTAGTGGCAGTAGTAGTAGTAGTAGTAGTAGTAGTAGTAGTAGTAGTAGTGGTAGTAGTAGTAGTAGTAGCAGTAGTAGTCGTGATCTAAATGAGGTCATAGAACACACTCATACAGGTTTAAGGTCTTTATTTTTCTTTCTATATCATAATAAGTCACAAAAACATTTCCCGTTGCCAAATATAAAAACAGAGCCAGGGTTTCTCAGGAGAGTTTGTCTTCAGGTCGAGGCTGGTGTTCCACTCCGAGACAGCAGGGGGCGACGACGGGCACTTCAAACGCCCCGAAAATACATACGTAACCACCTCAGGGACTAATAAGGACATAAACTAAATCCAAGAAGATCTAAACTACAGCGTCAGGTCAAACCAGACTTTGAATTTGTTGTTTGCAAAGGAAATGATGTCACTTAAAGGAACAGTACGTCACTTATTTTCCCTCTCCACAAACACAGCTGTAAAACTCCACAGTGCGACATCAAATCAGTAAATGGAGAATGTTCCGCAGTGTGGTTTTAACTATGGACGAGGAAAAAACATCACGATTTAACGATTATTTGCGATTATCGTGACCAAACGACAGCGAAATCTTTAGTTTTATTTCACTTTTCGTGCTCTGACGTGTGACTTTACGCAATCGAACTCTCTCAAAGACAAAATAGAGTTAAATAGAGTTTAATTCAACACAAACAGCCGGATACAAACAATTTTTGACGATAAATTGAATTAAAAATACTTAATTTTGCTTCTAAAATTGTCACGATGTTTTGTTTTTTGGTTCTTTAGATTATATTGTGACCTGAAAGTTTGAAAGTGACGTATTGTGTTTTTAAGATCGGCGTTTTTGTTTTCTATAAGATGGCACAAACATAAATAAATAAACACATAAACTAAACCAAACTCTGCAAACGAACTAAACATTTTTTGGTGACGAGCAAGGGAGAGACATTCAGCGAGTCGCACAATCTGCCTGAAAACGACCTTCATAACGAGCGGCGACGGTCAAAACAGTCTGACTCACGTAATGACAGGGCCCGAGCTGTGTGTGGGGGCGGGGCCGTGTGGGCGGGGCCTCGTCCTGACACGGAGACAAACAGCTGACGTCTCGGGAATTCAGACCACGCGCCACGCTGTTCCGAGGCGAGCGGACCCTGTTTATGATGACGTCACGTGTCTGAAGGAAGCGGCGCCGGAATCACTTGCCAACCGTCTGTGTTTGTGTCCTTAAAGCGCCCCCTACAGGTCAAACCCCTCCAGGTCAAACTACTACAGGTCAAACCCCTCCAGGTCAAACTACTACAGGTCAAACCCCTCCAGGTCAAACTACTACAGGTCAAACTACTACAGGTCAAACCCCTCCAGGTCAAACTACTACAGGTCAAACTACTACAGGTCAAACCCGTCCAGGTCAAACTACTACAAGTCAAACTACTACAGGTCAAACCCCTCCAGGTCAAACCACTACAGGTCAAACCACTACAGGTCAAACCCCTACAGGTCAAACTACTACAGGTCAAACCCCTACAGGTCAAACCCCTCCAGGTCAAACTACTACAGGTCAAACCCCTACAGATCAAACCACTACAGGTCAAACTACTACAGGTCAAACTCCTCCAGGTCAAACTACTACAGGTCAAACCCCTACAGGTCAAACCCCTCCAGGTCAAACTACTACAGGTCAAACTACTACAGGTCAAACCCCTACAGGTCAAACCACTACAGGTCAAACCCCTACAGGTCAAACTACTACAGGTCAAACCCCTCCAGGTCAAACTACTACAGGTCAAATTACTACAGGTCAAACCACTACAGGTCAAACCCCTACAGGTCAAACCCCTACAGGTCAAACTACTACAGGTCAAACCCCTCCAGGTCAAACTACTACAGGTCAAATTACTACAGATCAAACCACTACAGGTCAAACCACTACAGGTCAAACCACTACAGGTCAAACCCCTACAGGTCAAAGCACTACAGGTCAAACCCCTACAGGTCAAACTACTACAGGTCAAACTACTACAGGTCAAACCCCTACAGGTCAAACTACTACAGGTCAAACCCGTACAGGTCAAACCCCTCCAGGTCAAACTACTACAGGTCAAACTACTACAGGTCAAACCCCTACAGGTCAAACAACTACAGGTCAAACCCCTACAGGTCAAACTACTACAGGTCAAACTACTACAGGTCAAACCCCTACAGGTCAAACCCCTCCAGGTCAAACTACTACAGGTCAAACCCCTACAGGTCAAACCCCTACAGGTCAAACCACTACAGGTCAAACCACTACAGGTCAAACTACTACAGGTCAAACCACTACAGGTCAAACCACTACAGGTCAAACCCCTACAGGTCAAACCACTACAGGTCAAAGCACTACAGGTCAAAGTACTACAGGTCAAAGCACTACAGGTCAAACCACTACAGGTCAAAACACTACAGGTCAAACCCCTACAGGTCAAAGCACTACAGGTCAAAGCACTACAGGTCAAAACACTACAGGTCAAACCACTACAGGTCAAAGCACTACAGGTCAAAGTACTACAGGTCAAAGCACTACAGGTCAAATCACTACAGGTCAAAGCACTACAGGTCAAACCCCTACAGGTCAAACCACTACAGGTCAAACCACTACAGGTCAAAGGTCACTGAACTGAAACGCAGTTCAGACAAATATATTTTGAATTTCACAAAAAAACTATGAAAATGTTATCACAGAATAGCACATTTTTTAGGTTTATAATGTCACTTCCTGTTTGTGATTGATGACATCACAGTGGGAAATTACCCAGCAAACACTGGGCCAAAACTCATCTAGTGTCACACTTTATAAATATATATGAGAGCGACTTTATTTTGTTTCATTAATGTTTAAAAATCAGAAAAGTAGTTTATTTTGTGTAAATTCTGCATAAACTTAGACTGGAATGAGTGTTCCTGGTGTGATGTCACTTCCTGTCCCTGGTGTGATGTCACTTCCTGTCATCTTCCACAGATCTTTTCAATGTTTTTTCCACAAATACCTGCTCGATTGGTGTAAAACTATTATTTATACGTACAACAGGTATAAATACACCAAATAAAGTCAAAATTAGAAAATCGTAAAAACCTGATATGGGCCCTTTAAAGTCCCACATTCTACATTAGGATCGTAACGATGGGCCTTTACGTTAGTTCAAAGGCCCATTCACGTTTTTTGCAACACTTGAACCTGAATAAGACACTTTACAGGCACATTTATGAACATTCCCGATCCTTTATTCAAACATCTTCTGAATATTGTGACGGAGATAAATCGTCCAACTCGACTTTGAAACTATCGTGAACAGAAAAATGAGCTTTTGTTCCAGCGCGCCGCCAGAGAAGACGTTAAACTTTGCCCCGGTTAAAAGTAACGACCGCACTCTTTAGCGTCTGGAAGCACAGACGGGGAATTGTGAAAAACGCTCCTTTGTTTGCACAGAGTCTTTAAACGTGTCGCGTCTCGTACGAGGAACGAAAAGAGCGATTCTGAGATCAAACGTGGACAAGAAACCCACCGAGTGTAGACTTAAAGGGACGTGCGACAAGTTTTTACCACTGTCTAAATCTGACTTTATTCTGTGTATTTGTACCTGTTGTGCATATAAATGATAGTTTTACACCAGTCGAGCAGGTATTTGTGGAGAAAATCTGTAGGAAATGACAGGAAGTGACATTACACCAGGGACAGGAAGTAGCATCACACTAGCATCATTCCAGTCAAAGTTTATGGAGAATTTACACAAAAGAAACAATTTTTTTGACTCTTTAAACATGAATTCAACAAAATAAAGTCGCTCTCATATTTTTTTTTAAAATTGGGATATTAGATGAGTGTTTTCTGGGTAATTTCCTACTGTGATGTCATCAATTACAAACAGGAAGTGACATTATAAACCTAAAGAAAAGTGCTATTCTTATGCCAACATTTTTTTTTTTTTTTTTTTGCAAAATTCTAAATATATTTATCTGAACTGTGTTTTAGTTCAGTGAGTCGTCCGACCTGTAGGGGGCGCTGTAAGTCTGGGGTGGATGACTTTTGGAGAGAAAGTCGCAGCAGATGTTTGAGAAAGACGGGAAGACGGCAAACTACCGGGTGCGAGGCGAACACGCTCGCTCGGAGTTCTGATCCTGATCCTGTGTCTGTGTCAGGGCAGATCTTCAGACTGACCACGCCCTTTGTTTGCTCTGGTGAGGTCATGTCTCAGATCGGCTCCTGGACACGAGTTTGGTCCGAGGCCGAGCGCTCGAGCCGGTAAAACTGTCTAACTTTCTGATTCTGTGGAAATAGAAAGTTTTATCGCAAAAGGAACAGTATTTCCTCAACAAAAATGAACTTAGCACCTCAATGTTCAGATGAGAAGGTGCTAAAGTCTGTGACTGTTTTTGTAACATTCTGATTTTAGACGTAACACGGTATGTCCCCTTTAAACGCACTATGTCCCCTTAAAACACACTATGTCCACTTTAAACACACTATGTCCCCTTTAAACACACTGTCCACTTTAAACACACTATGTCCCCTTTAAACACCCTATGTCCCCTTTAAACACACTATGTCCCCCCTTAAAACACACTATGTCCCCTTTAAACACACTATGTCCACTTTAAACACACTATGTCCCCTTTAAACACACTTTGTCCCCTTTAAACACACTATGTCCCCTTAAAACACACTATGTCCCCTTTAAACACACTATGTCCCCCCTTAAAACACACTATGTCCCCTTTAAACACACTATGTCCACTTTAAACACACTATGTCCCACTTTAAACACTCTATGTCCCCTTTAAACACACTATGTCCACTTTAAACACACTATGTCCCCTTTAAACACACTTTGTCCCCTTTAAACACACTATGTCCCCTTTAAACACACTATGTCCACTTTAAACACACTATGTCCCACTTTAAACACACTATGTCCCCTTTAAACACACTTTGTCCCCTTTAAACACAGTATCTTTAAACACACTATGTCCCCTTTAAACACACTATGTCCCTTTAAACACACTTTGTCCCCTTTAAACACAGTATCTTTAAACACACTATGTCCCCTTTAAACACACTTTGTCCCCTTTAAACACAGTATCTTTAAACACACTATGTCCCCTTTAAACACACTATGTCCCCTTTAAACACACTATGTCCCCTTTAAATGACTCACTTGGTTTGTGGTATGTGATTAAAGTCCTTTATTACATTTCCTCACCAAATCCCAGCAGTTCTTTGGATGTTGCTCCATTGCCATAGCTCCATGGACGTAGCGCCATTGTCGTAGCTCCATTGCCGTAGCTCCATTGTCGTAGCTCCATTGCCGTAGCTCCATGGACGTAGCTCCATTGTCGTAGCTCCATGGACGTAGTTCCATTGTCGTAGCTCCATTGTCGTAGCTCCATTGCCGTAGCTCCATAGACGTAGCTCCATTGTCGTAGCTCCAATGTCGTGGCTCCATTGTCGTAGCTCCACGGACATAGTTCCATTGTCGTAGCTCCATTGCCATAGCTCCATTGGCGTAGCTCCATTGTTGTGGCTCCATTGTCGTAGCTCCATGGACGTAGTTCCATTGTCGTAGCTCCATTGTCGTAGCTCCATTGTCGTGGCTCCATTGTCGTAGCTCCATTGTCGTAGCTCCATGGACGTAGTTCCATTGTTGTAGCTCCATTGTCGTAGCTCCATTGTCGTAGCTCCATGGACGTAGTTCCATTGTCGTAGCTCCATTGTCGTAGCTCCATTGTCGTGGCTCCATTGTCGTAGCTCCATGGACGTAGCTCCATGGACTCTGGACTCTCGGCGTGTCGAAACTCTCTGAGGCTTTATTTCTCGACAGGATTATGTTTAAAGCAGCTTCTCATCCTCCAACTGTGTCCAGGCTCTGAACGGAAACAAGAAGCTAATCTACAGGAAGTGTGTCGTCGGCACTTCCTGTTTCAGCTCAGGAATGTAACTACAGACCTCAGGAATGTAACTACAGACCTCAGGAATGTAACTACAGACCTCAGAATCTACAGACCTCAGAATCTAACTACAGACCTCAGAATGTAACTACAGACCTCAGGAATGTAACTACAGACCTCAGAATGTAACTACAGACCTCAGGAATGTAACTACAGACCTCAGAATGTAACTACAGACCTCAGGAATGTAACTACAGACCTCAGAATGTAACTACAGACCTCAGAATCTACAGACCTCAGGAATGTAACTACAGACCTCAGGAATGTAACTACAGACCTCAGGAATGTAACTACAGACCTCAGAATGTAACTACAGACCTCAGGAATGTAACTACAGACCTCAGAATCTACAGACCTCAGAATCTAACTACAGACCTCAGAATGTAACTACAGACCTCAGGAATGTAACTACAGACCTCAGAATGTAACTACAGACCTCAGGAATGTAACTACAGACCTCAGAATGTAACTACAGACCTCAGGAATGTAACTACAGACCTCAGAATGTAACTACAGACCTCAGAATCTACAGACCTCAGGAATGTAACTACAGACCTCAGGAATGTAACTACAGACCTCAGAATGTAACTACAGACCTCAGAATGTAACTACAGACCTCAGGAATGTAACTACAGACCTCAGAATGTAACTACAGACCTCAGGAATGTAACTACAGACCTCAGAATCTACAGACCTCAGGAATGTAACTACAGACCTCAGGAATGTAACTACAGACCTCAGAATGTAACTACAGACCTCAGGAATGTAACTACAGACCTCAGGAATGTAACTACAGACCTCAGAATCTACAGACCTCAGGAATGTAACTACAGACCTCAGAATGTAACTACAGACCTCAGGAATGTAACTACAGACCTCAGGAATGTAACTACAGACCTCAGGAATGTAACTACAGACCTCAGGAATGTAACTACAGACCTCAGAATGTAACTACAGACCTCAGAATGTAACTACAGACCTCAGGAATGTAACTACAGACCTCAGAATGTAACTACAGACCTCAGGAATGTAACTACAGACCTCAGAATCTACAGACCTCAGGAATGTAACTACAGACCTCAGAATGTAACTACAGACCTCAGAATGTAACTACAGACCTCAGGAATGTAACTACAGACCTCAGAATGTAACTACAGACCTCAGAATGTAACTACAGACCTCAGAATGTAACTACAGACCTCAGAATGTAACTACAGACCTCAGAATGTAACTACAGACCTCAGAATCTAACCACAGACCTGAGATGGGCCTGAGGGCGTTGCTCAGAGTCAGATGTTTCCAGTGTGATTCGGCCTCACGCTCTTGAGCCTCAAGAGGAGCTGGACCGGGATCAGATCTGGTCACGGTCCAGCTCCGCGGAGGGCGAGTCACGGTGGAGGAAGTGACTGTGAAAGGAGAGAATCTGAACAAGTCGATTATTACAAACTCATTTTAACTCTGGAAACGAGCTGGCGAGAGCCATGATATTCCCATGGGGAAATCACCAGATCTCTGAAATGTGAACATACTTATACTTATACTTAATACTTAATACTTATACTTAATACTTATACTTTATACTTTTACGAACTCCTCCTGGGGCGTTGGCCCCATTGACCTGGAGTTTGGTGAGACTCGTCTTCAGGACCATCAAAAGTTCTCCACATTTTGATTCAAAGAGTCACGATCTTGGCACATTTTGCCAAAAGGGAAGAAGATGTGACAGAGTCATGGATTCAGCAGTGGGTGTGATAAAAGGACAATTGGGGCGCGTTAGCCCCGCCTCCTCTTGCGGCATGGCGAGGGCCGATCATTGCCGCTTGCGGCTATATTTATTATTATCATTACAACAGTTGGAGTGGAATGAATGAATTTGACCGTTAAAAAGATCACTTCTGTTGACACTTTTCTTAATATGGAAATATGTCGAGATTATTCACTTAATCCATCATCACCAGCAGTTTAAACGTGAGAATTATAACATAATAATCGGGACAATTTTAGATGTAAAATCTGGTTGTATTATAAAAGTTATATTTCATAAAGTCGGTCTCAAGCTTGGCGAATAATAACGCGGCGGAAAATGGAAATGACAGAAAAGATGAAATATTGCGCAGTTGATCTCAGTAACCGAGAAAATTAATATGTTTTTTCTCAATAATCGCGACTCTGAAACTGTAAATCGTTCCCATGGCGACTGAAGTCTTCTCGATGGACGATGTTTACAAAAAAGTGCGTTATCCGTATTATTTTTTGACATTTTGGCTTTGTGTTTGTTCTAAACGTCTTTCTGCTGATGAACTATTAAGACGACCAAACTACGACTGTGGTTCAGACGATGTGAGTCTGACCCCGTGTTGACCAGCAGTGACCCACAGAAACCTGAGCTTAACAAACCCACAGGAGTATTAAAAGAACCAGAGTCCAGACCAGAGTCCAGTCCAGAGTCCAGACTAGAGTCCAGACTAGAGTCCAGACCAGAGTCCAGACCAGAGTCCAGACCAGAGTCCAGACCAGAGTCCAGACCAGAGTCCAGTCCAGAGTCCAAACCAGAGTCCAGCTGAACTCAGACGAGACTGAAATCATTGTCTTTGTCACAGAAACAAAGAGAGTGTCAGCGTCGCCTCCAGAGTCTCTAAAACCTACAAACCACGTTATAAATCTGGAGGTAAAAATGGACTCAACACGTCACATCAATAACATCAATAACATCAATAACATCAATAACATCAATAACATCAGCAGCTTTTTACCATCTAAAACATATTTGTTGCATTGTTACACATATTTATTTTAACATTTTAGCTCAGTCTATACTTTTTACAGTCATTATTGTTCATTGTTGTATGTTGCACTTTAAGTTCTTAGTTTGTGAATTTTGTTCACTGACAATGGCAATAAAACTAAATGATTCAAATTGACACAAGTTTCCTTTGTTTCAATTTAAATGTTTTATTTTCCAATGTAAGAAACACATCAAACCAAAGACAGAGAAAGAGAAACACCAGAGACAGAACAGACACTTCCTGTCCCACTTCTGACGTTCTTTATCCAGCTCCTCTCGCTCTTTGCACTTCTCCTCCAGCAGGTGGAGCTCTTCATCTTCCTCGGCCCTTCTTCATCTTCTTCTTTGGTGTTTTATGGCGGTTTGTGTCCAAGTTGTTGGTGGCGGTTGGTGCAGTGTTCTTCTCCTCCAGCAGGAATCCTTTGTCCTCTTTGTCCACTTCAGTTTGGACCTTCTGTGTTTCTCTGGCTCGTTTGTCCACTTCAGTCTTATGAGTCTTATCTTTGTTGTTTTTGGGCTCATTTTTGAGCCTCTTGTTTTGTTCTTGAGGGATTTTGAGCTCTCTAGAAAGATCCTTCTTCTCTGGTTGTCTGAGCTTCTCTTTCAACAGACTCCTTTCCTTCCTTTGGGCCTTTGACTCTCTGTAGGTCTTTGCATAGGGTCTGTTCTCCTCGTCGGTCGACCATCCAAGCTCCTCCTCCAGGTTGAAGTCGCCTTTGTAAAGTGCTTTGTCGTCTTCTGAAGTGTAGTCGCACCAACTTTTCGACATTGTTCAACGCTCTCGGGTTCGGTCGCTGCTCGTGTCTTTGATTTCTGAATCGTAATGAACTTGTTGTTGTTGTTGTTGTTGTTGTTGTTGTTTTATGGCGGTTGACATCCGAGTGTTGCATTACCGCCAGTGTTGCATTGTTGTTGTTGTAATGGCCTCGTCTTGTATTTAACAGGAAAAGAATGCTGATGTCATAAAGAGGATTTATAAAAGCAAAAAGAATGTTGTTGTTGTTGTTATTCCCTATTGGTCCCGCAACGCAGCGTTGCAACTGTCCGACCAAACATGAGGGCGTAGCAAAAAAACTGTAGCCGTAGCGATGACAGAAACCGCCCATGTTATTCCTATGGGAAAATCGCAAAATCTCTCTTAATATCCAATTTTTTCTGTTTCACACTTTAACGAACTCCTCCCAGGGCGTTTTGCCCACCGACCTCAAAATCGGTGTACGTCCTCTAGACAAGTGGGGCATCTAAATGTATTCAAATTTTAAGGATAACATTTACGGTCTCTGTGCAGCGGAGCCGCAAACTTTTCCCAGAATTTGGACTATTTGGCCTTCTGAGTGGCCTATAAACAATAGAGTTTTTCCAAATGACATGACATTTTGCACACAATTCTCATTTGCCATCCACAAAATAAAAGTATGGGAGCCAAAGTCATATTTTGTACAGTGTAGCCGTAGCGATGACAGAAACATCCCATGTTATCCCTATGGGGAAACCGCAAAAACTCTAAAATGACCACATTTTTTCTGTTTCACACTTTAACAAACTCCTCCTAGGGCGATTGCCTGATCAAGTTCATATTTGGGGAAAATCATCTACACAAGCGCGGCATCAAAAGTTATTCATATTTTGATTCTAAGTGTTACGGTCTCTGTGTGGTGGAGCCACACATTTGACCGACATTTGTGTTCATTTGCACTGGTTAAGCACAGCATTGAACATGTCCAATGTGTCACTGTCTTAGTTCTGACATGACACACACAATGAGGGCGTTAGCACCAACTCTGTCGGGAGGCAGGCGGCCCGCGAGGGCCGTTGGATGCCGCTTGCGGCTTTAATTGTTGTTGTTGTTGTTGTTGTTTTATGGCGGCTAGTGTCCAAGTGTTACATTGCCGGCAGACTTTATTCTTTAGGCTTTATTCTTTAGATGATGTTGTTGTTGTTGTTGTCGTCGCCGTTGCCATTTTATGGCGGTTGGCTAAAGGTTAACGGTTAAAGAATAAAGTCTAAAGAATGAAGTCTAAAGAATAAAGTCTAAAGAATAAAGTCTAAAGAATGTAGTCTGAAGAATAAAGTCTAAAAGAATAAAGTCTAAAGAATAACGTCTAAAGAATAAAGTCTAAAGAATAAAGTCTAAAGAATAAAGTCTATAGAATAAAGAATAAAGACTAAAGACTAAAGAATAAAGTCTGGCGGTGATGTAACACTTGGATACAAACCGCCACCAAACACCAAAGACCTCATGGGCTTTGTAACACCAAAGCAATGGAAGGAGTACTTTTACGGACTACGACAGAGTCTGAGGACTACGAAGTCTGAGGAATAGTGGAGGAGACCTTGCTCAACACCCGGTCTGGAGAGACGGGAGATGGCGGAGGAGAGTGGATCGGGGATGGAAGACGTTCTGGACGGCGTGGAGGAGCAGCCTTTTCTGCCTGCACGTGCCCGGAAACGTAAAAAGTCCCTTAGCTCGTCCGAGGGTTCTGGGAATGAGCAGCAGGATGAGGCTGAAGCTCTTGATACAGCAGAGACTGTAAGGTGATCATAAAGCTTGCACAGGATAGTGCATCCTTTAAGGAGTGGAATTCAGTGGCATTGTCAAAGAGCCTAACTGTAGCTGTGGGAGTGATCAAGAGTGCGAGTGTCCTTAGAGATGGCTCGCTGCTGGTCGTGTGCAAGGACGCGGCTCAGCAACGGAAGGCGATTGGAACTAAACGTCTGGGTGGAAAGGACATTCTTGTGTCTGGTGCTGAAAGAAACACGGTCAGAGGAGTTATCCTAGGTGTCCCTACGGCGACGTCTGTGGATGAAGTTAAGGAGAATTTGACTGGAGCTACGGTGGTGGACGCTAGGCGTTTGAAGGTGACCCGGTTTGGGGTAAGATGTGACAGCTTGTCGGTAATGGTAACACTTGAAGGGAGGTGCCTGCCTAGTAAGGTGTTCATTGGGTACATGTGCTGTAGCGTCAGGCCATATGTTCCGCCGCCCTTGCGTTGCTTTAAGTGCCAGCGCTTTGGGCATATTGCAGCGGTCTGTAGAGGGAGGCAAAGATGTGGTAAATGTGCAGGAGATCATGAGTATGGGAAGTGTGACGTGGGAGCAAAACTGAAGTGCTGTAACTGTGGGGAAGAACATAGCTCTGCCTACGGGGGATGCAGGTTTAGCAAAAGAGCTGCTGAGGTGCAGAAAATAAAGGTCTCTCAAGGTATATCCTATGCAGATGCAGTCAAGAAAGTTTCAAGTAACGAGTTTAGAGTAAATACAGAGAGAGGAGCCAGCGCTGCTCCCAGCCAGGGCGAAATGAGAAAGGCCAGCGTGGCTCCCAAGAAGTGTGAAGGTTTCAAGAGTGGAGGTCCCAAGTGTGCAGGTTCCAGAATTAATGAGAATACCCTGGTTGTGGATAGAGAGGATTTTGTACTCTTTATGGTGGATGTTGTAAACTGTGCTGCTCAGACTCAAAGCAGAACTGAAAGGATCAGGATCATTGCTAAAGCTGCAGGGAGATTCCTTGGAACAAAGGAGCTTGATTGGGCAGATATAGAAAACAGGCTAAAGGCGCTAAATGGGAGTCGGAGTGATGGGGGTCTGCTTGTGGGGAGTCAGAGTGATCAGAGTGACGAGATGGGGGTGGGGGTGGTTTCCTGTCCTCGCCCAGTCTCGTAGACGCACGGCTACCAAGCAGCGACATCAGTGGACATATTAAAGCCTATAGAATGAAGCCTGAAGAATAAAGCTGTACGGTGGAAGCACCGAACGTCAAAGAAGGAGAGGAAGATGAAGAAGAGTCTCCCTGGAATAAAGACGGTTGGTCTCTGAAACAACAACAACTATTCTAGTCACAAAGACATATCATGACCTCATGGGCTTTGTAACACCAAAGCAATGGGAGGAGTACTTTTACGGACTACGACAGAGTCTGAGGACTACGACAAAGTCTGAGGAATAAAGTCTGGCGGTAATGCAACAATTGGATGCCAACCGCCATAAAACAACAACAACAACAACAACAACCAAAGACCGGCCTCGTGCTGGTGCCAGACTCAGGACATATGACTGAAAGAATCTTCTCTTTTATGTCTTAAACTGTTTTGTGATTTTAATTTTGTGTGAAGCACTTTGTATTACCTTGTATGAAATGTGCTCCACAAATAAACTTGCCTCGTCTGGAGTCCAGACCAGAGTCCAGACCAGAGTCCAGACCAGAGTCCAGAGTCTAGAGTCCAGACCAGAGTCCAGACCAGAGTCCAGAGTCCAGAGTCCAGAGTCCAGAGTCCAGAGTCTAGAGTCCAGACCAGAGTCTAGAGTCTAGAGTCCAGAGTCTAGAGTCTAGACTCTGGACTCTAGAGAGTCTAGAGTCCAGAGTCTAGAGTCCAGACCAGAGTCCAGACCAGAGTCCAGAGTCCAGAGTCCAGAGTCCAGAGTCCAGAGTCCAGAGTCTAGAGTCCAGACCAGAGTCTAGAGTCTAGAGTCCAGAGTCTAGAGTCTAGAGTCTAGAGTCCAGAGTCCAGAGTCTAGAGTCCAGAGTCTAGAGTCCAGAGTCCAGAGTCTAGAGTCCAGACCAGTCCAGAGTCTAGAGTCCAGACTAGAGTCCAGTCCAGAGTCCAGACTAGAGTCCAGACCAGCGTGGTCCTCGGTCAGTGGCTGAGGTCCAGGAGAGTGTTGTAGAATTTGTTGAGCAGAAGCGTCTGAGATCATCACAAACACAGATCCAGGCTCTGAGCCAAACACAGTTCAGAGTCGTTCTCTCCCTGTAACAGACCAATGTTTAGGGTTCATTTTGTGTCGATGGGACAAATGACGTGTTTATAACAAAGCAAACGCGTCACCTTCACTGTAACGCCGTCACTTTAGCCGCGCGAACGCCGCCTGAACCCTGCGCAGGCTATAAATACTGCCAACGTCTCCCCCGCTGCCCCCCCTGTGCCCCCCACTGCCCCTTGCTGCCCCCCCCCCCCCCCCCCGCTGCCCCCCGCGCGCCTCGTTTACAATTACAACTTACAAGCTTCACTTTAGCGGCACTTTAGCTTCATCTGGGTCAAAATCGGTGATCCTCTTCGGTGACCCATCTTCACCTTTCGCAATCCAAACGACCAATCGTCAAAACAATTGTCGCGGTTCAAAGGTCTCTCAACCGTCCGTCCGTCCTGTTTTCAAAGTTACATTCCATCAAACCAGGTTATAATCAGAATCTTTCATGTGGAGAATTCTGGCGTTTGTCGCGATATCGATACCGCGCTCGGAACAGTTTATTATCGTGTTTTTTCCCGCCGCCCTCGGGCACTTCCTCCTCCTCGCCGTCCGTCTCGCTCGTTGCGTTCGTCTCATGATTCGCTCGTCGGCATCAGAAACGCGTCACGGCTGAAGTTTGTCTGGACCAAACACAGAAAACGCAGTGTTTGACGTGGCACAACGAGCCGCTATTGATGGAGGTCAGTCGAGGTTCCCAGACACAACTTGTGATTGTTATTACGTCTGACGCGTCACAGCGACGACACCGACAGAAGATGTTTAATCATGTGCAAATTTAGAGAGATATCAGGAAGTGGATAATCTCAGCTAAAGAACTTTAACAAACACAATTTAGCACATTTCTGTTCCATCTCAAAAATGTTGTCATCGGCATCAGTTCCAATTCAAAACACATGGAAACCACAAGACAATATCGTATCGTGAGGGTCTTGGCAATATCCAGCCCTACAGTACAATATATCAATAAAAGCACAAAAACACATGGTTGTAGTAAAGTATTTAGAGATTCTGGACTCTCACACTAAACCACATTTTAGAACAAAGACAGCAGCAATATTCAAACAAAGTGTCAAAAAAGTCTAAACTTTAATTATTCTTTCACCGTTTCTCGTCAATAATAGACTTTATTTGTAAATGTGCTCAGTCCAAATTCATCCAAAACATGATTTAAATAACTCTGAAGTGATCTTGTGTCGTCATGGTTACATATAACTCTGAAGTGATCTTGTGTCGTCATGGTTACATATAACTCTGAAGTGATCTTGTGTCGTCATGGTTACATATAACTCTGAAGTGATCTTGTGTCGTCATGGTTACATATAACTCTGAAGTGATCTTGTGTCGTCATGGTTACATATAACTCTGAAGTGATCTTGTGTCGTCATGGTTACATATAACTCTGAAGTGATCTTGTGTCGTCATGGTTACATATAACTCTGAAGTGATCTTGTGTCGTCATGGTTACATATAACTCTGAAGTGATCTTGTGTCGTCATGGTTACATGGTTTCATGGTTACATGGTTACATGGTTACATGGTTGTTGTGGTTGTTGTGGTCTGAATTGGGCCGCGTGGATCTGGGTCACAGCCGCCTCAGGAATCTCAGGCATGTTCTGTCTCTGCCCTCGGCCCGGCGCGTTAGAGACTGGCTTTACTTTAGAGACTGGCTTTACTTTAGAGACTGGCTTTACTTTAGAGACCGGCTTTACTTTAGAGACTGGCTTTACTTTAGAGACTGGCTTTACTTTAGAGACTGGCTTTACTTTAGAGACCGGCTTTAGACACCGGCTTTACTTTAGAGACTGGCTTTACTTTAGAGACTGGCTTTAGAGACTGGCTTTACTTTAGAGACTGGCTTTACTTTAGAGACTGGCTTTAGAGACTGGCTTTACTTTAGAGACTGGCTTTACTTTAGAGACTGGCTTTACTTTAGAGACTGGCTTTACTTTAGAGACCGGCTTTACTTTAGAGACTGGCTTTACTTTAGAGACTGGCTTTACTTTAGAGACTGGCTTTACTTTAGAGACTGGCTTTACTTTAGAGACTGGCTTTACTTTAGAGACCGGCTTTAGACACCGGCTTTACTTTAGAGACTGGCTTTACTTTAGAGACTGGCTTTAGAGACTGGCTTTACTTTAGAGACTGGCTTTACTTTAGAGACTGGCTTTAGAGACTGGCTTTACTTTAGAGACTGGCTTTACTTTAGAGACTGGCTTTACTTTAGAGACCAGCTTTAGACACCGGCTTTACTTTAGAGACTGGCTTTACTTTAGAGACTGGCTTTACTTTAGAGACCGGCTTTACTTTAGAGACTGGCTTTACTTTAGAGACTGGCTTTACTTTAGAGACTGGCTTTACTTTAGAGACTGGCTTTACTTTAGAGACCGGCTTTAGACACCGGCTTTACTTTAGAGACTGGCTTTACTTTAGAGACTGGCTTTAGAGACTGGCTTTACTTTAGAGACTGGCTTTACTTTAGAGACTGGCTTTAGAGACTGGCTTTACTTTAGAGACTGGCTTTACTTTAGAGACTGGCTTTACTTTAGAGACCAGCTTTAGACACCGGCTTTACTTTAGAGACTGGCTTTACTTTAGAGACCGGCTTTCGACACCGGCTTTACTTTAGAGACTGGCTTTACTTTAGAGACTGGCTTTACTTTAGAGACTGGCTTTAGAGACTGGCTTTACTTTAGAGACTGGCTTTACTTTAGAGACCAGCTTTAGAGACTGGCTTTACTTTAGAGACTGGCTTTAGAGACTTACTTCAGAGACTCATGTTAGAGACTTACTTTAGAGACTGGCTTTACTTTAGAGACTTACTTTAGAGACCGGCTTTAGAGACTTTCTTTAGACACTCGCTCTAGACTTACTTTAGAGACTGGCTTTACTTTAGAGACTTACTTTAGAGACCGGCTTTAGAGACTTTCTTTAGACACTCGCTCTAGACTTACTTTAGAGACTTACTTTAGAGACCGCCTTTAGAGACTCTCTGTAGACACTCGCTTTAGACTTACTTTAGAGACTTACTTTAGAGACCGGCTTTAGAGACTCCTGTAGACACTCGCTCTAGACTTACTTTAGAGACCGGCTTTAGAGACTCTCTTTAGACACTCGCTCTAGACTTACTTTAGAGACTTACTTTAGAGACCGGCTTTAGAGACTCTCTTTAGACACTCGCTTTAGACTTACTTTAGAGACTTACTTTAGAGACCGGCTTTAGAGACTCTCTTTAGACACTCGCTTTAGACTTACTTTAGAGACTCGCTGTATCGACGAGCGGACCCGGTTTTTGGTGCTTTTCACGTCCCAGATGAGGCCCGCGAGCCACACTTTACTACCGATTACACTGAACGTCTCCATGAAATGTCTAAAACGTGGAGACTGGACCCTAGAGCTCGCTGTGTCACCACAAACATCTCTAATAGTCACGTTTGCGGCAGTGTTTCTCAAACTGTGGTCCGCTGTTTAATAATGTAAAAGGTCCAAAAAGCGTGTAAAAGACAAACTAAAGGAAAAACTGCATTTCTCCTCCTGACGAAAGCGCCACAAATTAGCGTTCGGCTCCGGCGTCGGCGCTAAACGCGCGCGAACGAGGACGTTAATGACTCCGAGCGCGAACGCTAATGAAGACGCACAGGGATTAGCACGTTAGCTCGCGCGTTAGCTCGTGTGTTAGCGACGGCTCTGAGTAACTGTGAAACGCTGCAGAGATAATTAAAGTCACGGCGCGTCTGGGAGCGTTCGGAACAGTTAATGTAGACGAGCTGAACGCTTACTTAACAGATTTAATTAGAAGTGTGATTGACGGGCTAATTGTTTGTGCCTCGTGTGCGTTCAAGTTATTTTTGTGCATTTTTTGTATCATCTGTATCAGCGTTTGGAGTAAAAGTACACTTACATGACTCAAAATGTACTCTAAATACAATAGTACAAGTACAATGGGACCAAATCTGCGCTTTAAAGTAGTAAAAGTAAAGTGTGCTCAGAGTTAGTTACTTTTCAAAGTTTGGTTTTTGGTGAGTTTTTTTGTACAAAATGAACAGTTTAAAGCGGAAATAAGTCGTTTTAAACGACAATCTGCATATTCGCTGAGCTCCGGCCAATCAGAGCAGGCGATGCAGTGATGTCAGAGATGAGACACACGATGTGGACTGGAGCTGTTCTCATCACATCCTGATTTTAAATGTAACTTATTACAAACACATGAATACAATTATACTACTTATAGTTACAGCTAAAAATACTAGCTACAAATCTACTCAAAAAAGTACAATTACTCTAAAAAGAAGTAGAGTTACAGTAACGCCCCTCCCTCTCTCTCCTCAGCTCTCCCTCTGCAGTCGTACCAGATCCAGCCGTGTGAGAAGCTGAAGACTTCCCTCTCCCCAGACGACTCCGCCTTCACGGACCTGTCTCCGAAGTCGGACTCCAGCGCAACAGAGACCAACACCAGAACAGATGTGTCCAGAGCCGAGCCCGAGCTCGCCACGCCGGAGTCCAGCCCCCTACCCAAGAAAGGTACTGCGCGTTAGCCCTACGGCACGTTACACAGGCACGTTTAGCCCTACGGCACGTTTTACACACGTTACACAGGCACGTTTAGCCCTACGGCACGTTTTACACACGTTACACAGGCACGTTTAGCCCTACGGCACGTTTTACACACGTTACACAGGCACGTTTAGCCCTACGGCACGTTTTACACACGTTACACAGGTACATTTAGCCCTACGGCACGTTACACAGGCACGTTTAGCCCTACGGCACGTTTTACACACGTTACACAGGTACATTTAGCCCTACGGCACGTTACACAGGCACGTTTAGCCCTACGGCACGTTTTACACACGTTACACAGGCACGTTTCGCCCTACGGCACGTTTTACACACGTTACACAGGTACATTTAGCCCTACGGCACGTTACACAGGCACGTTTAGCCCTACGGCACGTTTTACACACGTTACACAGGTACATTTAGCCCTACGGCACGTTACACAGGCACGTTTAGCCCTACGGCACGTTTTACACACGTTACACAGGCACGTTTAGCCCTACGGCACGTTTTACACACGTTACACAGGTACATTTAGCCCTACGGCACGTTACACAGGTACGTTAGCCCTACGGCACGTTTTACACACTTTATACAGGTATATTTAGTCATACAGCACATTTAACACACGTTAGGCTGAGCAAAATAATATGTATGTTTGTCGAAGCCCGACCCGGTTTGAAACTAGCCGACTGAAAAAAAAATCAGCTTTTTGTTGAAAAAACATCCAAAACTTTTATTTTTCAATTATTTCGCCGACTGGACTTTCCTGAACCGCTGTGTCGAATATTTTTATCACGTTGGTAAACGTGTCTTTCATCCTAAGCAACTGATAACACACTGCACAAAGCATGTGTGTTTTCTTATTCAGTCCCTACACATGCGTCTGTAACGAAACAGAACGCTCATGAGGTTGGAATATTGCTTTATACATGTTAGTGTCCCTCTGTCGGCGCCACTGAAGTGTCCATAGGACATGTGTTTCTCTATCACGGGGTGAAATTTGACTTACGCAATGCATTCTGGGATTGAAACACGCCCAGCAGCGTCATCACAACAAACATGGCGCCGCCCGTGTCCCCCACATGTTCCCCCCGCTCGCCTTAGCTACCAAAATAAAGGAAAGGGCGTAAAAAAGGTCGAATGAAATATCTTAAAATCGTGAGATTTAGTCTCCCGATCGGGTTGAGAGAGACGTTTTCCCTCATTGACTGTTGAAGCCTGACCCCTGGACTGTAGAAGCCTGACCCCTGGACTGTTGAAGCCTGACCCCTGGACTGTTGAAGCCTGACCCCTGGACTGTTGAAGCCTGACCCCTGGACTGTTGAAGCCTGACCCCTGGACTGTAGAAGCCTGACCCCTGGACTGTTGAAGCCTGACCCCTGGACTGTTGAAGCCTGACCCCTGGACTGTTGAAGCCTGACCCCTGGACTGTAGAAGCCTAACCCCTGGACTGTTGAAGCCTGACCCCTGGACTGTTGAAGCTTGACCCCTGGACTGTTGAAGCCTGACCCCTGGACTGTTGAAGCCTGACCCCTGGACTGTTGAAGCTTGACCCCTGGACTGTTGAAGCCTGACCCCTGGACTGTAGAAGCCTGACCCCTGGACTGTTGAAGCCTGACCCCTGGACTGTTGAAGCCTGACCCCTGGACTTTTGAAGCCTGACCCCTGGACTGTAGAAGCCTGACCCCTGGACTGTTGAAGCTTGACCCCTGGACTGTTGAAGCCTGACCCCTGGACTGTAGAAGCCTGACCCCTGGACTGTTGAAGCTTGACCCCTGGACCGTTGAAGCCTGACCCCTGGACTGTTTAAGCCTGACCCCTGGACTGTTGAAGCCTGACCCCTGGACTGTTGAAGCCTGACCCCTGGACTGTTGAAGCCTGACCCCTAGACTGTTGAAGCCCAACCCCTGGACTGTTGAAGCCTGACCCCTGGACTGTAGAAGCCTGACCCCTGGACTGTAGAAGCCTGACCCCTGGACTGTTGAAGCCTGACCCCTGGACTGTAGAAGCCTGACCCCTGGACTGTTCAAGCTTGACCTGACCCCTGGACTGTTGAAGCCTGACCCCTGGACTGTTGAAGCTTGACCCCTGGACTGTTGAAGCCAGACCCCTGGACTGTTGAAGCCTGACCCCTGGACTGTAGAAGCCTGACCCCTGGACTGTTCAAGCTTGACCTGACCCCTGGACTGTTGAAGCCTGACCCCTGGACTGTTGAAGCTTGACCCCTGGACCGTTGAAGCCTGACCCCTGGACTGTTGAAGCCAGACCCCTGGACTGTTGAAGCCTGACCCCTGGTGGTCACTCCGACTCAAAAAATGGCAAAATTTGGATCTTTTTTTTGCCTTCAAAGTAGAAAAAAATAAGAATTTGCCTACCGACCGAGCCACTTAAAAAATGTTGACTCGGGTTACAGCAAACAGACAATTCATTTGGGGGAGCCTTACACAGGTACATTTAGTCCTACGGCATGTTTTGCTGGAACCAAGCTGCCCGTCTCCGTGGCGACAGCGGCCTCACGGAGCGCTGTGATTGGTCCATGAGTTCCGGCGCCCGTCGCCTGCGCGTTGTGTCTGAAAAAGGAGCTTAACTCTCGTCTTCTTCTCGTCGAGCTCTTTCCTCGCTCCATAATCTTCTTGTTAGCTCTTTAGCTCTTTCGTGTTGTAATCCTGGCTCCGTCAGTTTGCGAGGTGGAAATCGCGTTACCGAGACGACGGGGTTTTAGTTTAAGTCCTTTGTGTCTTATCACTTTGTCACTGCAGCTCTGACTCATGAGCACGACTCATTAGTCCATCAACTCTTTCACACGTGTTTCCTCGTCAGTGTTTAACCATTGTTTGTTTGTTTGTTTGTTTGTTTGTTTTTGTGCAGAAATGACGTCGGAGCAAAGACAGAAACTGGCCAAAGAGCGAAGAGAAGAGCGAGCCAAGTACATCGGTGAGAAACACCAGCCAAACACAGAGAAAATGTTCTAACAGCTCTGCTCTCCCTCTCCCTCCCCCCTCTCCCCCTCTCTCCCTCTCTCTCTCCATCTCCCCCTCTCTCTCTTCCTCTCTCTCTCCCTCCTCCCTCTCACTCCCCCTCTCTCCCCCTCTCTCCCGTTTGACTCACCTTTGTCCTATGCTCTTGTCTCTCTCGTCTCTCTCGTCTCTCGTTGCCGTGGCGCTCAGAACACCAAACGGCGGTCCAAGGTAAGGCCGAACCAACTGGACTCAAATCAAACGCTTTGATCCCAAAAATCACGCAATCATTTCATTTGCTCATCGTTTTCCGTCTCGTTTTGTGGCGTCATTTCCCTTTCGCTTGTGCAAAGTTGCATTTGTGATTCGAGCACGTTCCACGTCTTCATCTCACGCTTCATTTAATCGTCCAGAATCCACAGATTTCAACTATTTATCTAAGTCTTCAAATTTCATAATGTTTGAAAAATCGATGGGGAAAATGAATGGCACTTATAAATATAAAATAACAGTCTGTTTGCCGTAACCCGACCGACCCGGTGTGAAACCAGCCGACTGAAAAAAAAATATCAGCAAATATCAGCATTAATTAATTTGACGTAAAAAAAACGCCAAATTATTTTATTTTTCAAATATTTTCGCAGACTCACCGACCGTCCTAAAGCGCCGTGTAGAATAATTTTATAGCGCTGGTGAACATATCTTTCATCTCAAAGAACTAATAACGCATTGCGCAAGCGTGTGCGTCTACATTTTTGGTGTGGCTTCATTTAAATTTGACTTGCGCATTGCATTCTGGGTGGGAAACACGCCCAGCAGCATCATCACAACAAACATGGCGGCGCCCGTGTCCCCCGCATGTTCCCCCCGCTCGCCTTCGCTACCAAAATAAAGGAGAACGACGTACAAAAGGTCGATTGAAATATCTTAAAATCGGGAGATTTAGTCTCCTGATCGGGTTGAGAGAGACGTTTTCCGTCACTGACTGTTTTTTTTTTTGCCTTTAAAGTAAAAAAAATAAGAATTTAGCAACCGACCCACTTGAAAAATGTTGGGTCGGGTTACAGCAAACAGACAATTTATTTGGGGCAGCCTCATACGCTCATGATGGACTCTATTACTAAACCAGGACTAAACCAGGACTAAACCAGGACTAAACCAGGACTAAACCAGGTCTAAACCAGGACTAAACCAGGTCTAAACCAGGTCTAAACCAGGTCTAAACCAGGTCCAAACCAGGTCCAAACCAGGTCTAAACTAGGTCCAAACCAGGTCTAAACCAGGTCTAAACCAGGTCCAAACCAGGACTAAACTAGGTCTAAACCAGGACTAAACTAGGTCCAAACCAGGTCTAAACCAGGACTAAACCAGGACTAAACCAGAGCTAAACCAGGGCTAACCCAGGTTTAAACCAGGTCCAAACCAGAGCTAAACCAGGTATAAACCAGGTCCAAACCAGGACTAAACCAGGATTAAACCAGGACTAAACCAGAGCTAAACCAGGACTAAACCAGGTCTAAACCAGGACTAAACCAGGACTAAACCAGAGATAAACCAGGACTAAACCAGGTCCAAACCAGGTCTAAACCAGGACTAAACCAGAGCTAAACCAGAACTAAACCAGGTCTAAACCAGGTCTAAACCAGGACTAAACCAGAGCTAAACCAGAACTAAACCAGGTCCAAACCAGGACTAAACCAGAGCTAAACCAGAACTAAACCAGGTCTAAACCAGGTCTAAACCAGGACTAAACCAGAGCTAAACCAGAACTAAACCAGGTCCAAACCAGGTCTAAACCAGGACTGAAGTTATTGTGCATCAAATGTGATTTCTGACTGAAATGACTATGACCAGGGCCGGTCGTATTGACCAAACATAACAACATTCAACGATATTTCAACTAACGTTCTAAAAAGTGTCTTTAAATGTGTTGCACCAAACGTCAACGAAGCGTAAAATGAACCACAAAAGAGCAGAATTATCACTTTGTTTAGTTTGCGTCTCATTGTGTCGACAAACACTCTGCACGCTGCAGACGCTGGAAGCTCCTCTTAATTAAACACTTTAACTGTTAAACGAGCCGAGGCGAGAAGCTGCTGCTGGAGCGACTGTGAAGCTGCTGTGAAGCTGCAGGAGCGACTGTGAAGCTGCTGGAGCGACTGTGAAGCTGCTGTGAAGCTGCAGGAGCGACTGTGAAGCTGCTGGAGCGACTGTGAAGCTGCTGTGAAGCTACAGGAGCGACTGTGAAGCTGCTGGAGCGACTGTGAAGCTGCTGTGAAGCTGCAGGAGCGACTGTGAAGCTGCTGGAGCGACTGTGAAGCTGCTGTGAAGCTGCAGGAGCGACTGTGAAGCTGCTGGAGCGACTGTGAAGCTGCTGTGAAGCTGCAGGAGCGACTGTGAAGCTGCTGGAGCGACTGTGAAGCTGCTGTGAAGCTGCTGGAGCGACTGTGAAGCTGCAGGAGCGACTGTGAAGCTGCTGGAGCGACTGTGAAGCTGCTGTGAAGCTGCAGGAGCGACTGTGAAGCTGCTGGAGCGACTGTGAAGCTGCTGTGAAGCTGCAGGAGCGACTGTGAAGCTGCTGTGAAGCTGCAGGAGCGACTGTGAAGCTGCTGGAGCGACTGTGAAGCTGCTGTGAAGCTGCTGGAGCGACTGTGAAGCTGCTGGAGCGACTGTGAAGCTGCTGGAGCGACTGTGAAGCTGCTGTGAAGCTGCTGTGAAGCTGCTGGATCGACTGTGAAGCTGCTGGAGCGACTGTGAAGCTGCTGTGAAGCTGCTGGAGCGACTGTGAAGCTGCTGGATCGACTGTGAAGCTGCTGGAGCGACTGTGAAGCTCCTGTGAAGCTGCTGGAGCGACTGTGAAGCTGCTGGAGCGACTATGAAGCTGCTGTGAAGCTGCTGGAGCGATTGTGAAGCTGCTGGAGCGACTGTGAAGCTGCTGTGAAGCTGCTGTGAAGCTGCTGGAGCGACTGTGAAGCTGCTGGAGCGACTGTGAAGCTGCTGTGAAGCTGCTGGAGCGACTGTGAAGCTGCTGGAACGACTGTGAAGCTGCTGGAGCGACTGAAGCTGCTGGAGCGACTGTGAAGCTGCTGGAGCGACTGTGCAGATGCAGGAGCGACTGTGAAGCTGCTGGAGCGACTGTGAAGCTGCTGGAGCGACTGTGAAGCTGCTGTGAAGCTGCTGGAGCGACTGTGAAGCTGCTGGAGCGACTGTGAAGCTGCTGGAGCGACTGAAGCTGCTGGAGCGACTGTGAAGCTGCTGTGAAGCTGCTGTGAAGCTGCTGGAGCGACTGTGAAGCTGCTGGAGCGACTGTGAAGCTGCTGGAGCGACTGTGAAGCTGCTGGAGCGACTGTGAAGCTGCTGTGAAGCTGCTGTGAAGCTGCTGTGAAGCTGCTGGATCGACTGTGAAGCTGCTGGAGCGACTGAAGCTGCTGGAGCGACTGTGAAGCTGCTGTGAAGCTGCTGTGAAGCTGCTGTGAAGCTGCTGGATCGACTGTGAAGCTGCTGGAGCTGCTGTGAAGCTGCTGGAGCGACTGTGAAGCTGCTGGAGCGACTGAAGCTGCTGGAGCGACTGTGAAGCTGCTGTGAAGCTGCTGGATCGACTGTGAAGCTGCTGGAGCGACTGTGAAGCTGCTGGAGCGACTGTGAAGCTGCTGTGAAGCTGCTGGAGCGACTGTGCAGCTGCAGGAGCGACTCTGAAGCTGCTGGAGCGACTGTGAAGCTGCTGTGAAGCTCCTGGAGCGACTGTGAAGCTCCTGCAGCTCCATCTGTGACTCAAACTGGTCCAACGACCAAAAGATGAAACTCGCTGAGACTCGGTAAATACACAAGTGTAAAGTTATTTTCATCTCTTTTTGTTTTTGTTTTTCAGCGACGAAGAAAGCGCAGTGGCTGGAGAAGGAGGAGCGAGCGAGACGTCTGAGGGACTCACAGCTGGAGGAGAGAAGGAGGAGACTCGAGGAGCAGAGGATCAAAGCCGAGAGGAGGAGAGCCGTGCTGGAGGAGAAACAGAGGCAGAAGCTGGAGAAGAACAAGGTGAGAACAGAAGAGGAGAAGAAGAAGCTGGAGGAGAACAAGGTGAGGACAGAAGAGGAGAAGAAGAAGCTGGAGGAGAACAAGGTGAGGACAGAAGAGGAGAAGAAGAAGCTGGAGGAGAACAAGGTGAGCACAGAAGAGGAGAAGAAGAAGCTGGAGGAGAACAAGGTGAGCACAGAAGAGGAGAAGAAGAAGCTGGAGGAGAACAAGGTGAGGACAGAAGAGGAGAAGAAGAAGCTGGAGGAGAACAAGGTGAGGACAGAAGAGGAGAAGAAGAAGAAGCTGGAGGAGAACAAGGTGAGAACAGAAGAGGAGAAGAAGAAGAAGCTGGAGGAGAACAAGGTGAGGACAGAAGAGGAGAAGAAGAAGCTGGAGGAGAACAAGGTGAGAACAGAAGAGGAGAAGAAGAAGCTGGAGGAGAACAAGGTGAGGACAGAAGAGGAGAAGAAGAAGCTGGAGGAGAACAAGGTGAGGACAGAAGAGGAGAAGAAGAAGAAGCTGGAGGAGAACAAGGTGAGAACAGAAGAGGAGAAGAAGAAGAAGCTGGAGGAGAACAAGGTGAGGACAGAAGAGGAGAAGAAGAAGCTGGAGGAGAACAAGGTGAGAACAGAAGAGGAGAAGAAGAAGCTGGAGGAGAACAAGGTGAGGACAGAAGAGGAGAAGACGAAGCTGGAGGAGAAACAGGCAGAAGCTGGAGAAGGTAAGAACAGAGAAGAAGAAGACACATTTATGGCGTTGTCCTCTTGGCTCCAGGAGCGATACGAGGCGGCGATCAAGAGGTCCACAAAGAAGACGTGGGCGGAGATCCGTCAGCAGAGGTGGTCCTGGGCCGGAGGACTGAACCAGACGTCCAGACGAGAGAGTGAGTAACATCTGCTCTAGGACACGGAGACGCTGACCTCTGAGCGGCGAGAGCGAGGCATCAGGCAAAGTGTGCGAAGCTAATGTCGCTAATGTCGTTTGCGGATTTGGCGTTTCATTTGGAGTTTTTTGTGAATGAACGAGAGGAAGAAGAACCGGTTGAACCTCTGATCCCGCCTCTTCTGTCCCAGCGTTCCCACGTCCCCGCACCCCTGGTTGGGAAACGCACTGGCCTGAACCCGTCCCCCACGTCTCCTTGTGCTCCCACTGAACGGGTCGGGTCAGGGAAAGGTCGGGTCAGGGAAACTGAAAGGAGATTTAACCACATTATCAGTGTTTATCCTGGTTTTAGATCAGTTTAGGCCAATGTACAACACACTAGATATAAATAAAATAAAATAAAATACATACATACATTAAATAAAATTAATTAAATAATTAATAAGTGAATAAAATAAAAAAATAAAAAATGTATAAATAAATAAAATAAATAAAATAAATAAAATAAATAAAATAAATAAAATAAATAAAATAAATAAAATAAATAAAATAAAATACATACATTACATACAATCAATTAAATAAATAAATAAATAAATAAATAATAAATGAATAACATAAAATGTATTAAATTAGTTTAAAAAAAAGTGTATACAATAAATTAAATATACCAAATAGATTAAATAAAAAAGCACATCAGGTCTCTTTAAGTCATGTGGCCGTTTTCATTTTCTGGAATTGTAAAATGTTGTTATTGATTGTTATATAAAGCAACAAAAGACTTCCTGAGTTATACAGTGATAACAGGAAGTGGAACCTCCGTCTTAGTACTTTAAAATAGGATATTTTTCCACCAGTGTTTTTAACAGCCAACGGTTTAATTCAAGCCAAGTCCTGAAGAAACTGAAGAAACTCTAGGTCAGGATGAAAACCGCTGGCTGTTTGATACACATTTATTCCTCCATGTCTCAAATAAACCCTCATGATTATAATGATATAACCTTCCTCTCGTTACCAGCCCAGAGGTGGAACAAAACATGACGAAGAAAGTCAATATTGCCTGAAAACACTTGTTCTGACCCGTTCTGACCCACCCTGACCCGCTCGTCTTCAGTGGACTCTTCCTCCTCAGCCTAACCTTCTTCTCAGCCCTGACAGCAGAAGAAGCAGCGCCCCCTGTCTGCGGCCCCTGTGTGTTGTGTGTGTGTGTGTCGCCGCCCTGCTGGTGGCTGACCCGCTGCGTTCTGTGGTGCAGGCCGATGCTCCTCCTCCACAGTGAACCTCCCTCGTACCCAGGACCCTGTCCTAAACAACAGGCTGTCCAAGTCCTCGGCCACGCTCTGGAACTCGCCCAGCCGAAGTAAGAACCCGGAACCCGGAACCCAGAACCCAGAACCACAACCAGACCGGCACGGGGCCAGGGGCGGACCCGGAGTTAGACCCTGTCGGGGGGAGAACATCCAGGGCATTGGCCAGAGAGGAAGTACTATGTTACTGAAGTAAAAGTACACAATCTGGAGCAAACAACAATACTCCCAGTGTCAAATCTGCTTGGATAAAAGTATCAAGTCAGGGTCAGGGTCCAGTCGGCTCGGTCAGGGTCCAGTCCGCTCGGTCAGGGTCCAGTCCGCTCGGTCAGGGTCCAGTCGGCTCTAATGCCTCGGTCAGGGTCCAGTCCGCTCGGTCAGGGTCCAGTCCGCTCGGTCAGGGTCCAGTCCGCTCGGTCAGGGTCCAGTCCGCTCGGTCAGGGTCCAGTCGGCTCTAATGCCTCGGTCAGGGTCCAGTCCGCTCGGTCAGGGTCCAGTCGGCTCTAGTCAGGGTCCAGTCCGCTCGGTCAGGGTCCAGTCCGCTCGGTCAGGGTCCAGTCGGCTCTAGTCAGGGTCCAGTCCGCTCGGTCAGGGTCCAGTCGGCTCTAATGCCTCGGTCAGGGTCCAGTCCGCTCGGTCAGGGTCCAGTCCGCTCGGTCAGGGTCCAGTCCGCTCGGTCAGGGTCCAGTCCGCTCGGTCAGGGTCCAGTCGGCTCTAGTCAGGGTCCAGTCCACTCTAGTACCTCGGTCAGGGTCCAGTCGGCTCTAGTCAGGGTCCAGTCCACTCTAGTACCTCGGTCAGGGTCCAGTCGGCTCTAGTCAGGGTCCAGTCGGCTCTAGTACCTCGGTCAGGGTCCAGTCCGCTCTAGTGCCTTGGTCAGGGTCCAGTCGGCTCGGTCAGGGTCCAGTCGGCTCTAGTCAGGGTCCAGTCTGCTCCTGCCCTCCCGCTCTGGTTTGTGGTCACTGCGGTCGCTGTGGTCACTGTGGTCACTGCCTGCTGCCTGTCTCTGGACCATCGTCTGCATCGTGACCTCCTTTTACCGCTTCCATGTCCCGTTTGCTTCACTTTGATTTGGTGGTGGCTGTTCCATCGTTTTGTGGTGATTCTTTGGTGCATCTTCGGTTTTCGCATCTCGTCATTTTGGTTTTGGCTTCTGTGTCGTGTCGTGGGCGTCGGCTCGTGTTGTGGGCGTCGGCTCGTGTTGTGGGCGTCGGCTCGTGACGCTGGAATAATCCTGTGCATCTTGTTCCAAATGAAAAATGCATTATTCATGTTTCATCATCACAAACGTCACATTCTTTCTGTGCTTTTTTTTGGCTTTTCGGATCATTGATTAATCACGTATCGACGAAAACGAATGCAATTTGATTTTAATGACTAATTTCTTTAATAGAAATTTCCCAAAATCCATCCCATTGCATTTGTTTGGTGTCACAAATGATTACAGCCCTTGAATATGTGTGTAAATATGTCATTATTCCTTCTTTAAGAGCTTTTGGTCAAAAGAATATGAGCTTGGGCTTGAAACTGCAATTTGTAAATAGATTTCGATCGGGTTTCAAGTTTTGGACCCAAAATCTACTTCTAAAATGTCATCACTGTTAAATATGTTCCTTTATTTACCCTTTATTTAAGACAGAACTGATTGACCCTGGCAATAGAGCTCCCCCTGCTGCTCACGTGTGAAAATACATAGTTACATTTTCACTTTTTTTTTCTTTCTTTGTCATAATAAGTATCATCACGTAACAAAAACATTTAACATTGCCAACAAACAAAAAAAGGAAAAGGAAAAGAGCCAGGGTTTCTCAGGAGAGTTCGTCTTCACGTGGATGTCACCCCGAGACAGCAGGGGGCGACGACGCACACTCCAAACGCCCAGAAAAGACATATTTAACCATCTCAGGGACTTATAAATGATCCTGGCCAAGAGAGCAGCCCAGATTAGTCTAAACATCGTCACATTTTACGACAATTAAACGCAATAAAATGTTAAAACCGTCATAAACCGTTCAGTTCAAACGCTCGTCACAGAAAAGTCTTCTTCAATCTTCTTCAGACCGAGCTGATTGAAAGCTACTGTCGTCCCTCAATGTCAATAAATTACACAAGATGACAATTATGTCCCACAATGCAATCTGCAGACTGTAGCCATTGGTAACGCAGATCTGTCCATAGATGCTGACAGGTCACATGACATGCACCGAGCGGTCAACGAGGCCAATGGACTTCAATCAACGTGGATGAGTGTAGAGTCAGAGCAGAGGAAGAAGAGGGAGAGGAGGAAGAGGATGGAGAGGTGGAAGAGGAGGAAGAGGGGAAAAGGAGGAAGAGGGAGAGGAGGAGGAAGAGGGGAAGAGGAGGAAGAGGGAGAGGATGAGGAAGAGGAGGGAGAGGAGGAAGAGGAGGAGGAATAGGATGGATAGGAGGATGGAGAGGAGGAGGGAGAGGAAGACGAGGAAGAGGGAGAGGAGGAGGGAGAGGAGGAGGAAGAGGAGGGAGAGGGGAAGAGGAAGAAGATGAGGAAGAGGAGAAGCTCTGGTTCTTCTAGACATATTGAGAGACTCGAGATTTTCAGTGACTCACATTTAGAGCCATACATCACTTTGGTGGGAAGCAGTAAACAGCAGCAACTCAGACTGCAGAGAAGAAGAGAGAGAGAGGAGAGGAGGAGAGAGAGAGGAGAGAGAAAAGTGGAGGAGGTGAGAAGAATGGAGAAGATAGATGAAAAAGAGAAGAGAGGGAGAATGTAGTAGAGAAACTGTAGAGCGAGAGTAAGATGAGGCGGGAGAGAAGAGAGCGAGGGAGGATGGGGGAGGGTGAGATGGAAGGAAGGAGAGAGAGAGAGAGAGAATGGGAAGAGAGGGAGAGAGAGGAGGTGAAGGGGAGGAAGCTGGACCTATAGGAAAGAAAATGGAAGAGAGGAGAGAGGAGGGAGAGAGTGGAGGGTTGAGAAAAAACGAAAGGGAAAGCATTTAAGGAGTGGAGGAAAGGAAGGAGCAAGGAAGGAGACGGGGAGAGGAGGCGGAGAGGCAGAGAGAGAGAGAGAGAGAGTAAGGAAGCGTGACGAGGAGGAAGAGGAGGAGGAGGTGTGAGGCAGAGAGAGAGAGAGAGAGAGAGAGGGTAAGGGAGCGTGATGAGGAGGAAGAGGAGGAGGAGGAGGAGGTGTGAGGCAGAGCGTTGCCTAGAAACAGGGGCCGTTATCTTTTTGTCATAAAACATGTTCAGAACAGGAGAGAACCGCACTGCACAAAGTCACAAAAACGCTCAACTTTATATTTACGACGGCGTTTTCTTCATCGTCAAGACAACGGTCGCTTCATCGAAAACGCCAAAATGCATCGAAAACGGCTTTAAACTCTTTCATTTACGTCTTTTTTACTGTTGAAAAATACAAAACATCTTTAAACGTTTGTGTTTGACCTGGAATCTAGTGTAGTAGTACAGAGATGTGGGCGGAGCTAGGGGGTAGGTGAGAACAGATTTTATTTTGAGCACAATACGACTCTGAAATGTTGCACACTGCGTCTTCTTTACGTTTTGGATCCAAACAATGCAATTGTTATGAATTTAAAAATGTAACGGTTGAACTTGAACCGCGACGTGACGTTTTCTCCGATTTTATGTCTCAGAATAAAGCTGTAAAAATCAGGAGGTTCTCTCATCGGCCCAAAGCGCGGATCCAGTTCAGTCATAGAGTTTTATTACATTCATAAGTTATGAATCAACTTTTGAGAGTGAAATGACTGCTTTTGTTGACATTAGCGCCGTTAGCAACATTAGCATAGCAGCGACATTAGCGTAGCAGCGACATTAGCGTAGCAGCGACATTAGCGTAGCAGCTAAAGCTCAAAGGCAGGAGCAGGTTCACAGATAATAACAAGTCAAACTCGGATCTCGATTTCGAAACAAAAATTAAACATATAAATTCATTGTTTATTTATTTTTCAGTTTTAAAATAAAAATAATAGAAATTTAAAAAAGAACTCGACAGCATAAAAGCCGCGGCACAAACTTTTCAAAATAAGAGTCACATTTAGTCCAAAGTTTGTCAAATTCGATCCATTTCCAAATTAAGCCTGAATATAATTTAAAAGTGCTTTTCAAATGTATTTATTTGTGAATAACGGGCAAAAACGTGACACATTTTCCCCTCAAAAGTATAATTAAAATGCTCTTTTTTAGGTCAAGGTTCCGGACAATTCGACACTGAACATTTGTTCTTTCTTTATTAAACATTTGTACTTATTCTAGTCACAATTTGTCCTGTTTATGGGCTTTTTAGTATCGATTAGTGTCTGATTTTCCGTTCTTTTGACGACTTTATCTGAGACATTAGAGAAACAACTAAAGGTAAAAGAGCAATCTATATTTTAGTCAAATGTCAAACTTTCTTCAAATTCCAGGTTGAGAATTTTCAAGTTGTGACTGGTGAAATCCGAGTTGGAGAACGACTGGAACGCAGCGTCGTTTCCTCTGTTGCCGCGGTTTCCAGCTTCTGTGGTTTTGATTTTTCCATCTCATCCTGAAGCTTCTGTCTCGAGTCTGATCTAGATTTTGTTTTTTTGAGTTCGTACATTTTTATCACTGAAGCAGATGCACGAGAATCTATGAAATCACTTTGTTCCATGTTTCTGTCTGTGATGTGTTCACACTAGACCTGGTTTAGTCCTGGTTTAGTCCTGGTTTAGACCTGGTTTAGTCCTGGTTTAGTCCTGGTTTAGACCTGGTTTAGACCTGGTTTAGTCCTGGTTTAGACCTGGTTTAGTCCTGGTTTAGTTCTGATTTAGACCTGGTTCAGTCCTGGTTTAGTCCTGGTTTAGACCTGGTTTAGACCTGGTTCAGTCCTGGTTTAGTCCTGGTTTAGACCTGGTTTAGTCCTGGTTTAGACCTGGTTCAGTCCTGGTTTAGACCTGGTTTAGTCCAGGTTTAGTCCTGGTTTAGTCCTGGTTTAGTCCTGGTTTAGACCTGGTTTAGTCCTGGTTTAGTCCTGGTTTAGTCCTGGTTTAGACCTGGTTTAGACCTGGTTTAGTCCTGGTTTAGTCCTGGTTTAGTCCTGGTTTAGTCCTGGTTTAGACCTGGTTTAGACCTGGTTTAGTCCTGGTTTAGACCTGGTTTAGTCCTGGTTTAGTCCTGGTTTAGTCCTGGTTTAGTCCTGGTTTAGTCCACGTGTGAACGCCTTGATCAGTGGCAGAAAAACGATTGATTTAAATGATTGAATGACAGTTTTGGTCCATTTTGGTCCCTTAAATATAAATGCAACAGATTTATTCCATGATGTGATTTTGTCTTTATAAACGTCTTTTATGTCTTTATTTTCCCCAGGACTTGGCATGAGGCTCGGTTTATTTTAATTTTAGCTCATGAGTGACCCATATATTTCAACACTTTGGACACTCGATCTGCCACTGACCGCACTCAATAACTAAAGGAAGAGATAAAAATGGCTTTTATTTATTAATTTACCTTATTTATGTTGATTATGTCTAAAAACCATCTCCACTAAAATAAGAAAGGTCTAAACGACAAACAACAGGAATATTCTCCCTTAAAGGTGCTTTATGTGACTGTTCTGTGTGTTCACCACCTGCTCTCTGGTCTGTACACGTGTCATAAGTGACCCTCTGCTGCCCCCTGGAGGACAAACGCTGCATGTTCACTGTGGGCTGTTCCCTCTTCTGCCACGCCCCCAAATACCCCTGTGGTCAGGAGGGTCCAGTGGACTTACAGAGGTCACTCCAGACTGAGGCGGAGCTGTTTCAGGTCGTTAGCGGCTAATGCTAATGTTAGCGGCTATGCTAATAAACGTTAGCCTACTGCAGACAGTTTTAAGGAGCCTCATTTCCAACTGTCCGGGTGATATATTTTAGGATCAGACACAAAGTCCGTGCTCTAGAAAGCTCATAGGGCGTGTCCGGTGCAGAGGGCGTGTCCGGTGCAGAGGGCGTGTCCGGTGCAGAGGGCGTGTCCGGTACAGAGTTTCATGACTATCTTTACAGCGAGAGGCAACAGCACGTGTGACGTCTGCACCATGTGACCACAGATAAGTCACTCGACATTTTAGCAGTTGGCGAACCAGAAAAGTTACATAGTGCACCTTTAAAGATACATAGTGCACCTTTAAAGTTACATAATGCACCTTTAAAGTTACATAGTGCACCTTTAAAGTTACATAATGCACCTTTAAAGTTACATAATGCACCTTTAAAGTTACATAGAGCACCTTTGAAGTCACGGTAGATGCTCCCACTACATTGTTGTGGTTGCGTCTTGTCTTGCTCTAAAATAACCCGTCATGCCAAGCCCCGTGTTACTGTGTTACCCATGTTACCCATGTTACCCATGTTACCGTGTTACCCGTGTTACCGGCGGGGCTGGTGTTGATGCTCACAGCGCCCTCTTGTGTCAGCCCGCAGCCTGCGCCTCAGTCCGTGGGAGAGTAAAATCGTGGAGAGGCTCATGACGCCGACACTGTCCTTCCTGAAGAAGAGTCGGAGCGCCGCCACTTTGATCAACAACAACAACAACGACTGTGAGTCACCAACACAACAGAGCATCATTTATGTAGTGGAATTAGTCCTGGTTTAGTCCTGTTTAAATGTTTAAATATTGAATTGTGCGTCTTCAGCCTTCAGCCCGCTCAGCTGCTCTCACCAGAACAGTGCAGAGAGATGGAGACTGTCCTCAGCCTCGACTCCCGACATCACCCAGAGACCACGACACCGTTACTCCACCCCGGTAACCCTTTAAGCCACGCCCCCAACACGCCACGCCCCCAACACCATAACTCCACCCCGGTAACCCTTTAAGCCACGCCCCCAACACGCCACGCCCCCAACACCATAACTCCACCCCGGTAACCCTTTAAGCCACGCCCCCAACACGCCACGCCCCCAACACCATAACTCCACCCCGGTAACCCTTTAAGCCACGTCCCCAACACGCCACGCCCCCAACACCGTTACTCCACCCCGGTAACCCTTTAAGCCACGTCCCCAACACGCCACGCCCCCAACACCGTTACTCCACCCCGGTAACCCTTTAAGCCACGCCCCCAACACGCCACGCCCCCAACACCGTAACTCCACCCCGGTAACCCTTTAAGCCACGCCCCCAACACCGTAACTCCACCCCGGTAACCCTTTAAGCCACGCCCCCAACACGCCACGCCCCCAACACCGTAACTCCACCCCGGTAACCCTTTAAGCCACGCCCCCAACACCGTAACTCCACCCCGGTAAACCCCTTCAAGGCCCCAAAATAAACACATGATGAGAGTTTGCGTCTGTCGCAGATGGAGAAGAAGAAGGAAAAGAAGGACAAAGAGCGGGAGAACGAGAAAGAGAAGAACGCCCTGTCCAAAGAAAGAACTCTGAAAAAGAGACTGACCACGTCGCCCACGGCAACCGCCAATCAGAGGACTCGACCGGACGGCAGGTAATGGAGCGGGGGATTGTGGGAAATGTGGATAACGCTCATAATAGAAAAAATACACTGTGATTTTGGGATTCTGGACTCGATTTTAAAAACATTGTCCCCATGACGACCTTCATAACGACCTTCATGACGACCTTTGGGACCAATTATTTATCAAATTTTTTAGGTTTATAATTTCACTTCCTGTTTGTAAATTATGACATCACAATAGGAAATTACCCAGCAAACACTGGGCCAAAACTCATAAAATGTCATAATGTTTTAATTTGACAAATAAAGACAAAGGAGAGCAACTTTATATCGTTGAATTCATGTTTAGAGTCAAAAAAGTAGTTTCTTTGTGTGAATTCTGCATAAACTTTGACTGGAATGAGTCTCCCTGGTGTGATGTCACTTCCTGTCCCTGGTGTGATGTCACTTCCTGTCATTTTCTACACATTTTTCAAATTTGTATCCACAAATACCTGCTCGATTGGTGTAAAACTATAATGTACGAGTACAACAGGTATAAATACACCAAATAAAGTCAGAATTAGAGAATCATAAAAACCTGTCACGGCCCTTTAAGTTAAGTCCCAGAATAAAACACTTTTATTGAGTTGCGTTTTTAGAGTTTTTGTGAAAATAAAATCAGACTGAACCTTTTCTCCCTTCTCTCCTTTAGCGCCTCCAAACCTAAAAACCGCCCTCCGTCTCCCGCTCCTCCCAAGACCCGCCCCCTCTCGCCTCTCGTCCAATCCGCTTCCTCTAAGGCCGGGCCGGGCAAGAAAACCCCGCCCACTTCTGGGACCAAACCCAGACCCAAACGATCTCAGACCCCGGCCCGGGTCCAGACCACAGTCTCCGCGGTCGCCGTGGCGACAGAGGACCAGGCGAAACCACGGCAACAGCTTCCCGTCGCAGAGGAGACAAAAGGTGAGCGTCGCCATGGGAACTACAGCCTAGAGGTTGTGTATCCTGGTAACTGCCGTTTTAGAGCTTAATTATGTTTAATGTCTCCTCATCAGGGTCGTTTCATTTACACATATTTAATTATTACACATCATTAATCTTCTTATTATAGGCTCTAAATGCTTAGTCTCACCTCTTGACATCATCAGGTGATTATCCACAACCTCTGTGTTTTTAAAGTCCATTCACCTTCACCAGACTTGGCTCTTTTAACAAGCCTTTGCTGCGAATACTTTTAAATATGTACAGTATGTGTAGTGCTAATGACAAACATGAATATTGTTTATCTCCATGACGATATTCCCGAGGTGATGTTATTGCGATGTGTCAAGTGCTAAATCGCGACTGTAAATGTCGTTTTTAGTGTTAAAGTGTTGCATAAAACCAAAGAAAGACTGTAAAATGAATCAAAAAAGTGCAGAAATATGACGTTATTATCGTGTTTTAAGGATTTCAGATGTCAAAATCTACGTTTGTTGTGTTTGTTTTAATCACATAAACAGTCAAACTTGTCAAAAACGTTCAAAATAAATCGTTTTCCTGTATCATTTGTTTGTTTGTTTGTTTGTTTGTTTCAGACGCCGCTAAAGTTCCTGCCATCGTCGTGTCGTCTGCTCCAGTGACGCCTCTGTCCCCGAGTCCCCCAGTTTCTATCTCAACCACCCCACTTACCGCCCCGTCCACCGCCCCGTCCACCGCCCCGTCCACCGCCCCGTCCACCGCCCCGTCCACGCCCTCGCTCCTGGCCCCAGACGCAGCATCCCCCTCCGGTCCTGCGCCCTCCCCTGTGCCCTCCTCTTCCCCCTCCCCTGCCCCCTCCTCTTCCCCCTCCCCTGCCCCCTCCTCTAGCCCCTCCCCTGCCCCCTCCTCTGCGCCCTCCTCTGCCCCGGGCGCGAGCAGGCCGACGGCGGGCACCAACAACCCCGAGGAGGCGGCCCGAGCGCTGGCGGAGAAACGGCGACAGGCCCGGGAGCTGCGCGAGCGGGACGAGCAGGAGCGTCTGGAGCAGGAGCACAGGAACAGGTCTGAGGAGAAGCACACACGGGACGGGTCGACTTTTAATCCTTAAAGTCCTTTGTTTTTGGCTTTATTTCAACTTTTATTACTCAGACATTAGCATTAGCATTAGTATTAACATTAGCATTAGCATTAGTATTAGCATTAGTAATAACATTAGCATTAGTATTAACATTAGCATTAGCATTAGTATTAACATTAATATTAGTAGTATTAGCATCAGTATTAACATTAGTATTAACATTAGTATTAACATTAGTATTAGCATTAGTATTAGCATTAGCATTAGCATTAGCATTAGCATTAGCATTAGTATTAGCATTAGTATTAGCATTAGTATTAACATTAGCATTAGTATTAGCATTAGTATTAACATTAGCATTAGTATTAACATTAATATTAGTAGTATTAGCATCAGTATTAACATTAGTATTAACATTAGTATTAGTATTAACATTAGTAGTAGCATTAGTATTAGCATTAATATTAGCATTAGTATTAGCATTAGTATTAGCATTGGCATTAGTAATAACATTAGTATTAGCATTAGCATTAGTATTAACATTAGTATTAGCATTAGTATTAGTATTAGCATTAGTATTAGCATTAGCATTAGCATTAGCATTAGCATTAGCATTAGCATTAGTATTAGTATTAGCATTAGTATTAGTATTAGCATTAGTATTAACATTAGTATTAGCATTAGTATTAGTATTAACATTAGTATTAGCATTAGTATTAGTATTAGCATTAGTATTAGTATTAGCATTAGCATTAGTATTAACATTAGTATTAGTATTAGCATTAGTATTAGCATTAGTATTAACATTAGTATTAGTATTAGCATTAGCATTAGCATTAGCATTAGCATTGGGACAGAACACGTTTATTACCGCGACTCGAAGATACAACAGGAGTGGAAGCTTTGTGTAATGTCTGATGACTCTTGTGTTTGTGTCAGGATTTTACGAGAGGAGGCGGCGGCTCGAGAGGCGGAGGAGAGGAAGAGGAGAGAAGAAGAGGCACGATTCATGGGCGAGCAACAGAGACTGAGAGACGAGGCGGAGGAGAGAGAGAGAGAAGAGAGGGAGGCCAAAGAGAAGGAGGAGAACGAACGAGCGCAAAAACAGGTACGTATACAGAGAGAGAGGAGAGCGGGAGGAGAGAGAAGGAGAGAGGAGAGAGAGAAGAGAGGGAGGAGAGAGAGAGAAGAGAGAGAGAAGAGAGGGAGGAGAGAGATGAGAGAGAGAAGAGAGGGAGGAGAGAGAGAGGAGAGAGAGAAGAGAGGGAGGAGAGAGATGAGAGAGAGAGAGGAGAGAGAGAAGAGAGAGAGAAGAGAGGGAGGAGAGAGATGAGAGAGAGAAGAGAGGGAGGAGAGAGAGAGGAGAGAGAGAAGAGAGGGAGGAGAGAGAGAGGAGAGAGATGAGAGAGAGAAGAGAGGGAGGAGAGAGAGAAGAGAGAGAGAAGAGAGGGAGGAGAGAGATGAGAGAGAGAAGAGAGGGAGGAGAGAGAGAGGAGAGAGATGAGAGAGAGAAGAGAGGGAGGAGAGAGAGAAGAGAGAGAGAAGAGAGGGAGGAGAGAGATGAGAGAGAGAAGAGAGGGAGGAGAGAGAGAAGAGAGGGAGGAGAGAGATGAGAGAGAGAAGAGAGGGAGGAGAGAGAGAGGGAGGAGAGAGAGAAGAGAGAGGGAGGAGAGAGGTGAGAGGGAGGAGAGAGAGAAGAGAGAGGGAGGAGAACAAGAGAAGAGAGGGAGGAGAGAGAGAAGGAGGAGAACGAACAAGCGCAAAAAAGTATGAATCCAGAGAGAGGGAAGAGAGAGAGAAGAGAGAGAGAGAGAGTGGGAAGAGAGAGAGAGAGAGAGAGAGAGAGAGAGAGAGAAGAGGGGGAGGAGAGAGGAGAAGAGAGAAGAGGGGTAGAAGAAAGGGAGGAGAGAAGAGAGAGAGTGGGAAGAGGGGGAGAAGAGAGGGAGGAGAGAGAGTCAGTTTTGTCATGGTGGATTTCCTTGGTCTTAAAGCATCAGCCTGAGCCTGCACTGCCCCCTGGTGGCTGCTTCTGTCAAGCCAAGTCTCCTTCAGTTATAAAATGTGTAGAAAAGTAAAGGAAATAAAGGGTTTTTTGACGTTTAAAGGACGTTTTGTAGCTGATTTGTGCTGGTTTGGTTTCCAGAGAGAGGAAGCGGAGGTGAAGGCGCGGGAGGAGGCGGAGCGGCAGCGAGTGGAGAGAGAGAAACACTTCCAGAAAGAAGAACAGGAGCGACTCGAGCGCAAGAAGGTACAAATACTACAACTAACATAATAAATAACCCGTTATTTACATAAAAAGCCTAAATGCAGCGTCAGAGAGTGAACTAAACACAGACAAAGCTGAGAACTCCTGACTCCTAAAGAACACAAGGACACATCATGACTCCTAAAAGAACACAAGGACACATCATGACTCCTAAAGAACACAAGGACACATCATGACTCCTAAAGGACACAAGGACACATCATGACTCCTAAAGAACACAAGGACACATCATGACTCCTAAAGAACACAAGGACACATCATGACTCCTAAAGGACACAAGGACACATCATGACTCCTAAAAGAACACAAGGACACATCATGACTCCTAAAGAACACAAGGACACATCATGACTCCTAAAGGACACAAGGACACATCATGACTCCTAAAGAACACAAGGACACATCATGACTCCTAAAGAACACAAGGACACATCATGACTCCTAAAGAACACAAGGACACATCATGACTCCTAAAGGACACAAGGACACATCATGACTCCTAAAGGACACAAGGACACATCATGACTCCTAAAGGACACAAGGACACATCATGACTCCTAAAGAACACAAGGACACATCATGACTCCTAAAGGACACATCATGACTCCTAAAGGACACAAGGACACATCATGACTCCTAAAGGACACAAGGACACATCATGACTCCTAAAGGACACAAGGACGCATCATGACTCCTAAAGGACACATCATGACTCCTAAAGGACACATCATGACTCCTAAAGGACACATCATGACTCCTAAAGGACACATCATGACTCCTAAAGGACACAGGACACATCATGACAGTCAGTGTTTGATTCTGTTGTACTTGTTTCACACGTGTTTTGTCCTCGTGCAGCGTCTGGAGGAGATCATGAAGAGGACGAGGAAGAGCGACGCCGGGGAAAAGGTCTTCAACACGCTTCAGATCATGACGACTCATATTTCATAATTCATATTTCTGTGTTATTGTCCACAGAAAGAAGTGAAGCCGTCTCCACAAGTGAACGGCAAAGACGCAGAGCTCACGAAAGGTAAACACACATGGTCATCAGGAAGCCGCTCTGATTGGCTGAGGCTGCTCTGATTGGCTGTGGCTGCTCTGATTGGCTGTGGCTGCTCTGATTGGCCACAAATGAGAAGCACTATGCGGGCCACGCCTCCTGAACAGTCTCCCTAACCACTGTGCCACCGCTGTACCTGCAGAGGGCGCTTTACCGTACAATAGGGCTGGTTTACCGCTCCTGAAGCCGCGCTCTGTGGTACTAAACCCACAGCAGGGGGCGCCACAGTGAACTTTACTTCCGCTCGACTCGTTCAAACCCGCTCGTTTGTTTCTCCAGCCGCGACGCCGGCGTCGAGCGGGGCGGCGGCCCAGGGTCCGGTGATGAACGGGGTCCAGTCTCATCAGAACGGACTCAACCAGAACAACCAGTTTGAGGATCTACTGGGACTGAACCAGAGCGGCGGCGACGACGGCGGCAACGGAGGAGGAGCACTGCTCAAACCACAGCCTGTCACTGGTATGAGCTAACAGGCTAATGAGCTAACAGGCTAATGAGCTACAAGGCTAATGAGCTACAAGGCTAATGAGCTAACAGGCTAATGAACTACAAGGCTAATGAGCTACAAGGCTAATGAGCTACAAGGCTAATGAGCTAACAGGCTAATGAGCTAACAGGCTAATGAGCTACAAGGCTAATGAGCTATAAGGCTAATGAGCTAACAGGCTAATGAGCGACAAGGCTAATGAGCTACGAGGCTAATGAGCTACAAGGCTAATGAGATAACAGGCTAATGAGCTACAAGGCTAATGAGCTAACAGGCTAATGAGCGACAAGGCTAATGAGCTAACAGGCTAATGAGCTACAAGGCTAATAAGCTAACAGGCCAATGAGCTACAAGTATAATGAGCTAACAGGCTAATAAGCTACACGGCTAAAGAGCTACAAGGCTAATGAGCTAACACGCTAATGAGCTACAAGGCTAATTAGCTAACAGGCTAATGAGCTACAAGGCTAATGAGCTAACAGGCTAATAAGCTACAAGTCTAATGAGCTAACAGGCTAATGAGCTACAAGGCTAATGAGATAACAGGCTAATGAGCTACAAGGCTAATGAGCTACAAGGCTAATGAGCTAACAGGCTAATGAGCTACAAGGCTAATGAGCTAACAGGCTAATGAGCTACAAGGCTAATGAGCTACAAGGCTAATGAGATAACAGGCTAATGAGCTACAAGGCTAATGAGCTAACAGGCTAATGAGCTACAAGTATAATGAGCTAACAGGCTAATAAGCTACACGCCTAAAGAGCTACAAGGCTAATGAGCTAACAGGCTAATGAGCTACAAGGCTAATTAGCTAACAGGCTAATGAGCTACAAGGCTAATGAGCTAACAGGCTAATAAGCTACAAGTCTAATGAGCTAACAGGCTAATGAGCTACAAGGCTAATGAGATAACAGGCTAATGAGCTACAAGTATAATGAGCTAACAGGCTAATAAGCTACACGGCTAAAGAGCTACAAGGCTAATGAGCTAACAGGCTAATGAGCTACAAGGCTAATGAGCTACAAGGCTAATGAGCTAACAGGCTAATAAGCTACAAGTCTAATGAGCTAACAGGCTAATGAGCTACAAGGCTAATGAGCTTCAAGGCTAATTAGCTCACAGGCTAATGAGCTACAAGGCTAATGTGCTACAAGGCTAAAAAGCTACAAGTCTAATGAGCTAACAGGCTAATGAGCTACAAGGCTAATGAGCTTACGGGCTAATGAGCTACAAGGATATTGTGCTACAAGGCTAATGACCTAACAGGCTAATGAGCTACAAGGCTAATGACCTAACAGGCTAATGAGCTAACAGGCTAATGAGCTACAAGGCTAATATCACAAATAACGTGCATTTTTCCTGTTTTTAGCCTGTTTTTGCATCATCATTGATTTAACGAGACATTTTGACACATTTGCTTGGTCCAAACGGCTCGTATTGACGGCTCTTTGTCTCTCTTTTGTCTCTCTTTTGTCCACAGAGGTCTTGTAAAGCCACGCCCACGCTGAGCCGGCCTTAAGTCTACGAGATTAACTCGCTTTTTCATTTTTTTTTCTCCATTCTGTGCCAAACGAAACCACGACGAACTCATGGACTTTACGAACCGGCTCCGGGACGCGGCGCGACGGAGCCACTTCCTGCCCAAAACGACTCTGAAAGTGTTTAGAAGTGTCAGACGGGCGTCGCCAGGTGTTTGACTGAAAGCGCCGAGGAGTTTACGGTGCACCTTAAAACAGCCGACTGTGTAAAAGAATTTAGATTGAAAAGGTTATAAAGATATGACAGAAAAATGCGTCTTATGATGATGATGAGTGTTATTATTCTTTGTCTGCTTCGATGTTGTTTTCAGTTGAGCATCGTCATTGAGTGTTTTTGCTGTTTTTTGTGTCTCGAATCTTGATTTATTTAAACTTGGCGAGCGAATATTGAAATGTACAAAAAAAAATGCCGCCTCTGTCACGGGGATGTCAATAAAGCTTTATTCAAAGGGAAACGCCACTTTCTGAGTCACTTTTTGAGCCACTTTCTGAGCCACTTTGAGCCACTTTCTGAGCTTCTTTGAGCCACTTTCTGAGCCACTTTTTTGAGCCACTTTCTGAGCCACTTTTTGAGCCACTTTCTGAGCCACTTTGAGCCACTTTCTGAGCCACTTTCTGAGCCACTTTGAGCCACTTTCTGAGCCACTTTCTGAGCCACTTTAGTTCATTTTAGTCGGGATTAAGCTTGAACTTGTTGTCAAAATGTTCAAAATGACGTAACGGAGACGAAAACTAAGTCTAATTTAATGCAATTTTAAAGATTTATTAAAAAAAAAACAAAAAAATTGTTTTAAAAGTTTTTGAATGTTTCATTTGAGATCGAGGTTTGAGCCAGACTTCAAATTTCAATAAAACACACAAATGATTGATATTGGCTTCATAAAATGTCGATTCTGTAAAAGAAAAAAATATTGAAAAATGCTGTAGAATTCACTTTTAACCGCTGTTTGGGCCAAATATTCTTTATTTACTTGTTTTCTAAAGATCTTCGATCTGTCCAAGAATAATTGCATTTGTCCCTCGGGCCATAGTTTGGATTTATTATGTCATAAACTCTTTAAAAATAACTGTTCATTTCAGGTTTGGAGCTCGTGAAATGACCAGCAGAGGGCGACACCACGACACTTGTGCTGCAAGTTACTTTTATTCATATTGGAAGGAAATCAGCTGTGGACAGTAATAAAAGTACAAAGAAATGACTCAAGTAAGAGGAAAATATATAATACTGAGTACATTTTGTTGAAAGTATTTTAGAACCATTTTGTAAACCACAAAATGAAGTGCAAAGAAGCTTAGATCCAGCTCCAGGTCCAAGTCCAGCTCCAGGGTTTACGACAGAGCAAGAACGTTAATGTGTCTGACAAACACACGTCAAACCCACAGTCCAGGTCCAGGTCCAGGTCCAGGTCCAGGTCCAGGTCTGGCGTGTCCTCAGGTGAACTCGACAGAGTTTACGACAGAGCGAGAACGTGAATGTGTCTGACAAACACACGTCAAAACCACAGTCCAAGTCCAGATCCAGTCCAGGTCCAGTTCAGGTCCAAGTCCAAGTCCAGATCCAGTCCAGGTCAAGTTCAGGTCCAAGTCCAAGTCCAGGTCCAGGTCCAGGTCCAGGTCCAGGTCCAGGTCCAGGTCCAAGTCCAAGTCCAAGTCCAAGTCCAAGTCCAAGTCCAAGTCCAAGTCCAGGTCCAGGTCCAAGTCCAGGTCCAGGTCCAGGTCCAGGTCCAGGACCAGGTCCAGGTCCAGGCTCAGGTCCAGGTCCAGTCCAGGTCCAGTACCAGTCCAGGTCCAGTCCAGGTCCAGGTCCAGGTCCAGGTCCAGTCCAGGTCCAGGTCCAGGTCCAGGTCCAGGTCCAGTCCAGGGCCAGTCCAGGTCCAGGTCTGGCGTGTCCTCAGGTGAACTCTTGGGCCACAGGTTGACGCTGACGTGAGACGATGTTTTCTTCACGTGGATGTGACTCCATCTGTCAATCACAGCATCAACATGAGAGTTCATAAAAGAGTTCATGGACTTAAAGGGCCACGACGGGTTTTTACCATCTTCTAATTTTGGTTTATCTGGTGTGTTTATACCTGTCGTACGTATAAATGATAGTTTCACACAGATCGAGCAGGAATTTGTGGAGAAAATGATGAAAAATCTGTGGAAAATGACAGGAAGTGACATCACGCCAGGGACAGGAAGTGACATCACGCCAGGGACAGGAAGTGACATCACACCAGGGACATTCCAGTCAAAGTTTATGCAGAATTTACACAAAGAAACAACTTTTTTGACTCTAAACATTAATTCAACTAAATAAAGTCGCTCTCATATATTTTTTATTATTTTATTAGATGAGTTTTGGCCCAGTGTTTTCTGGGTAATTTCCTACTGTGATGTCATCTATTACAAACAGGAAGTGACATTATAAAGCTAAAAACTGCTGTTCTGAGACGACGTCTTTATATTTTAAGTTGAGTGAGTGGTGCGGCCTGCAGGGGGCGCTGTAAGTACACAAGAAACAGCTTTGATTGATGGTCTGAAAGTGTAAACGTGTTTGTTTGTTTGTTTGTTTGTTTGTTTGTTTGTTTGAGTTTCCAGATCAAACGTGTGAAGAACCCAAAGTGTTGGCTCCGTCTCGTGATGTCGTGATGAAGTATTTCTGTTTGAGACGTGAAACTCAGCCGCGGTTTAAAGGAACTTTCCAGAAGATCTGACTGTGACTCACTCTGAACTGGACCAGGATCCAGACCAGACTGAGACCAGGATCCAGACCAGGGGCAGGACCAGGATCCAGACCAGACTGAGACCAGGAGCAGGAGCAGGACCAGGACTGAGACCAGGAGCAGGACCAGGACCAGGACTGAGACCAGGAGCAGGACCAGGACCAGGACTGAGACCAGGAGCAGGAGCAGGACCAGGACTGAGACCAGGAGCAGGACCAGGACCAGGATCGAGACCAGGAGCAGGACCAGGACTGAGACCAGGAGCAGGAGCAGGACCAGGACTGAGACCAGGAGCAGGACCAGGACCAGGACTGAGACCAGGAGCAGGACCAGGACCAGGACTGAGACCAGGAGCAGGAGCAGGACCAGGACTGAGACCAGGAGCAGGACCAGGACCAGGACTGAGACCAGGAGCAGGACCAGGACCAGGACTGAGACCAGGAGCAGGACCAAAACTGAGACCAGGAGCAGGAGCAGGACCAGGACTGAGACCAGGAGCAGGACCAGGACTGAGACCAGGAGCAGGAGCAGGACCAGGACTGAGACCAGGAGCAGGACCAGGACCAGGATCGAGACCAGGAGCAGGACCAGGACTGAGACCAGGAGCAGGAGCAGGACCAGGACTGAGACCAGGAGCAGGACCAGGACCAGGACTGAGACCAGGAGCAGGACCAGGACCAGGACTGAGACCAGGAGCAGGACCAAAACTGAGACCAGGAGCAGGAGCAGGACCAGGACTGAGACCAGGAGCAGGACCAGGACTGAGACCAGGAGCAGGAGCAGGACCAGGACTGAGACCAGGAGCAGGAGCAGGACCAGGACTGAGACCAGGAGCAGGACCAGGACTGAGACCAGGAGCAGGACCAGGACCAGGACTGAGACCAGGAGCAGGACCAGAACTGAGACCAGGAGCAGGAGCAGGACCAGAACTGAGACCAGGAGCAGGACCAGGACTGAGACCAGGAGCAGGAGCAGGACCAGGACTGAGACCAGGAGCAGGACCAGGACCAGGACTGAGACCAGGAGCAGGACCAGGACTGAGACCAGGAGCAGGAGCAGGACCAGGACTGAGACCAGGAGCAGGACCAGGACTGAGACCAGGAGCAGGAGCAGGACCAGGACTGAGACCAGGAGCAGGACCAGGACCAGGACTGAGACCAGGAGCAGGACCAGGACTGAGACCAGGAGCAGGAGCAGGACCAGAACTGAGACCAGGAGCAGGACCAGGACCAGGACCAGAGAAGCTTCAGGTGAGTTTATCTTATCTATTGATTCATTTCTCTTTCCACAAGCTGAATTTTCATTTGACTGAATAAATATTGTGGACAAAATGCAAAATTATTGAACCAAAATATTCTGTTGTTTTAGTTTTACGTCTGAAAATGTCAAAAACCTGGAAGTGATCATCAATCTAGAAATACTCATGGAGTCAAATTCTATTCAGAAATAACTAAATAACTCTTTTCATTTCAAATGACCAAGTTATTTCACAGCCAGGACTAAACCAGGACTAAACCAGCTCTAAACCAGGACTAAACCAGGACCAAACCAACTCTAAACCAGCTCTAAACCAGGACTAAACCAGGACTAAACCAGGACTAAACCAGGACCAAACCAACTCTAAACCAGCTCTAAACCAGGACTAAACCAGGACTAAACCAGGACTAAACCAGGACCAAACCAACTCTAAACCAGCTCTAAACCAGGACTAAACCAGGACTAAACCAGGACTAAACCAGGACTAAACCAGGTCTAAACCAGGACTAAACCAGGACTAAACCAGGACTAAACCAGCTCTAAACCAGGTCTAAACCAGGACTAAACCAGGTCTAAACCAGATCTAAACCAGGACTAAACCAGGACTAAACCAGCTCTAAACCAGGACTAAACCAGCTCTAAACCAGGTCTAAACCAGGACTAAACCAGGTCTAAACCAGGACTAAACCAGGTCCAAACCAGGACTAAACCAGGACTAAACCAGGGCTAAACCAGGACTAAACCAGGGCTAAACCAGGACTAAACCAGGACTAAACCAAGTCTAAACCAGGACTAAACCAAGTCTAAACCAGGACTAAACCAGGTCCAAACCAGGACTAAACCAGGTCTAAACCAGGTCTAAACATAGAGTAAACATAGAGTTGAGCTTTAACCTTTGGAGCTCAACTTGAGTTCATAAACACACTGAACGAGGACACGAGGGGCCCAGACGAGGGCCCAGAAATTGTGTGGTCATTTTATCAAGTCACAAATCATCAAAATCTTCTTCTAGAATCCACACCTCTCAATACTTCTCTGAATACTGCTCTGAGTACTTCTCTGAGTACTCTGAATACTGCTCTGAGTACTTCTCTGAGTACTGTGAGTACTGCTCTGAAGACTGCTCTGAGTACTTCTCTGAGTACTGCTTACACAAGGTTACACGTTCTGTATTTCTGCAGAACATAAGAGATAAACTCCTGTGCAATTCAGATAATTGAATAATCCTCTCATTTGTTTACACTGCTCCTTGTGACCGTGTAATGTCCACGTGTTAGATCTGTCTCAAGAGCCATTTAAATAAAACCCTCCTTTTCTCTCTGGACTTTAGACACGAGCTGAGCTGAGTCGTTATTGTTCATTAAATGTTTCTGTATTTTTAATTGATTGTATTTATGCACTTTTCTGTACAGCATTTCAGGCTTTTAATGACGTAAGTGCACTTTATAATTATAAACGTTGACATTGATCCCAGGGGCCCCCAACAATAATTTGCATTTGATCGAAAAATATTGTGTTATGATTTACCCTTTTAAATTCACACAGACTAAAATATATTATAAAGTGGATTTCTGTTTTAATTCATGGATGTTGGCCACACTTTGGGCCCCGTGTTTGCTCCTTCAGCCCCCCCTGTGAACCACCCCTGCTCCCTGCTTTATTATCATTTTTAATACGTTTATTTTTTTTAATGTATAGAATTGCTTCTTCTAAAGCTGCAGAACCAGTAACGCAACAGGTTAAACGAGTTAAAGACGAACGCGACCCGCACACGCGCGAAGTCACGCGTGAAACCTCGTGAAGCCTCGCGAGACTTCAGTGTTGCGCATGAGTCCCTCGCGCACGTCACGCCGCTAGCTGTGGCGCTGGAGCGACTATACGGCTTTACCGCTCAAAAAACGGCGCATTTGTCACAACCGGTAACGCGTTTAATCACTTCTACATCCGGCGGACTCTTGTCTCGCGCCGCCGTGACCGACCGTGACCGTGCGGAAACGCCGTTTGTTTATGTTTTTTCCCCCCCGTAGGTTTCCGCAGCGGCGCGTTAGCATCGCGTTAGCACCGAGCGGCTAACAGGAAGGAGGGAGCCAGGAGCAGGCTTTTCGCGGCCGCGGCCTCGACACTTCTCTCCCGTACTTCCCCTTGAACGGAGCGCGTGACCGGACGGACGGACGCGGACAGGTAACGGCGCCGGCGGGGGGACGCGAGGCCGCCGCGGGTGGGCTTTAATCCGCGGTGTTTTGGCGCCGACTGTGGCGATGTAAAATGGCGTTTTCCCTTCACGTTTTCGCGTCCTGCAGCGGGGCTCGTGCAGTCATTCAGTGTAAGAGGCTTTCGTGCGACTTGCAGGCCGTGTTTATGATGTTTAACGGTTATATTTATGTGTTTCGAAAAGAGAAATGTCTGAGGATTAATGTTGGAAGTGTAATCGTGAGCTGGGTTTAGCTAAAATCACGTTAATTTAGTCTTTTACCTCGTTTTAACTAGAACTAGAACCAGCCGAGCGACGCGTAAACCTGCATTTTTGCATATTTAAAACCGCTTTAAAGTTTGTAATAAATGCATGACTATTCTAGAATGAAGTCATAAAGTGAAATGGAACGTAATGTGACTTTTAACCTCAGAATATCACAGAATATGATAAATCCGTGCGACGTTTGGCCATTGTAAACCACGTGATCCTGGTTTAAACACGTGTAACATTGTATATACAGTATTTCTAACATTTATAATTTATTTATGCACAAATACTTGAAATGTTGGCCCTTCATTTTACAACAAATATAGTTTCAAGGCTAGAAAACAGCATTTATTTAACATTTTCAAACCAAATCTATTCTTTCTCTACTGGAAGTTCTATGATGTTTGTTTTTGTTGTTGCCATGGTTATTGGCTAAACTATTGTGCGCTCGGCGTGGATGTGAAAGTGGGTTCAGAGTCTAACACATGGGTGACTTATAAAGACCATAAACATGTTCAGCGTTATTATGTTTATTTGCGTTATTGAACAGGGACGGTGTATACGATAGCACGATACGTGTGATAATCGATGATCGTGATGCATCGCTCATGATATTCCACGATACATTGTGATTTTTTTAAAGAACCCGATACATTTTAACAATTTTTCTTTAAATGCGACTTGCACAAGCAACGAAACACGCCCGTTTTAATCGTCAAAATAGTCGAAACGTGATGGGTTTTAAGATTTTGCGTAAACAAGTTTAATTTCTTTGAACCAGCAACAAAATTGTAGCGTGAATTTATTCAGTAACAACTCGTGGCGATGTATCGATACGGCCACCCACGATATCGATACTTTATCACCAAGTTTAGTATCACGATGTATATTGATATTTCGATGTTTTGGCACGCCACTTCTTTATAGAACGCGAAAGACGCATTTAAAGCACAAGGCAAACTTTATTTTGAAAGGTCAGAGTGCAGATAAAGTTGTTTCGGTCGCGCGCACGGCTAAACAGAACTGTTTTTAGTCGAGAATCCAACATTAAGTCGCATTAAAACATTCTATTTCTCACGTTAATTAACGTAACGGAAGGCTCCTCCCAATGGGCGGGTCTTACCACAGAACAGTATTAATATCGGAGTTCTCGATCTAAATTCTTTTATTGACAATGACTCTTGGATGAGAGTCGAAATGTCTATTTTTTCAAACTGAGTCCAGATGACTACAACTGAAGCTTTTTCTACTATGGAACACGCCTGGACGAATGAGGGATTACACCGACATACGTTAATTAAGTTTGAGCTTTTGCTAAACGACTCCGGCTCTTTACTTTGTTCCCGTGTCGCAGACTAAAGCGGCTTTGACTTCCCTTTGTTTCACACCGGGAGTTGCCATTTTTTTACTGCGGAATTTTCTATCGACTTGATGCAAATGTAACGAGGTCGTCTTGATGCTAATCCGCAGTCTGAGATGCGCTCAGACTTTAGCCCCGAGCGAGAAGAATCCTCGACGGTGACGTTCTGTGCGTTCTGGGCCGGTTGGACTGGATTGGAAGCGTTCCGCGCTCGTAGCTTCAGGTCGTGGCTCTTTCTGCAGCTCCAAAGTCGAGACGTGTATTATTTACAACCTGAACCCGTTTCCATGGCCGCCGGTTAAACGACTCGACCTGAGAATGACAGATCCACTGCATTTGTGCCTCAGAGACTCGAGAAAAGAATGATTACCGTATATTCTGGGCTATAAGTGCCACCTTTTTTCATAGTTTTGCCCGGGGTGCGACTTATACTTGTATACTTGTACTCCGGAGCGACTTATATGTGATATTAGTTGTTATTTTCACACTTGCAACTGCATTTTATACTCCAGTGCGACTTATATATGTGTTTTTTCTTCTCTTTTATGCATTTTTGGGCTGGTGCGACTTATACTCCGTAAAATATGGTAATCCTGACGATTTTGGGGGGAAAAAAATACAATTTCAATCTACAGCCCAACAACTGGACGTAAATGTAAAGAACTTAAAAAAAAATCTGCTCGGTTTTTTGTCACATTTAATTTAACCGTTAAGAATTATGCATTTTTTGGCTGGTGCCACTTATGTTTGTTGTTGTTGTTTTGTGACTTTAAGGTTTAAGATTCAAATTGAAGTGTTAAAAGAGTCAGACGTGTGATGTCGTGTGGCTCTCATTTGAATACAGCCTCTTCTGGCAGACAAAAGGGGCCCCCAGGGGTCTGCACCGGGACTCTCAGGTTTCTGTCGCCGCCAAACAAAGGAAAGAAAAGAAACAGCGCATTCTATAAATAAAATGCGTGATTGTGACACACGTTCTCTCGACTGGATCGTGTTCCTCTGCTTCCTGTTTAGTCCAGTTCTAGCTCCAGAGTCTGAGCAAACACACAGGAGCTCACTTTACACCGTGATCTGCCTGAACTAGAGATGTTGTGATGTCGAATGTTAGAGTTATGACATCACAATTTAACGATTATTGAGACTGAACGACGGCGAAATCTTTATTTTTTCATTTCCGTGCTCTAAACGTGACTGTTCCTCAAGTTTGTGTGCGACTTTACGAAATTAAACCTTCTTAAAGATGAAATTAAGTTAAACGTGACAAAAACAGACAGATTAAAAAAAGTTCTGTACATTTATGTCTAGTTGTTGCGCTGTAGATTGACATTTTTTCTTCTAAAATGGTCAGGATTACCGTATTTTGGCACCAGCCAAAAAATGCATAAAAGAGAAGAAAAACACATATATAAGTCACACTGGAGTATGAAATGCAGTGTGAAAATAACAACTAATATCACATAAGCCGCTCTGGAGTATAAGTTTTAAATATAAGGTGCAACTTATAGTCCGGAAAATACGGTATTATGTCATTTATCTGTCTGTCTCGCAGCAGATCCTTCACACCAGCCGCTTGACACTATTGCAACATTAAACGCCTTTATTGTTGTTGAGTACGGAATCGTCTACATGTCCGAACTTGTACTTCTAATGAGACTTCTAATCGGAGAAAAACATGTGATTCCCCGCGGCGCTGTTGCCACGGAGACGGTCCCTTTAAAGCTCCAGAGACCAGCTCCACGTGTGAGGATCCGTGAAGGTTCAGCTCACGTTTCCATCCATGTTGGAGGGACTTGAAAAGGGCGCGCTTGGTCTCCCGAGATGTTCACCCCCGCACTGGTCTGTCTAAAGGAACATCTGACCAAATGGCACCGAAAGCCTGGGCCCCCCACCATCCCTGGCCCCCATCTCCTCCTCAGAAAAGCCCCACAGTGCGGCATTAGTGCAGCTGAGAGTCGGTTGCGGGTCGGTGGTGCTGCTCCGAGGCCCACGGCGGGTGAAAGTGTGCCACGTGGACAGAAGCTCTGTCTGCTCACAGCAAAGATGTTTGTCCTTCTTGTCGCACTTTAGCGTATTTTCCACATTACAAGGAGCACTGGATTATAAGGAGCACTGTCGAGAATGGTTTATATTGGATCGTTTTTCATAAATAAGGCGCGCTAAGTGAAACATAACGTGTACCACACAAAATTGCGTCGGTCAGTAAATAGAACTAGAATTAATCCACATATAAAGGGCACTGGATTATAAGGAGTCGTTTATTGATAAAATTAAAGGCTTATAGTGCGGCTTATAGTGCGGAGAATACGGTATATTTATTCTGTCCTTATTCGAGCGGCAACGAACCATTGTCTTCGACTGGTCTGCGATTATTTCTGTCGAACACCGAAGCTTTTTAAATGCAAAATAACCAAATTAGAGTTGAAATCTGGTGACGGCCTCGAGGGAACATGTACAAGTGTCTCATGGATGAAAACAAGACGTATTTAGTCATTTTTACTGCCTTTTTTGTTCTTTTTGGACGTAAAAACTCTTAAACAGATTGATTAGAATATGACTGCGATTATTTAGAGTCACGATGAGTCTATTTAATCCTCTCAGTTCTCGTCTTGATCAATACTGACATGTTCAATAAACTAATATTGACTCTAATAATTTCAGACGCTAATGAAGCTTCGAATGAAAAGACTAACGTTTGACATTTCCGGAAGTGTTTTTGAATCAAAACCTGGCTCTTATTTTGAAGTGTTTTTTAGTCCTCGTGGCGTCGAAATGATCCGTTTTTCCCGCCAAAACGACTAAAAAAACTCTTCGATTTGTCTGGCGTGTTCCATTCGCCGCTAACGTTCCCTCCTCCTGCGTTTGCCCCTCCTCCCCAGGCGTGACGCAGACCAGCAGCCATGTCTAAGCCGGGGTCCCCGATGAAGTCCCGGTCCAAGTCCAGATCCCGGTCCCGGTCGTACTCCCGGTCCCCGTCCCGGAGTCGGTCCCGGTCGCGGTCCAGGAAGCGCCGCTACAGGTCTGCCAAGTACGTCAGAAGCTGGTTTGGTTTCACACTCTTTCCTCACACTTTCTCTTTTACTTCCCCGACACGCGAGACGTTCAGCTTCGCACCAGTTTTTGTTTGACATGGACAGGCTCAGAATGTAGAGGGGTGACCGGACACGAGAAATCAGTTTGAACGGACACGATCGGCCGCGGACGGAACATCTCACCGTCTTCTGCGCGAGAAGCTCTAAACTCCGAGCTCTAAACTTCGAGCTCTAGAGCCGAGCAAACTCGTTCCGGAACAGTCCGTTGGTTCACGTTTGAGTGTTTGTCGATTCTCCTCGGCGCGTTTCATAATGTGAACTTTGAACGTCGGATTTTTCTCAATCGCACGGACGAAAAAGTAACGTCCGTGACCATTTCAGAAGCAAAAATAGATCATATCAATACAAACTAAACACAAATAAAGCTTGTTTATCTGTCCGTTTGTATTTACTTACATAATTAAGTGTAATATTAACTGATGCATCCATAAAGCTGGTCACAAACTAAAAGTTTTGAGACAATTTGAACGAGAAAATGAAGGATTTTACGGTTTGTTCTTGGTGTAAAACATTATATAGTGAAATCCCAGCGTTGAACATTCTGTTATGTTCTGACTGTATAAACACAAACCGCTCAGCGCTGTAATAAAAGTATATTTCCACTTCTACGCCCGAGGAGGATGTCCCTCCACTGGGACACGTCCTAGTCTGCATTGACTTAACCTTTGCCTCGTCGCTCAAGTTGTTTTACTGTCACATGCGACTCCCTTTGTCAACACCGGCGTGGCCTTACATCCCGGCTGAAACGTTTAAAATCCCATGTGCAGTTTTACTTGTTTGTGGTTTAATGAAGCCTCGTTTGAGGTTTCGCTTTCGCCCCGATGACGTTTTCATGAAGGAAAAAGGTTATTTATGTGGAAGATTGAACTTTGATGCATCGCCAGAGCGTTTGTTCAGGGATTTAAGTCGACAAAGAAGTGTCTGAATCTCCAAAGTGTCTCCTCTTGTTGTTGTTGTTGTCGTTTGAGGTTTTGGCTGTTGTCGTTTTTACATCTTTAACACAGATCAGAGTCAGAAATGCAAATAAAATATGGTCTTGAATGAACAAAACGTTGGCTTTTCGAGACGTTTCTTTTGTCGAATGTCGACAAATTTGTCTTTCGTGGACTGTTTTATTTAGACTATATTATGTTTATGCAAAAAGGAGAAGTATGGAAGGCATTGTGTATTTTCACCTGGTTTAATGAAGATTCATTGATAAATTAAGTGAGTTTGCCGTGAAGATTAAAAAGTGAATCTGGAGTTTATTCACTTTTTTTTGCACATCTGCGCGTTCCTTTCCGCCCGAACATCGCAGCTGTCGTCTTGCGGGTGAAAGTTCTGAGGGCCGGCTTCACGCCACCGTCCCACGGCCCGTCTAATTATACAATTATAACGAGCTTTTTAATTTGACATAACGGTAACTTGAACCCGGCGTTTTCTGCGAAGCTACTCGACAGCCGCGCTCGTTTGTCCGCTCGGGTCGAAGATATTTGAGATGTGACCGCACCATTCTCTCTCTCTCGCTCTCTCTGTCCCGCCTCCCTCTCTGCCCCGCCTCCTTCCCTCCCTCCCTCTCTCCGCCTGTGAACAACACAAGCCTACGCACTTGTCCTGTTCATTCACGCCTCTTTCGAATGGGAATACCACGTTTAGTGCCTCATTAGAGCGCCGTTTCTCTGTATCAATGAAAGCCAATGGGTGAGTAGAGACCTTTTTATTGCGAGCGCCGCCAAACGCTCGAGTTCTTGTGCATTTTTGACACCGTAAACGCGCGGAGTGGTCACCAGAGTCTCGCCCGCTGCAGATTTGAGCTCTAAACGATCCGTCAAAAGCGTCTGTGGTGTTTCGTCCGCCACGTTCTGAACTGAAGCAATTGTTGTTTTCTTTGAATTCACAACCAGGAAGTGCAGAAGAGTTGTGCCAGTCGGATTGGTGTCTTGTAGGAAACGTCTTAAGGACTGGAGTTGCAACGCTGCCCTCTGCTGACCAGATTTGGCGCGGCAGCTTGTAACGTTCTGACATTTCAATGCGTTGTTAGAAGCAGTGTTTTTAGCAGAGTCGTGCATTTTCTGCAAACGTAATGGAAAGAGAAACGGCTTTATGCTTCTTAAATGCCTTAAATAAAAAGCCTGTACCTGATAGTAATTAAGTCCGGTCACAATAAATGCTGTTTACATCATGTTGTGGTAAAAGCAGCTAAATCACAAATAATATTAGACTGATTACATAATCTACACGTGTTGCTCAGCATGAACTAAACCGAGGCGACGGGACAGGATCGCCTCGTTTTGTCGGGCACATTGTTCGCTAAGAATCATGGGTAAACACTGACGGGCGATTGCGGCTCGCGGTGCATCGTCAAAAGTAGGCGTGGACCGGTGAACGATGCGGCGCAGCTGCACGAGGCCGTGTTTCTGGGCCACGGCGGGACGGAATGGACCAAGTGGGCGGGGCGCTGTTCAAACTGGTTTCTCGTGCTTCCAAACCGCACACGGGCACTTGAATGTTTGTTTCTTGCACCGATGAATGAAAGTTACTTGTTACGAAACAAGCAGTCAGCTTTCAGGAAGAACGTCCAAAGCCTTTAGTTTAAGTTTGTACCAGGTACCAAGAGTTCAGGCAAAGCAGCGAGAAGCAAAAAGCAGGTGACTGACCCACCATAAGATCCAACAAAGAAAGCAAACTGTCCCCTCCGCCAAATTTAGTGGCATAAGCTATATTGGCTTTACCATTTACCACATTTTCCCCAAAATGTGACTCAATAGAAAGTTGAACCCAGCCGTAGTGTAGTCATCTTAAAGGTCCACTTTTCCTTTTCTCTTTTCCACAGCTCCAGATCGCGTTCTCGCTCATACTCTCCATCCTACAGGAACTACCCGTCCAGAGACTACCAGAACAACCGCGGCGGGTACAACCGCGGCTACAACCGTGGCTACCGGAGGCCCTTCCACTACCGGGGCCGTAACCGCGGATACCACCACCGCGGGGGCCACTACCAAAACCGGGGAGGTGGCGGCGGCGGCTACGGCTACAAGTCCAACTGGCAGGGCGGTGGTGGTGGTGGTGGAGGTGGTGGAGGAGGAGGCGGCGGTGGTGGAGGCGGTGGCGGCGGCTGGCACGACAAAGACCACAGCCCGCGCAGAGGCCGGTCACGATCCAGGTCCAGAAAGAGGTCCGGGAGCAGGTCCAGGTCCAGGTACTCTGACCGGTCCTCATCCCGGGGCTCCAGGAGGTCCAGGAGGTCCAGATCCTACTCCTCCAGGTACGCAACAACGAACTGGGATGTTTGGCTCTAAAGCGGCTTATAGCTGACCGAGGAGGCTCTAAAGTGGCTTATAGCTGACTGAGGAGGCTCTAAAGCGGCTTGGTGCTGACTGAGGAGGCTCTAAAGCGGCTTGGTGCTGACTGAGGAGGCTCTAAAGCGGCTTATAGCTGACTGAGGAGGCTCTAAAGCGGCTTGGAGCTGACTGAGGAGGCTCTAAAGCGGCTTGGAGCTGACTGAGGAGGCTCTAAAGCGGCTTATAGCTGACTGAGGAGGCTCTAAAGCGGCTTGGAGCTGACTGAGGAGGCTCTAAAGCGGCTTGGTGCTGACTGAGGAGGCTCTAAAGCGGCTTGGAGCTGACTGAGGAGGCTCTAAAGCGGCTTATAGCTGACTGAGGAGGCTCTAAAGCGGCTTGGAGCTGACTGAGGAGGCTCTAAAGCGGCTTGGAGCTGACTGAGGAGGCTCTAAAGCGGCTTATAGCTGACTGAGGAGGCTCTAAAGCGGCTTGGAGCTGACTGAGGAGGCTCTAAAGCGGCTTGGTGCTGACTGAGGAGGCTCTAAAGTGGCTTAGAGCTGACTGAGGAGGCCACACAGACAAATTTTAAATAAGAAACAAGAAAACAATGCGAGGGGAGAAGAAGAATTGGCCTAAAAATAAATGTTATTAAGCACATAAAATGAGATGATTGGCATTGACTCGTTATTGGAAACATGTATAGATTGGTGTCTGATTATCAGCCAAAAAACTGGGTCAGGGCATCACAATTTTACATGAAAAGAATGTTGATTAAACATGCTTTTCTCTAAATGTCCCTTCTCCAGGTCCCGTTCGTCTTCTCACCACCGCAAAGGTAAAGGTGGAAAGGATCACAAGAAGTCTGTGGAAAGTCCAGGAACTAAACCTGGAGTCGAGGGCAGCGCCATCGAAAAGGCCTCAGGGGGAAAGTGGATTGACTACGACGCCAGTCCCAAACCCTCCAGCCCTGATCGAGCACAGGTAGAACACCCCTATCAGGTATTTAACCCCTCCAGCCCAGACCGAGCACAGGTAGAACACCCTTATCAGGTATTTAACCCCTCCAGCCCAGACCGAGCACAGGTACAACACCCTTATCAGGTATTTAACCCCTCCAGCCCAGACCGAGCACAGGTAGAACACCCTTATCAGGTATTTAACCCCTCCAGCCCAGATCGAGCACAGGTAGAACACCCACATCAGGTATTTAACCCCTCCAGCCCAGATCGAGCACAGGTAGAACACCCCTATCAGGTATTTAACCCCTCCAGCCCAGACCGAGCACAGGTAGAACACCCTTATCAGGTATTTAACCCCTCCAGCCCAGATCGAGCACAGGTAGAACACCCACATCAGGTATTTAACCCCTCCAGCCCAGATCGAGCACAGGTAGAACACCCCTATCAGGTAGTTAACCCCTCCAGCCCAGATCGAGCACAGGTAGAACACTCACATCAGGTATTAAACCCCTCCAGCCCAGATCGAGCACAGGTAGAACACCCACATCAGGTAGTTAACCCCTCCAGCCCAGATCGAGCACAGGTAGAACACCCACATCAGGTATTCAACCCCTCCAGCCCAGATCGAGCACAGGTAGAACACCCCTATCAGGTATTCAACCCCTCCAGCCCAGATCGAGCACAGGTAGAACACCCCTATCAGGTATTCAACCCCTCCAGCCCAGACCGAGCACAGGTAGAACACCCACATCAGGTATTTAAACCCTCCAGCCCTAACAGAGCACAGGTAGAACACCCTCACGCCCTGACAGGATCAGTACATTTGACCTTTGGCCCTGCACGTCCCACACCTCTCGTCCTCCCTTAGGCGGCTGCTAAAAAGGAGGGCTCTTCCGGTGAGAACAAGGGTCCGGGGTCTGGCGCCCCCATGTGGAGGACCATAGGCGCGGTGTCCCCCCCCAAACCGTCTCCCCCGGCAACCTCGCAACAGACCGCCGCCTTCGGAGGCTTCGGCTTCTTCTCGAAGGACGAGCAGGACGGGCCGAGCGACAAAGCCGGGATCTCGGCCGCCTTCAAGAAGTAGGTGTCGTGGCTCCGCCTCCGCCCGCCCGTCAAACATGAACGATTCAATGTGTCACTCATGTCTTAACCAACTTTACATTTAATTTTTAGCCTAATGTCAAAGGCCCTTGGAAGAATACAAATTAAAATGGAAAAACGTCCCGATTTTAAAGCCGTGATTTTAAGTGATTTGAAAATGTTCTGAGAGGAGGTTGTTTGAAATCCCATTTTCTTAGGACGGGGGTTTTTGACGTGAGTATTCTTATGTGAGTCTTTGTTTTTGAATGTTCTTGAATGTTTGTGTTCAAAAATGACGGTAAGGTACAGAAATGTTCTAACGCACAGTAAGTACTTGACCGCCGCAGCGTTTAGACCGGAGCCGGTGCCGAAACCTCCTGGACGGTGCCGGCGGTGGACTCTGGGAGGGCGTGCGGCGTTTAGGCTGAAATGAAGTGAATTAGACGCGCGATTTTGGCTCAAAAACGCAACCCTACGACGATGTCAAGCTACGTTTGTGTCGGTTATGCAGATCAGACACGTGGAAATTTAGAAGTGAGCACATTTTCTCCTGTAAAAGCTCAATATGTCAAAAGAGCGTCAGACGTTTACGACTGTAAACTCCAAAAGCACAAAACGGTGCTCACGACACCGATGACCTTTTGCTCCTTGAATAACGAATGGAAACCGAGGAGGCTCTAAAGCGGCTCGGAGCTGACCGAGGAGGCCCTAAAGCGGCTCGGAGCTGACCGAGGAGGCTCTAAAGCGGCTTGGAGCTGACCGAGGAGGCCCTAAAGCGGCTCGGAGCTGACCGAGGAGGCCCTAAAGCGGCTCGGAGCTGACCGAGGAGGCTCTAAAGCGGCTCGGAGCTGACCGAGGAGGCTCTAAAGCGGCTCGGAGCTGACCGAGGAGGCCCTAAAGCGGCTCGGAGCTGACCGAGGAGGCCCTAAAGCGGCTCGGAGCTGACCGAGGAGGCCCTAAAGCGGCTCGGAGCTGACCGAGGAGGCCCTAAAGCGGCTCGGAGCTGACCGAAGAGGCTCTAAAGCGGCTCGGAGCTGACCGAGGAGGCTCTAAAGCGGCTCGGAGCTGACCGAGGAGGCCTAAAGCGGCTCGGAGCTGACCGAGGAGGCCCTAAAGCGGCTCAGAGCTGACCGAGGAGGCCCTAAAGCTGCTCGGAGCTGACCGAGGAGGCCCTAAAGCGGCTCGGAGCTGACCGAGGAGGCTCTAAAGCGGCTCGGAGCTGACCGAGGAGGCCCTAAAGCGGCTCGGAGCTGACCGAGGAGGCCCTAAAGCGGCTCGGAGCTGACCGAGGAGGCCCTAAAGCGGCTCGGAGCTGACCGAGGAGGCCCTAAAGCGGCTCGGAGCTGACCGAGGAGGCCCTAAAGCGGCTCGGAGCTGACCGAGGAGGCTCTAAAGCGGCTTAGAGCTCTAAATGCGTCCAAAAAGAGCGTCCGATAACGACTGTAAACGCAAAAACGATGCTCACGTTGATCACGATGACCTTTTGCTCCTCGTGTTTCTGAGCCCAAGTGTTGAAGAAATTAATTGTGGAGTTCTTTTTCATCCGTTTTCTCTGGAATGTTCAAAAAATTTGTCTGTAAAAGTTCTTAAACTGAACCTCAAAATTGCAGAAATGCCACTTTATACTCGTCGTTTTGGAGATTGCGTTAGACGTTTCCTCCTTTTTGAACTCATTCTCAATAGTTTTATCGACGACACTGGACATTCTTTCGACTTGAATCGTTAGTTTCAAAATAATTGCTATATGATACATTTTCCAATGCGCGTTTCCCGGCCGTACACGTGTCGCGATCGAATCCGAATCGTGATTTTTGGCTCTGAAATGCGAATGGTTCGTGCCAAAGTAACCGCCAAACACATTCTACGGGTTGCGCTCGACACACTCCGGAGTCCATCGTTGCTACGGTCTACGATTGTTGCTCGAAACTCAAATATATAACAAACTCCGCCTTAAAAATCCCCCCCCCATTTAAAAATAGTCCGCCCGCCCCGCCCGACGCTATAACGGCTCGTTCATTCTCTTTCAGATTTTTGGCCGAAAATAAAGGCAAAAAAGAGGAGGATGCGTCCGCAGAGCTGGACAAGGCCAAGGCCGACCTTTACAGCTCGTCGTTCAGTGAGAAGGACGACAAAGAGCTGCCGTTCTTCGACGCCGGCGAGGAGGAGTTTCTGAAGGCCCACGTTTTAAAGGGCGACCTGGAGGAGGAGGGGGGCGGGGCCAAGAGCGCCATCTCCGCCCGCGAGCTGTTCGGGAAGTGGGGGGACGAGCCCGGCGCCTACTCGACGTCCTACCCCGCCAAGGAGAAGGCCCGCCGGGACGCGGAGGAGCCCGAGGGGGGGCCGGAGGAGGAGCCCTACCGCCGGAAGCACAAGAAGGAGGAGAAAAAGAAAAAGGAAAAGAAGGAGAAGAACAGGAGGAGCCCCTCACTGCAGCGGGAGAAAGAGCGCCCCCTGTTCCCCGGAGCGTTCCCCGCGCGCGCCGAGTCTCCGCCGAGACTCGCCGCCTCCAGGGAGGAGTTTGAGCAGAAAGTCAGCGCCATGGGACTGGACGAGTTGCCCAGGTAACGACACGCCCTGTTCTAACATTGTAAAACACCTGGAGTAGCATTTAGCTTCAGTCACACGTGGCGTTTAGCTTCAGTCACACGTGGCGTTTAGCTTCAGTCACACGTGGCGTTTAGCTTCAGTCGCACGTGGCGTTTAGCTTCAGTCGCACGTGGCGTTTAGCTTCAGTCGCACGTGGCGTTTAGCTTCAGTCGCACGTGGCGTTTAGCTTCAGTCGCACGTGGCGTTTAGCTTCAGTCGCACGTGGCGTTTAGCCTCAGTCGCACGTGGCGTTTAGCCTCAGTCGCACGTGGCGTTTAGCCTCAGTCGCACGTGGCGTTTAGCTTCAGTCGCACGTGGCGTTTAGCTTCAGTCGCACGTGGCGTTTAGCTTCAGTCGCACGTGGCGTTTAGCTTCAGTCGCACGTGGCGTTTAGCTTCAGTCGCACGTGGCGTTTAGCTTCAGTCGCACGTGGCGTTTAGCTTCAGTCGCACGTGGCGTTTAGCTTCAGTCGCACGTGGCGTTTAGCTTCAGTCGCACGTGGCGTTTAGCTTCAGTCGCACGTGGCGTTTAGCTTCAGTCGCACGTGGCGTTTAGCTTCAGTCGCACGTGGCGTTTAGCTTCAGTCGCACGTGGCGTTTAGCTTCAGTCGCACGTGGCGTTTAGCTTCAGTCGCACGTGGCGTTTAGCTTCAGTCGCACGTAGCGTTTAGCTTCAGTCGCACCAGTTTAATGAAAGTCTTCTCCCTCTGAGTGTAAAAAAAAACAGGCTGAGAATCTTCTGCTGTTTTCAAGCCCATAAATCATCTCTAGACTCGTTCTGAGCATTTCTCTGCAGTAAAATCTCAAGAGAAAACTTAAGTGTATTATTAACCTGTGTAATTCCCTCTGCAGCCTGTAGATGGCGCCAAAACTCAGGGAAACAGCAGAGCTACAGATGTTAAGTTTGTTACAAAACCAAACAAATGATGCCAAAGTCGTATTCTGCTGGATTTTAGTCGACTAAATAAGACGGAAACTAGTTTATTTCAGCTCCACAAGAAAATTACATTTTACAATTCTGTCATTTTCTGCCATTTTCTTTTACAAACTCGACATTAACTTCTAAAAGCTTTTGTGTTTTAGCGTCATTTCTGCACCACACGACTCCCTTTACGCCAGACCCGTTCTGGTTTAAATGCATGCTCAGGTTTGCACGGGTCCTGAACATACACGCCGCGCCGCTTGCCACGCGCCTTTAACAGTCTTTCCCCTTTTGTATTTCAGTACGTCTGTTTCTAAAGACACTTCTGGTTCCAGGGACCCGAGTCTGTCAAAGAAAGACGCAGAGTTTCGCTCCATTTTCCAGCACATCCAGTCGAGCCGCCGCAGCCCGTCAGAGCTGTTCGCTCAGCACCTCGTGTCCATCGTGCACTACATCAAAGGTACTGCAGGGGGCGGCGTTGTGTGCGGGCGGCGCCATTAGCCCCCGCCGCTAGCCCACGCTGTCGGCGAACGTCGGCCTTCGGCGCAGACGTTTCCTCGAGACACTTTCCGCTGTCTCTGGCAAAGTTTTGGTCCAAAACAAATTGATCCGTTTTGTTTGTTTGTTTTTGAAGTGCGTTTTGTGGTCTTGTTGTTCCAGCTCAGCACTTCCCCTCCGCAGACGTGACTCTGAGCGAGAGGTTTGCCCTGTACCAAAAGAAAGCCGAGGAGGCGGAACTGATGAAGCCGCGCAAGAGTCCGGAAATACATAGGTAAAGCCGACGCTAATGTGTTCAGAAATACACGGGTAAAGCCCACGCTAACGTGTTCAGAAATACATGGGTAAAGCCCACGCTAACGTGTTCAGAAATACACGGGTAAAGCCCACGCTAACGTGTTCAGAAATACACGGGTAAAGCCCACGCTAACGTGTTCAGAAATACACGGGTAAAGCCCACGCTAACGTGTTCAGAAATACACGGGTAAAGCCCACGCTAACGTGTTCAGAAATACACGGGTAAAGCCCACGCTAACGTGTTCAGAAATACACGGGTAAAGCCCACGCTAACGTGTTCAGAAATACACGGGTAAAGCCCACGCTAACGTGTTCAGAAATACACGGGTAAAGCCCACGCTAACGTGTTCAGAAATACACGGGTAAAGCCCACGCTAACGTGTTCAGAAATACATGTTATACTTTTGACTTAATTTTTTGCCAGATTTTAAATATATTTATCCTAACTGCATGACCTTTAGGGGGCGCTTTAGGTAAACACAAAGGAAAGATAACGTATGTCTTGTTTTGGTCGTGACAGTCATGAATAACCGTTAAACCGTGACGTTTACTCCTCCGCTCTTTCTGCTCACACACTCAATCACTTTCAATCACTTCCGTGCACTCAGCAGTTGAACATTGCCCCGCCCCTCGCGTGCGACCCGCCCCTCCTCTGACCCGCCCTCTCTTCTCTTTTTCCCCCGCAGGAGAATCGATGTGTCGCCCAGTGCGTTTAAGCGGCACTCGAGCCTGTTTGAGGAGGTGGAGGAGAGCGGATTCAAGGTGACCCCGTCTTTTTACCCAGACATGTCCCAAAAAAGCAACAAAAACACATGTTCAGAACCTCTGCTTCTCTTTCAAAGGACGCAATTGTCTAAGTCAAAAGTGTTTTATAAGCCCAGTCCAGAGAGATATGGTATTTGATATGATAAAAACCAACCAAAGGAATAATAAAAGGAAATAAGATGATACCGAGCGCCTCTCTCTTGTAAGTATTCCTCTCAACGCCCAAAATCAAGCCTCAGACTTCACATGCATGGTTTTAGGAACATGTTTACAGCACCATCTAGAGGCCACACTGTATGATAACATGACAAATGGCGGGCTTGATTGCTTTCTGTGCTTTGAATTTCCCACGCGTTTTAAGTGACGGGGCGTGTCTCGCTGACTGGGCGCTGTGCTTTTCTCCCCCCCCCCCCCCCCTGCAGGATTCAGGTAAAAAGTTCAAAGGCGACGTGATGGACCTGCGTCTGGACATAGAGCGCAGGAAGAGGCTGTCGGGGAAAGGCCGCAGTCCCGGAGGCAGCCGCGAGAGGTCCTCCGAGAAGGCCGGCAAGCACCACAAAAAGTCCAAGTAGGTGTCGCCCCCCGGAGGCCTCAAGACGCATCGTGTTTGACTTTCACAGAATGTAGCTAACATGAAGCATCTGAGTGTCAGGAAAAGCATGTAGTGCGGCAGTAAAATGCTGTTTGAATCTGTAGAAAATAACTTAACGTCGCAGTGTCTCTAAAACGCATCAATTCATTTTCTGTATTGATTAAAATGGTTTACAATAAGGGCATCAGCCAGGCAAGTTTATTTGTAGAGCGCAATTCAAAGTGCTTCACAACAGGAAACAACATATTAAAATCACAAAGAAATTACAGACCACATACATCGCATTCCAGACCCTACTTCCCATATTTATCTGACATTGCAGCGTGACAAGTGTCTCCGGGATGGACACATCACTTTTACATTGATTCTTTCCCATATCAGCGCACTATCTGCAAACTCATCCCACTGGAGTATGAAATGCAGTTGCAAATGTGAAAATAACGACCATATTTTCCGCACTATAAGGTGCATTAAGCGAAACAAAATTGCTTACAGGTCAGTAAGCACAGCCAGAAGGAATCGTATATAAGGCGCTGGATTATAAGAGAAAATTAAAAGCTTTTAAGTGCGCCTTATACTGCGGAAAATACGGTAATAATATCACATAAGTCGCTCCAGAGTAAGTCTCACCCCGACCAAAACGATGAAAAAAGGTGCAATTTATAGTCCAGAAAATACTGTATTTGAAGAGAAATCGTAAATTGAATTTTAATCATAATTCTTGTCAGAAAAATCCCAATTAGATATTTTCCCCAAAGACGCGATCTTAAGTCAAAATGTCAGAACAGAAAAAACAATTTCACATTTATCACTAATAATCGCTTCAGTTTCTATATTTCAACCGTTATTCAGCGTCTTTCAGTCACTGAAAAGCGCTATATAAATAAGTTATTATTATTATTCAGTCGAGGTTTTCTTGTCGACTGCTGAAATACACTTTTACACTTGTGTTTTTGAGAATAAAACCTCTTGTTTTCTTCAGAAAAGCGAAGAAGAAGCGTGACCGCTCTCCCTCCTCCTCCTCCTCCTCCTCTTCTCCCTCGCCGTATCCCCCGGCGTACAGGGGCAAAGAGTACGGCGAGGGCCCCGCCGAGCACCTGGAGGAGGGCTACCCCCACCAGAGGTACCCCCCGCACGGCTACGGCCCCGGTGACAACCGTGGGCCCCGGGACTACGAGGGCCACGGCATGGAGCGAGGACGAGGACGCGGATTTGTAAGTTTGAGCTCACAATGATTTAAACGCATCTCACTGACTTTATAAACGAGGAGGAGCTCAGACTTCACCTGAACGAGCTCAGACTTCACCTGAACGAGCTCAGACTTCACCTGAACGAGCTCAGACTTCACCTGAACGAGCTCAGACTTCACCTGAACGAGCTCAGACTTCACCTGAACGAGCTCAGACTTCACCTGAACGAGCTCAGACTTCACCTGAACGAGCTCAGACTTCACCTGAACGAGCTCAGACTTCACCTGAACGAGCTCAGACTTCACCTGAACGAGCTCAGACTTCACCTGAACGAGCTCAGACTTCACCTGAACGAGCTCAGACTTCACCTGAACGAGCTCAGACTTCACCTGAACGAGCTCAGACTTCACCTGAACGAGCTCAGACTTCACCTGAACGAGCTCAGACTTCACCTGAACGAGCTCAGACTTCACCTGAACGTTGATTTAAACACATTTCACTAACTTTAAAAACGAGGAGGAGCTCAGACTTTGGACTCTGAATCGTTTAAATGTTCTTCATGCGTTTGTTTTGACTATTAATAAGTGGATAATTGTTTGTCGTTCTGGTCACTCCGACTAATGTCTGTGGCGCACAGAAGCCCCGCCCACACGCCTCCAGAGCTCCGCCCCCTCTCCTTCACTATGACGACATCATTCCAAAAAGGATTAAATTCATTTGAACATACTTCGGGGTCGGACGTCTCTTTAGAAACGCAGAATCCTGTTCCAGCTCAAACGAACGACGCTAAAGTACGAGCGCGCGGGAAGGTCAAAGGTCAATAACTCTTGTCCCTCTGTGCGTCTGGTCAGTTCCCCCGAGTGCGAGGCCGAGGCTGGAACAGAGGAAACTATCAGGGCAACAACAGTAACGGAAACCCGGCCAACGTGAACCCCCAGCAGCGCCCCCCGGAGGAAGAGTGGGACCCGGAGTACACGCCCAAGAGCCGCAAGTACTACCTGGTCAGTGCCGAGTCCTTCAATCTGTACGCTAAATATGAGCGCGAGAAGATGCCAAAAAAACGCTCTCCACAAAAGGCGATAAAACGACAAAAAAAAACCCGCTTAGGTTCCAAGTCGAGTCCTGGAGTCCGGACGCCCGCACGCCCTGACTAACCGCCTTGGTTCTTTTCAGCACGACGACCGCGACGGCGAGAAGACGTGGGTGGACAACCGCGGGCGGGGGCGGGGCACGTTCCCCAACCGCCGTGGGCGCTTCGTCTACCGCAAGGGCGGCGCCGGCGGCAACAGTCCCAAGTGGACGCACGACATGTACCAGGGCGGCGAGGAGGGCGAGATCCACGACGAGGGCTGCGACGAGAAGGGCCCGGGCGACGCCAAGGCCTAGACGCGACGCCGAGTCCCAGACGCGGCGCGGCGAGTCCTCCAGGTGCGGAGTCGGGACGCCGTTAGGGAAACGCGTGGATCGTTTAGTCAAAAGTCACGCTCGCGTTTGTCGAACCTCCTTTTTTTTAAACACGTTCCCCCGACATATGATTCCAGGCGTTTGGGTTTTTCCACCAGATGATTCTTCTAAACGTGTTCGAAGCTCGTGCGTTTTAGAGAGAAGGATTTAAACCAAGTCGAACCCAAACGACTCAAGCGGTTAATCGGCCAATAATCGGTCTCTGGATTTTATGTAACGCAAACAAAAAAGACTCTCAGCCAAAGACGGTGGAATTACAGACTCCAAATGTCAAAAAAGAACGGAATATTTTCTGATTTTCTTCAGTTTTTCACTTTATTCGTAAACGCTCTTCATCCAGGAACCATCGGTCGCCATAGTTACCTTTTTATTTGGTTAAAAATGTATTAGTATTTTTCCTCTTTTGTAAAGTCTGTAGCTGCAGCTCGTTAGCGGAGTCTTAACGTCTCGTGTTTAACGCGTTCAGGCCTCATGTTCGTGGATGAAACGAGATGGAAATAATCGGGCGTTTTATGTGAAATTCCAATTTAAATCGTGACAATTCCTCAGCGAAACTGGTCTTGAACGATTCACTTTTTCACGAGTCAAGAGTGCGGATTGTTCCGGGTTCTCTGCACACGGCGGCGGCTCTTTCACTGAAACAGATCAGTTTGTTTAATTAAAGTCTCAGTGTGTAACTTTCCTGGTGCTGGACGTTCTTCCTCCGGCTTTTCCTCAAATGTCACGTTTTCATGGCTCAAAAATACCTCGAAAAACGTTTAATTTTTACTGCGAACTCAAATCTGAGCTGTAACTCGGCCTCGCGTTCCGACGGAGATGGAAGCAGTTCGATGCCGTGTTCTGGAACGTTTCGAGCAAAGAAATGAACGTCTCCACCAGAAAAGTCGCCGGCTGCACCTCAAGACGGAAGTGTTGGAAGTGGCAGATTTTGACCATTTCACACGAGTTTTCCGCTCGAAAGTCTGTGTTTTTGTCCCGACCCGCTCTCTGTGTCCCGACCCGCTCTGTGTCCCGACCCGCTCTCTGTGTCCCGACCCGCTCTCTGTGTCCCGACCCGCTCTCTGTGTCCCGACTCGCTCTCTGTGTCCCGACTCGCTCTCTGTGTCCCGACTCGCTCTCTGTGTCCCGACTCGCTCTCTGTGTCCCGACTCGCTCTCTGTGTCCCGACCCGCTCTCTGTGTCCCGACCCGCTCTGTGTCCCGACCCGCTCTGTGTCCCGACACGCTCTCTGTGTCCCGACCCGCTCTCTGTGTCCCGACCCGCTCTGTGTCCCGACCCGCTCTGTGTCCCGACCCGCTCTGTGTCCCGACACGCTCTCTGTGTCCCGACCCGCTCTCTGTGTCCCGCCCCTCTCGCGCCCCGGACCCGCTCTCTGTGTCCCGCCCCACTCGTCCACAGTAAAGCATGTATGTGTGGAGAACCTCCTTCGTACGGAAACGCGAGGATTCAACGCGCCGTGACTCCGCCGGCTCGCACCGTGTGACCTTTAGCTCCGCCTCCCTTCGTCGGTTATCCACAGATGAAGTGCTGCACGTGTGACTTTTAGCTCCGCCTCCCGCCGCGTGCTGCACGTGTGAAAAGATAAACCACTCCCGACTCCGGCTGTAGAGCGTCGTTTAGTTTGACACTTTTTTACCCTCGACCGCTTTGAAAGTTCTCGTCTTTTAATTTTCAATAAAGTCTTTTGATTTGAGCTCGACCGTCTGTCTCGTCTGTGTCGTCTTCTGTTTTTCACATTTTTATCTCGTTTTAGTCGAAACAAACAAATCTTTAATCCTGTGTCTGAACTTTTGACTGTTTTATATGATTTTGTTTTGCCGTAAAATGGACGTGGTCAATAATAAATACTCTTGAACTAGAACATCAGTGTCTTATGTTCATTTATATCATTGTCTTCAAGAATTAAAATGTTTAAAATAGGTTTGTTTTTTTGTGACCAAAGCTTTTATTTTAAATTCATGCAATTACTTTTTTTGTGTTTGAATTGTGATTTTTTTTTTAACATCTAAAAATATTAATTAAATATGAAAATGATAAATAAAATGATACAATGCTGTTATATTCAGTTTGTTCTGTTTTAAATTTCACTGTAGAAAAATACAGCATTTTTTTTATTTAGTGAAACATTTTTTGTCTCAAAGTTTGGGTTTAACTTCATTTAAAAAGTGTTTTTGTCGCTTTGTTTTACAGAATTAAAAGGATGTTTATCGAGAGATTGTTAAATTTAGAGATAAATTAAACTTCTAAATATAAATCTGTTTATTCTTTTAGATGTAATAAATTGGAGGGAATTTTAGTGTTTGATCAAACTGAAAGAAAAAAAAATAATTTTGCCACGTTTTCAGGAATAAATCTTTCATAAATTTATTCTAAATATTTAATAATACATTTTATTTTGTAAAGCACTTTACGTTCCAATTGAATCTCAAAAGTGCAAATAGAGGCTAAAAACAAGCAAATCACAGTTAAAACAAAGTGTTCATGATGCAGACAAATCATACGAATTTTAAAAGGCTTTTTTAATGTCTTGAGGCCTTTTTTAAATGCTTCCACACTCTGTGGGGCCCTCAGGGTCTCTGGAAGGGCGTTCCAGAGCCGTGGGGCCCTCAGGGTCTCTGGAAGGGCGAGGAGCAGCAGCAGGAGCAGGAGCAGCAGCAGCAGGAGCAGCAGCAGCAGCAGCAGCAGCAGGAGGAGCAGCAGCAGGAGCAGCAGGAGGAGCAGCAGGAGCAGCAGGAGCAGGGGCAGGAGCAGCAGGGGCAGGAGCAGCAGGAGGAGCAGCAGGAGCAGCAGCAGGAGGAGCAGCAGCAGCAGCAGGAGGAGCAGCAGGAGCAGCAGCAGCAGCAGGAGGAGCAGCAGGAGCAGCAGCAGGGGCAGGAGCTGCAGCAGCAGGAGGAGCAGCAGCAGCAGGAGCAGCAGGAGGAGCAGCAGCAGCAGCAGGAGGAGCAGCAGCAGCAGCAGCAGGAGCAGCAGCAGGAGCAGCAGCAGGAGCAGCAGCAGCAGGAGCAGCAGGAGCAGCAGCAGCAGGAGGAGCAGCAGCAGCAGGAGCAGCAGCAGCAGCAGGAGCAGCAGCAGGAGGAGCAGGAGCAGCAGCAGGAGCAGCAGCAGCAGGAGCAGCAGGAGCAGCAGCAGCAGGAGGAGCAGCAGCAGCAGGAGCAGCAGCAGCAGCAGGAGCAGCAGCAGGAGGAGCAGGAGCAGCAGCAGGAGCAGCAGCAGGAGCAGCAGCAGCAGGAGCAGCAGCAGGAGCAGCAGCAGCAGGAGCAGCAGCAGGAGCAGCAACAGGAGCAGCAGCAGCAGGAGCAGCAGCAGCAGGAGGAGCAGCAGCAGGAGCAGCAGGAGCAGCAGCAGCAGGAGCAGCAGCAGGAGCAGCAACAGGAGCAGCAGCAGCAGGAGCAGCAGCAGGAGCAGCAGCAGCAGCAGGAGCAGCAGCAGGAGCAGCAGCAGCAGCAGGAGCAGCAGCAGGAGCAGGAGCAGCAGCAGCAGCAGGAGCAGCAGGAGGAGCAGCAGGAGCAGCAGCAGCAGGAGCAGCAGCAGCAGGAGCAGCAGCAGCAGCAGCAGGAGCAGGAGCAGGAGCAGCAGCAGGAGCAGCAGCAGGAGCAGCAGCAGCAGGAGCAGCAGCAGGAGCAGCAGCAGCAGGAGCAGCAGCAGCAGGAGGAGCAGCAGCAGGAGCAGCAGCAGGAGCAGCAACAGGAGCAGCAGCAGCAGGAGCAGCAGCAGGAGCAGCAGCAGCAGGAGCAGCAGCAGCAGGAGGAGCAGCAGCAGGAGCAGCAGCAGCAGCAGGAGCAGCAGCAGCAGCAGGAGCAGCAGGAGCAGGAGCAGCAGCAGCAGCAGGAGCAGCAGGAGGAGCAGCAGGAGCAGCAGCAGCAGGAGCAGCAGCAGCAGGAGCAGCAGCAGCAGCAGGAGCAGCAGCAGCAGCAGGAGCAGCAGCAGGAGCAGCAGGAGGAGCAGCAGCAGCAGCAGGAGCAGCAGCAGCAGCAGCAGCAGCAGGAGCAGCAGCAGCAGCAGGAGCAGCAGCAGGAGCAGCAGGAGGAGCAGCAGCAGCAGCAGGAGCAGCAGCAGGAGCAGCAGCAGGAGCAGCAGCAGGAGCAGGGCAGTTCCATGTAGACACTGGTGGATGAGGAGACAGAGTTTATGATTGTTGAATCTGAGGCCTGGAGCGATGTCATATTCACTCCTCGTCAGGACGGTTCTGCAGCTTTTGTCGAGTTTAACATTTCAATTTAAATGAATGTTCATGTAAAAAAAAAGGCATTTTAAGTCTCAATTGGACCGGATTTAAAAGCCTCTGAAGGTTCAATAAAATAATGGGCTCCTTATTTTTTGCCTCATTTATTTGTGTTTAAAAGGTGAATAAACGGGACAGAGTTTGTGCAGGAGCTGCTGAACCTTTAAGAGTTGTATTTTTAGTGGAATCTGTCACAGGTTTTATGTTCAATCACGTTCACTCCACGTTGTCGTTGATTGTATTTAAAAAAACAACAAAAAACAAACAACATTTAAAGTGTGAAAAATGCCTTGTTTCCGGCACATTCTTTGTCTCCATCGTCACGGGAAACGTCTTGAATCATCCATTTGTCACTTTATTTACCCCGAGAATCGAGTCGTGTTCAGGCTCTGGACACGTGTGAGGTCAAGAAAACACTCATTTCAACATGAATTATTCCATTGTTTGTTTCCTGAGCCACGAGATCAACTTCAGCTCCTGAAACCACGTCTTAATTCATGAACTTTGACGTTAAAGTATCGAGTTAATTTAGACAATGTCATTAATGAATTAAATTCTGACACTACAGTTTAGACGAGTGTTAATGTTTTGGGTTTATCTTTATTTAGAATGAGCTCATACATTATTGTATTTTTACCTGGTTTAGTCTAAAGTCTGGGATTATGTATAAACTTGAGTAAAATGAGAGTGAAAAACGTGAAACTCGTATGTTTTACTTGTATGAATGTTTTTATATGTAATTTAGGCGTTTTATGAGTGCAATAAATACCATAATTGCACGTATTGTACGGTTTAAAACGAGGCAATGTAGATCTTTATTAGAACGCACTGGTGTGTGAAAAGTTTTAAAGAATAAATCGGTGTTTGAAATAGTTAAATCCTTCAGTTTGTGTCGCAGCCGTTTAAGGCTCGAGCTTTAAAAAGTGGATGAAGCGAATTCAATGGAAGAAAAACGTCTTTGAAGCACAAATGTTTTACACACAAATTAAACTCTTATTTCCAGTTTAGTCAAATATTAACGTCTTTTCATAAACTGCTCGTGGAAAAGTCTGGTGTGGATAAAATAGTTAAACGTGAGAAAGAAGACAAGGCACAAGAGGCTCTATCAGCACAGAAGACATGTAAGTTCAGGACCTCAGAGCGCCGTGCATCTCCATCTTGAAGCCTCTAATCACTCGTTTGAAGACGGTGAGGTGAAGGTTTTAAGCAGGAGAAAAGATGGTTTGAAAGAGGAGTCAAGGAAGCTATTTTTGTTAAAAAAGAAAGACCTTCTTTAAACAGAAATGGAGGGTTTAGGTTTAATCTTCCTGTTATTTATAATGGGTTACTGAACCCCTGGAAAGGTAAAGGACCAGGACCAGGACATTTAGATGTTAATCAGGTCCTCAGGGTGAGCCAGGGTCTCACAAAGACAAAGAGGAGACTAAGAGCCCATTAAAGGTCTGAATAGGCTCAGTAGATACAAAGAGGGTAAATTTCTGTTGAAACAAACAACTCTTTCCTCTTCAGGAGGCTCCGCCCAATGGGCGGGACTTACCAGAGAATAGTATAAATATCAGAGTTCTCGACCTAAATTCTTTTATTGACAATGACTCTTGGATGAAGTCGAAACGTCTTTTTTCTAACTTAGTCCAGATGAAACAACTGAAGCTTTTTCTACGAGTGAGAAAGAAGAGTCAAAACTGTTCTGTGAGAAGATGGTGGGTTCTTTACGTCTGCTCAGAAGAGTTTGTGTTTCACATTTTGACTTTAAATGTTTCTTTTATCAAATGTTAAACGCTCTTAAGTCGCTGAATTGTGCCGTTTTCTCATTGTTTTTCTTCAAACAGAATAAAAATAATCAGAATTCAAAGTCTGAATTCAGAAGTGTCTGAAGACTTGAAGACGTTCAGGATTTTTGTCTTTTCAGGATCTAAATTCAAACAAAATCTAAAAAAACAGAACATCTTAAAAACATGGCATAAATCTTTTTTTCTAGTTTTTATGACTTTGTTTTGGTGGCGATCTGTAACTGTCCAGACTGTAGATCTGACAAGCCCCGCCTCCTCATAGTGACAAGCCCCGCCTCCTCATAGTGACAAGCCCCGCCTCCTCATAGTGACAAGCCCCGCCTCCTCATAGTGACAAGCCCCGCCTCCTCATAGTGACAAGCCCCGCCTCCTCATAGTGACAAGCCCCGCCTCCTCATAGTGACAAACCCCGCCTCCTCATAGTGACAAGCCCCGCCTCCTCATAGTGACAAGCCCCGCCTCCTCATAGTGACAAGCCCCGCCTCCTCATAGTGACAAGCCCCGCCTCCTCATAGTGACAAGCCCCGCCTCCTCATAGTGACAAGCCCCGCCTCCTCATAGTGACAAGCCCCGCCTCCTCATAGTGACAAACCCCGCCTCCTCATAGTGACAAACCCCGCCTCCTCATAGTGACAAGCCCCGCCTCCTCATAGTGACAAACCCCGCCTCCTCATAGTGACAAACCCCGCCTCCTCATAGTGACAAGCCCCGCCTCCTCATAGTGACAAACCCCGCCTCCTCATAGTGACAAGCCCCGCCTCCTCATAGTGACAAACCCCGCCTCCTCATAGTGACAAACCCCGCCTCCTCATAGTGACAAGCCCCGCCTCCTCATAGTGACAAGCCCCGCCTCCTCATAGTGACAAGCCCCGCCTCCTCATAGTGACAAGCCCCGCCTCCTCATAGTGACAAGCCCCGCCTCCTCATAGTGACAAGCCCCGCCTCCTCATAGTGACAAACCCCGCCTCCTCATAGTGACAAGCCCCGCCTCCTCATAGTGACAAACCCCGCCTCCTCATAGTGACAAACCCCGCCTCCTCATAGTGACAAGCCCCGCCTCCTCATAGTGACAAACCCCGCCTCCTCATAGTGACAAGCCCCGCCTCCTCATAGTGACAAACCCCGCCTCCTCATAGTGACAAACCCCGCCTCCTCATAGTGACAAGCCCCGCCTCCTCATAGTGACAAGCCCCGCCTCCTCATAGTGACAAGCCCCGCCTCCTCATAGTGACAAGCCCCGCCTCCTCATAGTGACAAGCCCCGCCTCCTCATAGTGACAAGCCCCGCCTCCTCATAGTGACAAACCCCGCCTCCTCATAGTGACAAACCCCGCCTCCTCATAGTGACAAACCCCGCCTCCTCATAGTGACAAACCCCGCCTCTTCATAGTGACAAGCCCCGCCTCCTCATAGTGACAAACCCCGCCTCCTCATAGTGACAAACCCCGCCTCCTCATAGTGACAAGCCCCGCCTCCTCATAGTGACAAGCCCCGCCTCCTCATAGTGACAAACCCTGCCTCCTCATAGTGACAAGCCCCGCCTCATAGTGACAAACCCCGCCTCCTCATAGTGACAAGCCCCGCCTCCTCATAGTGACAAGCCCCGCCTCCTCATAGTGACAAGCCCCGCCTCATAGTGACAAGCCCCGCCTCATAGTGACAAACACCACCTCCTCATAGTGACAAACACCACCTCCTCATAGTGACAAGCCCGGCCTCCTCATAGTGACAAGCCCCGCCTCCTCATAGTGACAAACACCACCTCCTCATAGTGACAAGCCCGGCCTCCTCATAGTGACAAGCCCCGCCTCCTCATAGTGACAAGCCCCGCCTCCTCATAGTGACAAGCCCCGCCTCCTCATAGTGACAAACCCCGCCTCCTCATAGTGACAAGCCCCGCCTCCTCATAGTGACAAACCCCGCCTCCTCATAGTGACAAGCCCCGCCTCCTCATAGTGACAAACCCCGCCTCCTCATAGTGACAAGCCCCGCCTCCTCATAGTGACAAGCCCCGCCTCCTCATAGTGACAAGCCCCGCCTCCTCATAGTGACAAACCCTGCCTCCTCATAGTGACAAACCCCGCCTCCTCATAGTGACAAGCCCCGCCTCCTCATAGTGACAAACCCCGCCTCCTCATAGTGACAAGCCCGGCCTCCTCATAGTGACAAACCCCGCCTCCTCATAGTGACAAGCCCCGCCTCCTCATAGTGACAAACCCCGCCTCCTCATAGTGACAAGCCCCGCCTCCTCATAGTGACAAGCCCCGCCTCCTCATAGTGACAAGCCCCGCCTCCTCATAGTGACAAGCCCCGCCTCCTCATAGTGACAAACCCCGCCTCCTCATAGTGACAAACCCCGCCTCCTCATAGTGACAAGCCCCGCCTCCTCATAGTGACAAACCCCGCCTCCTCATAGTGACAAGCCCCGCCTCCTCATAGTGACAAGCCCCGCCTCCTCATAGTGACAAGCCCCGCCTCCTCATAGTGACAAGCCCCGCCTCCTCATAGTGACAAACCCCGCCTCCTCATAGTGACAAACCCCGCCTCCTCATAGTGACAAACCCCGCCTCCTCATAGTGACAAGCCCCGCCTCCTCATAGTGACAAGCCCCGCCTCCTCATAGTGACAAGCCCCGCCTCCTCATAGTGACAAGCCCCGCCTCCTCATAGTGACAAACCCCGCCTCCTCATAGTGACAAACCCCGCCTCCTCATAGTGACAAGCCCCGCCTCCTCATAGTGACAAACCCCGCCTCCTCATAGTGACAAGCCCCGCCTCCTCATAGTGACAAACCCCGCCTCCTCATAGTGACAAGCCCCGCCTCCTCATAGTGACAAGCACCGCCTCCTCATAGTGACAAGCCCCGCCTCCTCATAGTGACAAGCCCCGCCTCCTCATAGTGACAAGCCCCGCCTCCTCATAGTGACAAACCCCGCCTCCTCATAGTGACAAACCCCAACTCCTCATAGTGACAAACCCCGCCTCCTCATAGTGACAAGCCCCGCCTCCTCATAGTGACAAACCCCGCCTCCTCATAGTGACAAGCCCCGCCTCCTCATAGTGACAAACCCCGCCTCCTCATAGTGACAAGCCCCGCCTCATAGTGACAAACCCCGCCTCCTCATAGTGACAAGCCCCGCCTCCTCATAGTGACAAGCCCCGCCTCATAGTGACAAACATCACCTCCTCATAGTGACAAACACCACCTCCTCATAGTGACAAGCCCCGCCTCATAGTGACAAACCCCGCCTCCTCATAGTGACAAACACCACCTCCTCATAGTGACAAGCCCCGCCTCATAGTGACAAGCCCCGCCTCCTCATAGTGACAAACACCACCTCCTCATAGTGACAAGCCCCGCCTCATAGTGACAAACACCACCTCCTCATAGTGACAAGCCCCGCCTCCTCATAGTGACAAACCCCGCCTCCTCATAGTGACAAACACCACCTCCTCATAGTGACAAGCCCCGCCTCCTCATAGTGACAAACCCCGCCTCCTCATAGTGACAAGCCCCGCCTCATAGTGACAAACCCCGCCTCCTCATAGTGACAAGCCCCACCTCCTCATAGTGACAAGCCCCGCCTCCTCATAGTGACAAACCCCGCCTCCTCATAGTGACAAGCCCCGCCTCCTCACAGTGACAAGCCCCGCCTCCTCATAGTGACAAGCCCCGCCTCCTCATAGTGACAAACCCCGCCTCCTCATAGTGACAAACCCCGCCTCCTCATAGTGACAAGCCCCGCCTCCTCATAGTGACAAACCCCGCCTCCTCATAGTGACAAGCCCCGCCTCCTCATAGTGACAAACCCCGCCTCCTCATAGTGACAAACCCCGCCTCCTCATAGTGACAAGCCCCGCCTCCTCATAGTGACAAGCCCCGCCTCCTCATAGTGACAAGCCCCGCCTCATAGTGACAAACCCCGCCTCCTCATAGTGACAAGCCCCACCTCATAGTGACAAACCCCGCCTCCTCATAGTGACAAACACCACCTCCTCATAGTGACAAACCCCGCCTCCTCATAGTGACAAGCCCCGCCTCATAGTGACAAACCCCGCCTCCTCATAGTGACAAACCCCGCCTCCTCATAGTGACAAGCCCCGCCTCATAGTGACAAACACCACCTCCTCATAGTGACAAGCCCCGCCTCCTCATAGTGACAAGCCCCGCCTCCTCATAGTGACAAGCCCCGCCTCCTCATAGTGACAAGCCCCGCCTCATAGTGACAAACCCCGCCTCCTCATAGTGACAAGCCCCGCCTCCTCATAGTGACAAGCCCCGCCTCATAGTGACAAACCCCGCCTCCTCATAGTGACAAGCCCCGCCTCCTCATAGTGACAAGCCCCGCCTCCTCATAGTGACAAACCCCGCCTCCTCATAGTGACAAGCCCCGCCTCATAGTGACAAACCCCGCCTCCTCATAGTGACAAGCCCCGCCTCCTCATAGTGACAAGCCCCGCCTCCTCATAGTGACAAACCCCGCCTCCTCATAGTGACAAACCCCGCCTCCTCATAGTGACAAGCCCCGCCTCCTCATAGTGACAAGCCCCGCCTCCTCATAGTGACAAACCCCGCCTCCTCATAGTGACAAGCCCCGCCTCCTCATAGTGACAAACCCCGCCTCCTCATAGTGACAAGCCCCGCCTCCTCATAGTTACAAACCCCGCCTCCTCATAGTGACAAACCCCGCCTCCTCATAGTGACAAGCCCCGCCTCCTCATAGTGACAAGCCCCGCCTCATAGTGACAAGCCCCGCCTCATAGTGACAAACACCACCTCCTCATAGTGACAAGCCCCGCCTCCTCATAGTGACAAACCCCGCCTCCTCATAGTGACAAGCCCCGCCTCCTCATAGTGACAAGCCCCGCCTCATAGTGACAAACCCCGCCTCCTCATAGTGACAAGCCCCGCCTCCTCATAGTGACAAGCCCCGCCTCCTCATAGTGACAAACCCCGCCTCCTCATAGTGACAAGCCCCGCCTCCTCATAGTGACAAACCCCGCCTCCTCATAGTGACAAGCCCCGCCTCCTCATAGTGACAAGCCCCGCCTCCTCATAGTGACAAGCCCCGCCTCCTCATAGTGACAAGCCCCGCCTCCTCATAGTGACAAGCCCCGCCTCCTCATAGTGACAAGCCCCGCCTCATAGTGACCAAGCGGCAGATTGTCATTTAAACGTTTTTATTTTTGAAAAGTGGCAAACCAAACATGTTCATGAAACGCTCTCAGTGAGTGCAGGGATGTGGGCGGGGATAGGGGGTAGGTGAAAATGGATTTACTGAGCACTGGCACCTCCGGGATGAACTCAAACATGCATCAAAACACGACTTTGAACAGCGTATGACAGGTTTATGTTCTAATGTTGACTTTATTTGTTGAACACATAAAAAATATTGTTTTTCTGAGATGAATCTTTTTAGTTCAAGTCAAACGTGTCGGAAGTTTTTCAAGCTTTTGGACTTAAAACAATTAAACATTTTCAGGTGCAGATTGTTTCCAGATGAAGCTTCTCGAGAGGACGAAGTGACCGGAAAAGAAACCAAAAAAGAGTTTAGTAAAACAAAAGTCTTCTCAGTCCCAGGTCAGAGGTCTATAGGTCAGAGGTCAATGGTCTAGAGGTCAGTGGTCTAGAGGTCAGAGGTCAGTGGTAGTGGACCCGTCCTATCGTCCCGGTCCCGCTCACTAAGACGTCGGGCTGTCCGTTCCTCCAGATCTCCCTGAGGATCTTCTCTCTCTGCTCCAGTCGCCGCGCCTTCTCTAGCTCCTCCTCCGACGCGAACACGTCCACGCCCCTCAGAGCGCCGCCCCACTCGCCGGACCGTCCCGCGGCGAGTCCGAGGGCCGCGTCCGCCTCCGGTGCGCTGTCCTGGGACGCCTCCTCCGCGCTGGACTCCCGGAGCTGATGGAGCTGGTAGAGGTCCGGGGGCGTGGCGGGCTGGGCGGGGCTTGTCCGCTTGTTGTTGTTGTTGTTGGTGTTGTTGTTACGGTGAAGGCGTCGGCGACAGGTGATGCCGGCGATGAGCAGGAGCAGGGCGGAGAACAGGCCCAGGCAAACGCCCAACATGAAGAACAAGGCCAAACTCTCAGGGTTCGCTGGAGAGAGGGAGGAGGAGAGAGAGAGGAGAGGGGAGGAGAGAAGGAGGAGGAGAGAGAGGAGGAGGAGAGGAGAGGGGAGAGAGGAGGAGGACAGAAAGAGGAGAGAGAGAGGAGAGGGGAGGAGAGAAGGAGGAGGAGAGGAGAGAGAGGAGGAGGAGAGGGGAGGAGAGAGAGAGGAGAGGGGAGGAGAGAGAGGGAGGAGGAGAGAAGGAGGAGGAGAGGAGAGGGGAGAGAGGAGGACAGAAAGAGGAGAGAGGAGGAGGAGAGGGGAGGAGAGAGAGGGAGGAGAGGAGGAGAGAAGGAGGAGGAGAGGAGAGGAGAGAGAGGAGGAGGACAGAAAGAGGAGAGAGAGGGAGGAGAGGAGGAGAGAAGGAGGAGAGGGGAGAGAGGAGGAGGACAGAAAGAGGAGGAGGAGAGGGGAGGAGAGTGAGGGATGAGAGGAGGAGAGAAGGAGGAGGAGAGGAGAGAAGGAGGACAGAAAGAGGAGAGAGGAGAGGGGAGGAGAGAGAGGGAGGAGAGGAGGAGGAGGAGAGAAAGGGGAGGAGAGAGGAGGGGAGGAGAGAAGGAGGAGGAGAGGGGAGGAGAGAAGGAGGAGGACAGAAAGAGGAGAGAGGAGGAGGAGAGGGGAGGAGAGGAGGAGAGAAGGAGGAGGAGAGAAAGGGGAGGAGAGAGGAGGGGAGGAGAGAAGGAGGAGGAGAGAGAGGAGGAGGAGAGGAGAGGGGAGAGAGGAGGAGGACAGAAAGAGGAGAGAGAGAGGAGAGGGGAGGAGAGAAGGAGGAGGAGAGGAGAGAGAGGAGGAGGAGAGGGGAGGAGAGAGAGAGGAGAGGGGAGGAGAGAAGGAGGAGGAGAGGAGAAGGGAGAGAGGAGGAGGACAGAAAGAGGAGAGAGAGAGGAGAGGGGAGGAGAGAAGGAGGAGGCGAGGAGAGGGGAGAGAGGAGGAGGACAGAAAGAGGAGAGAGGAGGAGGAGAGGGGAGGAGAGAGAGGGAGGAGGAGAGAAGGAGGAGGAGAGGAGAGGGGAGAGAGGAGGACAGAAAGAGGAGAGAGGAGGAGGAGAGGGGAGGAGAGAGAGGGAGGAGAGGAGGAGAGAAGGAGGAGGAGAGGAGAGGAGAGAGAGGAGGAGGACAGAAAGAGGAGAGAGAGGGAGGAGAGGAGGAGAGAAGGAGGAGAGGGGAGAGAGGAGGAGGACAGAAAGAGGAGGAGGAGAGGGGAGGAGAGTGAGGGATGAGAGGAGGAGAGAAGGAGGAGGAGAGGAGAGAAGGAGGACAGAAAGAGGAGAGAGGAGAGGGGAGGAGAGAGAGGGAGGAGAGGAGGAGGAGGAGAGAAAGGGGAGGAGAGAGGAGGGGAGGAGAGAAGGAGGAGGAGAGGGGAGGAGAGAAGGAGGAGGACAGAAAGAGGAGAGAGGAGGAGGAGAGGGGAGGAGAGGAGGAGAGAAGGAGGAGGAGAGAAAGGGGAGGAGAGAGGAGGGGAGGAGAGAAGGAGGAGGACAGAAAGAGGAGAGAGGAGGAGGAGAGGGGAGGAGAGGAGGAGAGAAGGAGGAGGAGAGAAAGGGGAGGAGAGAGGAGGGGAGGAGAGAAGGAGGAGGACAGAAAGAGGAGAGAGGAGGAGGAGAGGGGAGGAGAGGAGGAGAGAAGGAGGAGGAGAGAAAGGGGAGGAGAGAGGAGGGGAGGAGAGAAGGAGGAGGACAGAAAGAGGAGAGAGGAGGAGGAGAGAGAGGGAGGAGAGGAGGAGAGAAAGGGGAGGAGAGAGGAGGGGAGGAGGAGGGAAGGGGAGGCGAGAGGGTGGCGAGAAGGCGGAGAGGAGGGGAGAAGGGGAGGAAGAGAGGGAGAAAGGAGAAGAAAAGCGACACAGTGTTTAATTTAAAAATGCAGTGAATCCGTTACTTCTGTTTTATTTTAAACTCTGGTCGTTTAGTGTTATTTTCTTCAGTTTGATGCATTTGTTTGTAAAAATGTAAAACATTAATTCTTCCTGGACCTTGAGCGTTGGTCACACACTCTTTGTTTCTTCACTTCAGTCTCTTTTGGAGCTGAACGCGCCTCATTTACGTTTCACTGCTTTGACGTGTGCTGAGGCTTCACGAGGCTGTTGTAGACGGGAGGGAGGTTGAGGTGGGTCACATGGTTGAAGTCGGCGAGGGAAACGACCTCCCCTCCGTCTACAACAGCCTCGTGAAGCCTCAGCACAAATCAAAGCACAATCCAGACTTATGAACAAGTTTTAGTTATAAATCCTCCCGTTGGGCTCAGGACCAATCACAGCGCAGGATCAACTCAAATATATTTGTTGACACGTTTCATTTACTGCAGAGATTTTTTTATTGTTTTTTTAATAAACTAGATCTGACTGAAAATTTTGAGAGTCGACAATTCTGATTTTCCACGTGAAACTGACCAAAACATTGAAAAAAAGTTTCCCTGAAGTAAAAATAAGTACTTTTTTGAGCTCTTGTAGCAATTTTACACAAATATTTAATAAAAAACCTGATGAATGAACCGGTTCTGAGTTTGTACCTCTGAGGTGAGCGAACGTGGCCATTGTGTTACTGATCAGCTCCATGTCACGGCGGATCGGCTCCATCTCCTCCACTGAAGACAAGGATGAAGGGGAGAGAGGAGGAGGAGGGGGGGAGGAAGAGGAGGGGGAGAGAGGAAGAGGAGAGAGGAGGAAGGGAGGAGGGGATGAGAAAGAAGAATAGAGGGGGCGAGGAAGAAGAGGAGAATGAAGAGAGGAGGGGGAGAGAGGAAGAGGAGGATGAAGAGGAGGGGGAGAGAGGAGGAGGCGTCACCAGGACATTTCAGCAGCGTTTTGATTGGCTCCTGTCAAACATAAAACACAGTCAGACGTTTAGTTTTCAAGCCTCAAACTCCAGTAATATTTACCGTATTTTCCGCAGTATAAGTGGCACCAGCCAAAAAAAGCATAACACAGAAGAAAAACACATATATAAGTGGCTCTGGAGGATGAAATGCAGTTGCAAGTGTGAAAATAACAAATAATATCACATATAAGTCGCACCCCGGCCAAAACTATGAAAAAAGGTGCAACTTAAAGTCCGGAAAATACGGTAATCAGAATTAACAGTTTATTTAAAGTCCTAACGGCGGTTTAAACGACACATTTCACTAAAACACGATTATATTTCAGATTTGATTAAACGTTTGTGTAAAGTTTATAGTTGTACTTCCTGGTTTGACACAGGTAGAGGTGGTTCCACAGCTGTTTCCATAGCAACCAGACTGTAAACAAGAGCCAGACTCCAAATAAACGACAACAGTTCTGACCTGACACAATAAGACCATAAAACACCTTTATTTAGTCCAACCATGTGTCGCACACTGATGACATCACAGAGGGAGTCAGCTCCACTTCCTGTCATTTTAAACTCTCATTTTCCTCACAAACTGACACTTAAGGAAAGTAAAACTGTGATAAATATTTAGCACAAGTTTTATCCACTAAACTAAGACATAATTATAAAAACAGCAGAACTTTATGGACTTTAAGTGAACGTTTTGACTAAATCTAAAAGGGACAAAATCTTCTCGTGTCGATGTGAAATGAGTTTGTGTTTCTTGTTTTGCTTCAGATTGTGATTTAATTTGTCTCATTTTTGTGTTTGTCCTTGTCCATTTTTGTGTTTGTGTTTTATTGTTTTTGTTTTTCCTCAAACTAATGAGACTTTAATCAGAGCTGGTGATAAATACTGTCCATTATATCACTGGTGTAATGAAGAGTGATGCAGCGGGGTCAGAGGTCACGGGGTCAGAGGTGGCGGGGTCAGAGATCGTGGGGTCAGAGGTCATGGGGTCAGAGGTCGTGGGGTCAGAGGTCACAGAGTCAGAGGTCGCTGGGTCAGAGGTCGCGGGAGGAGAACACGCTGCACTTCCTGTAGTTACAGTCCCAGTTCAGACGTTTGGCTCCGGGACGTTCACTTTATAACGAACGAGTCGAAACGGAAACAATGTGAGACGACTCCAGACTGAAGTAATAGTAGTAGTAGTAGTAGTAGTAGTAGTAGTAGTAGCTGTTGTAGTTGTAGTTTTAGTAGTTGCTGTTGTAGTAGTTGTAGTTGTAGTAGTTTCTTTGTGTAAATTCTGCATAAACTTTGACTGGAATGAGTGTCCCTGGTGTGATGTCACTTCCTGTATGAGTGTCCCTGGTGTGATGTCACTTCCTGTATGAGTGTCCCTGGTGTGATGTCACTTCCTGTATGAGTGTCCCTGGTGTGATGTCACTTCCTGTATGAGTGTCCCTGGTGTGATGTCACTTCCTGTATGAGTGTCCCTGGTGTGATGTCACTTCCTGTATGAGTGTCCCTGGTGTGATGTCACTTCCTGTATGTGTGTCCCTGGTGTGATGTCACTTCCTGTATGAGTGTCCCTGGTGTGATGTCACTTCCTGTATGAGTGTCCCTGGTGTGATGTCACTTCCTGTATGAGTGTCCCTGGTGTGATGTCACTTCCTGTATGTGTGTCCCTGGTGTGATGTCACAGATTTGACATTGTTTTCTCCACAAATACCTGCTCAATTGGAGTAAAACTATCATTTATAAGTACAACAAGTACAAATACACCAAATAAAGTCAGAATTAGAACATGGTAAAAACATATCATAGAACCTTTAAATGAGATGAAGCATGTGTTACGTGAAGTATGTTCATGGTAATTGTATGTCCATGGTAATAGTACTACAACAGTACGAGTATGTTAATAGTACTAGTATGTTAACAGTACTAGTATGTTAATAGTACTAGTATGTTAACAGTACTAGTATGTTAATAGTACTAGAATAATACTAGTAAGTTAATAGTACTAGTATGTTAATAGTACTAGTATGTTAACAGTACTAGTATGTTAATAGTACTAGTATGTTCATAGTACCAGTATGCCAATAGTACTAGTATGTTAATAGTACTAGTATGTTCATAGTACTAGTATGTTAATAGTACTAGTATGTTAATAGTACTAGTATGTTCATAGTACCAGTATGTTAATAGTACTAGTATGTTCATAGTACTAGTATGTTCATAGTACTAGTATGTTCATAGTACCAGTATGTTAATAGTACTAGTATGTTCATAGTACTAGTATGTTCATAGTACCAGTATGTTAATAGTACTAGTATGTTCATAGTACTAGTATGTTAACAGTACTAGTATGTTAATAGTACTAGTATGTTAACAGTACTAGTATGTTAATAGTACTAGTATAGTACTAGTAAGTTAATAGTACTAGTATGTTAACAGTACTAGTATGTTAATAGTACTAGTATGTTAATAGTACTAGTATGTTCATAGTACTAGTATGTTAATAGTACCAGTATGTTAATAGTACTAGTATGTTCATAGTACCAGTATGTTAATAGTACCAGTATGTTAATAGTACTAGTATGTTCATAGTACTAGTATAGTACTAGTAAGTTAATAGTACTAGTATGTTAATAGTACTAGTAAGTTAATAGTACTAGTATGTTAATAGTACTAGTATGTTCATAGTACCAGTATGTTAATAGTACCAGTATGTTAATAGTACTAGTATGTTCATAGTACTAGTATAGTACTAGTAAGTTAAAAGTACTAGTATGTTAATAGTACTAGTAAGTTAATAGTACCAGTATGTTCATAGTACTAGTATGTTAACAGTACTAGTATGTTCATAGTACCAGTATGTTAATAGTACTAGTATTTTCATAGTACCAGTATGTTAATAGTACTAGTATGTTTATAGTACTAGTATGTTAACAGTACTAGTATGTTAATAGTACTAGTATAGTACTAGTATAGTACTAGTATAGTACTAGTATAGTATAGTACTAGTATAGTACTAGTATAGTACTAGTACTAGTATGTTAATAGTACTAGTACTAGTATAGTACCAGTATGTTAATAGTACTAGTATAGTACTAGTACTAGTATAGTACTAGTATGTTAATAGTACTAGTACTAGTATAGTACTAGTATGTGGACCATGTGACTGTCTGAGTACTTCCCACGCTGCTGTTTCCTGTTGACAAAGTGAGCGACATTAAAAGCTCCAAAACCCCTGAAACCAGATCCTAATCCTGGTCTTAGTCCTGGATCTGAGCCATGTCCGGTCCCACTGGCCCCGGGGCCTCAGGGGCCACAGTATCAAGAAGTACACGCAAGCGAGAAGTACACAGTATCAAGAAGTACACGCGAGCGAGAAGTACACACGAGCGAGAAGTACACAGTATCAAGAAGTACACGCGAGCGAGAAGTACACACGAGCGAGAAGTACACAGTATCAAGAAGTACACGCGAGCGAGAAGTACACACGAGCGAGAAGTACACAGTATCAAGAAGTACACAGTATCAAGAAGTACACGCGAGCGAGAAGTACACACGAGCGAGAAGTACACAGTATCAAGAAGTACACGCGAGCGAGAAGTACACACGAGCGAGAAGTACACAGTATCAAGAAGTACACAGTATCAAGAAGTACACGCGAGCGAGAAGTACACACGAGCGAGAAGTACACAGTATCAAGAAGTACACAGTATCAAGAAGTACACGCGAGCGAGAAGTATACGTGAGCAAGTACGTTCTACACTCACTACTGCGAGTACAACTATTACTACTGACTACTATTACATTACTGCAGACGATTACTAAGTTACTGCGTCATAGTTGGTACTCGTACTGAAGAGGATTTAAAGTGCCCGCGATGGTTTCTATGGTGACAGAGCTAAATATTTAGTATTTATTATGACATATTTAGATCAGTGAAGCTGCAGTTAGTGTGAAAATGACAGGAAGTAGAGCTGCGTTCTACAGCAGAATCCCTCTGTGATGTCATCAATGTGCGACACCTTTCGATGATAATCTAACAAAATAAAGGTGTTATTATTTGTCTATAATATAATGTGTAAATATGAAGAGTTTTGGCCCTCGGTTACGGGTTTGACGAGGTGTTTTTGAGCAATAAAAACACCTGCAGCAAAATGGAGGCTTTAGATCCGTTTAATGCCAAAGCAATGACATCTACATGGAAACAAGCCACCCCCCCGAGCCGCCCTTTAAACACGGCCGTAAAACGCGGCGCTTCCTCCCCTTTAAGAAGATCAAACCGTCCCGTGTCCCGAGGCCCGTGTCCCGCCGCAGGCCCAAAGCAGCAGGAAGCTCGTAAAAGCCTCGTCTGAAGTTCATAAAGACGGTGATGAACTGTCGCAGTAAAAGTAACAGCAGTAAACAAATACATGTTTAAACGTATAAATACATGTTTAAACGTGTACTTTTTACTTTTGAAGATGGACGACTTCGACAAATACCTTTATTTTCTAATTTAATGTTTTTACTTATTTGGTTTCTCTCTGGTCCTGCGCAGTTTTATGTTAAAAAAAAAGGATGAAAATAAATAAATTTGTTACAGTTTTGGTTTGCTACAGTTTGTGAAGTATAAATGTAACTTATTGTTTGAATCGTCCTGTATCGTTCACGTTTTTATAACAATGGAACGAGTGAAACCAAAAGTGTTCAAAATGCAGCTCAATTTAAGACATTTAATTTGTTTTTTA
>NW_027315790.1:33100385-33155385 GCF_026437365.1 Eucyclogobius newberryi
TAGACCTGGTTTAGTCCTGGTTTAGTCCTGGTTTAGTCCTGGTTTAGTCCTGGTTTAGACCTGGTTTAGTCCTGGTTTAGACCTGGTTTAGTCCTGGTTTAGTCCTGGTTTAGACCTGGTTTAGTCCTGGTTTAGACCTGGTTTAGTCCTGGTTTAGTCCTGGTTTAGACCTGGTTTATTTCTGGTTTAGACCTGGTTTAGTCCTGGTTTAGTCCTGGTTTAGACCTGGTTTAGTCCTGGTTTAGTCCTGGTTTAGTCCTGGTTTAGTCCTGGTTTAGACCTGGTTTAGTCCTGGTTTAGACCTGGTTTAGTCCTGGTTTAGACCTGGTTTAGTCCTGGTTTAGTCCTGGTTTAGTCCTGGTTTAGTCCTGGTTTAGACCTGGTTTAGTCCTGGTTTAGTCCTGGTTTAGTCCTGGTTTAGACCTGGTTTAGTCCTGGTTTAGACCTGGTTTAGACCTGGTTTAGACCTGGTTTAGTCCTGGTTTAGTCCTGGTTTAGTCCTGCTTTAGACCTGGTTTAGACCTGGTTTAGTCCTGGTTTAGTCCTGGTTTAGTCCTGCTTTAGTCCTGGTTTAGTCCTGGTTTAGTCCTGGTTTAGTCCTGGTTTAGACCTGGTTTATACCTGGTTTAGACCTGGTTTAGTCCTGGTTTAGACCTGGTTTAGTCCTGGTTTAGACCTGGTTTAGACCTGGTTTAGACCTGGTTTAGTCCTGGTTTAGTCCTGGTTTAGTCCTGCTTTAGACCTGGTTTAGACCTGGTTTAGTCCTGGTTTAGTCCTGCTTTAGTCCTGCTTTAGTCCTGGTTTAGTCCTGGTTTAGTCCTGGTTTAGACCTGGTTTAGTCCTGGTTTAGTCCTGGTTTAGTCCTGGTTTAGTCCTGGTTTAAACCTGGTTTAGTCCTGGTTTAGTCCTGGTTTAGTCCTGGTTTAGACCTGGTTTAGTCCTGGTTTAGTCCTGCTTTAGACCTGGTTTAGTCCTGGTTTAGTCCTGGTTTAGTCCTGGTTTAGTCCTGCTTTAGTCCTGGTTTAGTCCTGGTTTAGTCCTGGTTTAGTCCTGGTTTAGTCCTGGTTTAGACCTGGTTTAGACCTGGTTTAGTCCTGGTTTAGACCTGGTTTAGTCCTGGTTTAGACCTGGTTTAGTCCTGGTTTAGTCCTGGTTTAGTCCTGGTTTAGACCTGGTTTAGTCCTGGTTTAGTCCTGGTTTAGACCTGGTTTAGTCCTGGTTTAGTCCTGGTTTAGAGTTGTTGTGGTCTCTTGTGGCTCTTGTTTTGGCTGAACTCTGAGTCACGTCTTTCAGACGTTGAACCGTTCAATTTGTGGTTTGAGTCTCACACGAGTCACACAAACAAAACGCCCTCGTCTGTCGCTCAAATGAACGCTCAGACGTGTCCAGAGGCCCCTGAATGAACGCTCAGACGTGTCCAGAGGCCCCGGAATGAACGCTCAGACGTGTCCAGAGGCCCCTGAATGAACGCTCAGACGTGTCCAGAGGCCCCTGAATGAACGCTCAGACGTGTCCAGAGGCCCCTGAATGAACGCTCAGACATGTCCAGAGGCCCCTGAATGAACGCTCAGACGTGTCCAGAGGCCCCTGAATGAACGCTCAGACGTGTCCAGAGGCCCCTGAATGAACGCTCAGACGTGTCCAGAGGCCCCTGAATGAACGCTCAGACGTGTCCAGAGGCCCCTGAATGAACGCTCAGACGTGTCCAGAGGCCCCGGAATGAACGCTCAGACGTGTCCAGAGGCCCCTGAATGAACGCTCAGACGTGTCCAGAGGCCCCTGAATGAACGCTCAGACGTGTCCAGAGGCCCCTGAATGAACGCTCAGACGTGTCCAGAGGCCCCTGAATGAACGCTCAGACGTGTCCAGAGGCCCCTGAATGAACGCTCAGACGTGTCCAGAGGCCCCTGAATGAACGCTCAGACGTGTCCAGAGGCCCCTGAATGAACGCTCAGACGTGTCCAGAGGCCCCTGAATGAACGCTCAGACGTGTCCAGAGGCCCCTGAATGAACGCTCAGACGTGTCCAGAGGCCCCTGAATGAACGCTCAGACGTGTCCAGAGGCCCCTGAATGAACGCTCAGACGTGTCCAGAGGCCCCTGAATGAACGCTCAGACGTGTCCAGAGGCCCCTGAATGAACGCTCAGACGTGTCCAGAGGCCCCTGAATGAACGCTCAGACGTGTCCAGAGGCCCCGGAATGAACGCTCAGACGTGTCCAGAGGCCCCTGAATGAACGCTCAGACGTGTCCAGAGGCCCCGGAATGAACGCTCAGACGTGTCCAGAGGCCCCGGAATGAACGCTCAGACGTGTCCAGAGGCCCCTGAATGAACGCTCAGACGTGTCCAGAGGCCCCTTAATGAACGCTCAGACGTGTCCAGAGGCCCCTGAATGAACGCTCAGACGTGTCCAGAGGCCCCTGAATGAACGCTCAGACGTGTCCAGAGGCCCCTGAATGAACGCTCAGACGTGTCCAGAGGCCCCTGAATGAACGCTCAGACGTGTCCAGAGGCCCCTGAATGAACGCTCAGACGTGTCCAGAGGCCCCTGAATGAACGCTCAGACGTGTCCAGAGGCCCCTGAATGAACGCTCAGACGTGTCCAGAGGCCCCTGAATGAACGCTCAGACGTGTCCAGAGGCCCCTGAATGAACGCTCAGACGTGTCCAGAGGCCCCTGAATGAACGCTCAGACGTGTCCAGAGGCCCCTGAATGAACGCTCAGACGTGTCCAGAGGCCCCTGAATGAACGCTCAGACGTGTCCAGAGGCCCCTGAATGAACGCTCAGACGTGTCCAGAGGCCCCGGAATGAACGCTCAGACGTGTCCAGAGGCCCCTGAATGAACGCTCAGACGTGTCCAGAGGCCCCTGAATGAACGCTCAGACGTGTCCAGAGGCCCCTGAATGAACGCTCAGACGTGTCCAGAGGCCCCTGAATGAACGCTCAGACGTGTCCAGAGGCCCCTGAATGAACGCTCAGACGTGTCCAGAGGCCCCTGAATGAACGCTCAGACGTGTCCAGAGGCCCCTGAATGAACGCTCAGACGTGTCCAGAGGCCCCTGAATGAACGCTCAGACGTGTCCAGAGGCCCCTGAATGAACGCTCAGACGTGTCCAGAGGCCCCTGAATGAACGCTCAGACGTGTCCAGAGGCCCCGGAATGAACGCTCAGACGTGTCCAGAGGCCCCGGAATGAACGCTCAGACGTGTCCAGAGGCCCCTGAATGAACGCTCAGACGTGTCCAGAGGCCCCTGAATGAACGCTCAGACGTGTCCAGAGGCCCCGGAATGAACGCTCAGACGTGTCCAGAGGCCCCTGAATGAACGCTCAGACGTGTCCAGAGGCCCCTGAATGAACGCTCAGACGTGTCCAGAGGCCCCTGAATGAACGCTCAGACGTGTCCAGAGGCCCCTGAATGAACGCTCAGACGTGTCCAGAGGCCCCTGAATGAACGCTCAGACGTGTCCAGAGGCCCCTGAATGAACGCTCAGACGTGTCCAGAGGCCCCTGAATGAACGCTCAGACGTGTCCAGAGGCCCCTGAATGAACGCTCAGACGTGTCCAGAGGCCCCTGAATGAACGCTCAGACGTGTCCAGAGGCCCCTGAATGAACGCTCAGACGTGTCCAGAGGCCCCGGAATGAACGCTCAGACGTGTCCAGAGGCCCCTGAATGAACGCTCAGACGTGTCCAGAGGCCCCTGAATGAACGCTCAGACGTGTCCAGAGGCCCCTGAATGAACGCTCAGACGTGTCCAGAGGCCCCTGAATGAACGCTCAGACGTGTCCAGAGGCCCCGGAATGAACGCTCAGACGTGTCCAGAGGCCCCTGAATGAACGCTCAGACGTGTCCAGAGGCCCCTGAATGAACGCTCAGACGTGTCCAGAGGCCCCTGAATGAACGCTCAGACGTGTCCAGAGGCCCCTGAATGAACGCTCAGACGTGTCCAGAGGCCCCTGAATGAACGCTCAGACGTGTCCAGAGGCCCCTGAATGAACGCTCAGACGTGTCCAGAGGCCCCGGAATGAACGCTCAGACGTGTCCAGAGGCCCCTGAATGAACGCTCAGACGTGTCCAGAGGCCCCTGAATGAACGCTCAGACGTGTCCAGAGGCCCCTGAATGAACGCTCAGACGTGTCAGGGTCATTTTAGGAAACACTAAACAGTTTGGTGACCACAAAAATGCAAACTGGTCGAGGTTGTGTTTAAAATAGAAGTGAACGTGAGCTTCTGTCACTCAAAGCGGAAGTGGGTGGAGTCAAACCACTGGCTGGGCCAATCGAATCGACCACAAGATTAACCCTGAAAGTGCAGAAATGTTGAGCTTGTTTTTAGCCGTTTTAATTAGAGACAAACGCTCGATCTTCTAATTTAGCAAATTTCCAAACCTTAAAAGAAATATTTTGATAAATATCTTTTCTCAGTTTGTGTCGTGGTAAAATAAAAAAGTGCTCAATTAGGACCGTGAAAAATGAACATGCTGCGAATCCGAAGAGAAAAACGTGTCTTTAAACGTGTAATATTTATCAGACAAATGAATCACAAACAAGCAGAAATATCACTTTTTACCTGTAATTTGAAAGTTTAAAACGTCACAATTTTTTCATTTTCATTTCCAATAAAGAATAAACTCAATATTCAAAGTGTTCAGATCCTTTAATATTGTCAGAAAACAGTGTTTGGAGTTAAATGTGGATAATTTATTCATTATTGACGAGGTTAAAGTAAGAGTTAGAAAATAAAAATTTGGATATGGACAGATCACATTTAACTTCCTAAAAACACTTTGTCTCAAGAGTTTTTGATTGTATTTTTTACTATTGCCCCTTTATTTTTTAACTACTAAAATGTTTTTAAAAAACTAAAATGGCCATAAAAAAGTTGACAAATCACAGACAAATGTCCAACGTTTTAAAAGACCTGAAATGTTACACAGCGGCTTTAATTGTACGTTTGATTTGATTCTCTTCATTTCCGCGGGACACACGATGAGTCCGATCCCGGGTGATGCGTTTGACCTGTGTTATTGTGTCTCCGTCCTCTCGTCCCCTCGTCCTCTCACCCTCCCGTCCTCTCACCCTCCCGTCCTCTCACCCTCCCGTCCTCTTGTCCTCTCGCCGACCTCGAGGAAAAACATGTCTCACATTCTCCTTTAATTTCATTCCAAAACAAAAGGTTCATTTACAGAGTTGAACCCGCGACCTCGGCCACGACGCACCAGCTTCTCCTCCCGTTTACATCGGCGCGTTGCTTTTAAAGAGTTTGTGGCTTTCGGACGCTCACCTTTCGGGCGCTCACCTTTCGGGCACTCACCTTTCGGACGCTCACCTTTTGGACACTCCCCTTTCGGGCGCTCACCTTTCGGGCGCTCACCTTTGGGACCTTGCGGGCACTCACCTTTCGGAGGCTCACCTTTCGGACGCTCACCTTTCGGGCGCTCACCTTTCGGACCCTCACCTTTTGGGCGCTCACCTTTCGGGCACTCACCTTTCGGGTGCTCACCTTTTGGACCTTTCGGAAGCTCACCTTTCGGACCTTTTGGGCGCTCACCTTTCGGACGCTCACCTTTCGGGCGCTCACCTTTGGGACCTTGCGGGCACTCACCTTTCGGAGGCTCACCTTTCGGACGCTCACCTTTCGGGCACTCACCTTTCGGACGCTCACCTTTCGGACCTTCACCTTTCGGGCGCTCACCTTTCGGAGGCTCACCTTTCGGACGCTCACCTTTCGGAGGCTCACCTTTCGGACCTTTCGGGCGCTCACCTTTCGGGCGCTCACCTTCCGGACCTTTGGGACGCTCACCTTTCGGAGGCTCACCTTTGGGACGCTCACCTTTCAGACCTTTCGGGCGCTCACCTTTCGGAGGCTCACCTTTCGGACCTTTGGGACGCTCACCTTTTCAGGCGCTCACCTTTCAGACCTTTCGGAGGCTCACCTTTTGGGCGCTCACCTTTCGGACCTTTTGGGCGCTCACCTTTCGGACGCTCACCTTTCGGGTGCTCACCTTTTGGACCTTTCGGAAGCTCACCTTTCGGACCTTTTGGGCGCTCACCTTTCGGACGCTCACCTTTCGGGCGCTCACCTTTGGGACCTTGCGGGCACTCACCTTTCGGAGGCTCACCTTTCGGACGCTCACCTTTCGGGCGCTCACCTTTCGGACCCTCACCTTTTGGGCGCTCACCTTTCGGGCACTCACCTTTCGGACGCTCACCTTTTGGACACTCCCCTTTCGGACCTTCACCTTTCGGGCGCTCACCTTTCGGAGGCTCACCTTTCGGACCTTTCGAGCGCTCACCTTTCGGGCGCTCACCTTCCGGACCTTTGGGACGCTCACCTTTCGGAGGCTCACCTTTCGGACGCTCACCTTTCAGACCTTTCGGGCGCTCACCTTTCGGAGGCTCACCTTTCGGACGCTCACCTTTCAGACCTTTCGGGCGCTCACCTTTCGGAGGCTCACCTTTCGGACCTTTGGGACGCTCACCTTTCAGGCGCTCACCTTTCAGACCTTTCGGAGGCTCACCTTTTGGGCGCTCACCTTTCGGACCTTTTGGGCGCTCACCTTTCGGACGCTCACCTTTCGGGTGCTCACCTTTTGGACCTTTCGGAAGCTCACCTTTCGGACCTTTTGGGCGCTCACCTTTCGGACGCTCACCTTTCGGGCGCTCACCTTTGGGACCTTGCGGGCACTCACCTTTCGGAGGCTCACCTTTCGGAGGCTCACCTTTCGGGCGCTCACCTTTCGGACCCTCACCTTTTGGGCGCTCACCTTTCGGGCACTCACCTTTCGGACGCTCACCTTTTGGACACTCCCCTTTCGGACCTTCACCTTTCGGGCGCTCACCTTTCGGAGGCTCACCTTTCGGACCTTTCGAGCGCTCACCTTTCGGGCGCTCACCTTCCGGACCTTTGGGACGCTCACCTTTCGGAGGCTCACCTTTCGGACGCTCACCTTTCAGACCTTTCGGGCGCTCACCTTTCGGAGGCTCACCTTTCGGACGCTCACCTTTCAGACCTTTCGGGCGCTCACCTTTCGGAGGCTCACCTTTCGGACCTTTGGGACGCTCACCTTTCAGACCTTTCGGAGGCTCACCTTTTGGGCGCTCACCTTTCGGACCTTTCGGAGGCTCACCTTTTGGGCGCTCACCTTTCGGACCTTTCGAGCGCTCACCTTTCGGGCGCTCACCTTCCGGACCTTTGGGACGCTCACCTTTCGGAGGCTCACCTTTCGGACGCTCACCTTTCAGACCTTTCGGGCGCTCACCTTTCGGAGGCTCACCTTTCGGACGCTCACCTTTCAGACCTTTCGGGCGCTCACCTTTCGGAGGCTCACCTTTCGGACCTTTGGGACGCTCACCTTTCAGACCTTTCGGAGGCTCACCTTTTGGGCGCTCACCTTTCGGACCTTTTGGGCGCTCACCTTTCGGACGCTCACCTTTCGGGTGCTCACCTTTTGGACCTTTCGGAAGCTCACCTTTCGGACCTTTTGGGCGCTCACCTTTCGGACGCTCACCTTTCGGGCGCTCACCTTTGGGACCTTGCGGGCACTCACCTTTCGGAGGCTCACCTTTCGGGCGCTCACCTTTCGGACCCTCACCTTTTGGGCGCTCACCTTTCGGCCACTCACCTTTCGGACGCTCACCTTTTGGACACTCCCCTTTCGGACCTTCACCTTTCGGGCGCTCACCTTTCGGAGGCTCACCTTTCGGACCTTTCGAGCGCTCACCTTTCGGGCGCTCACCTTCCGGACCTTTGGGACGCTCACCTTTCGGAGGCTCACCTTTCAGACCTTTCGGGTGCTCACCTTTCGGAGGCTCACCTTTCGGACGCTCACCTTTCAGACCTTTCGGGCGCTCACCTTTCGGAGGCTCACCTTTCGGACCTTTGGGACGCTCACCTTTCGGACCTTTCGGAGGCTCACCTTTTGGGCGCTCACCTTTCGGACCTTTCGGACGCGCCCCTTTCGGACGCTCACCTTTCAGACCTTTCGGGCGCTCACCTTTCGGAGGCTCACCTTTCGGACCTTTGGGACGCTCACCTTTCGGACCTTTCGGAGGCTCACCTTTTGGGCGCTCACCTTTCGGACCTTTCGGACGCTCCCCTTTCGGACGCTCACCTTTCGGACCTTTTGGGCGCTCACCTTTCGGGCGCTCACCTTTCGGACGCTCACCTTTCGGGTGATCCCCTTTGGTTTACAGTATTTTAAATGTCTAAACTCGTGACTTTAGAGTCTTCAGTGAAACAGGAAACACACAGTGACTTTAATCTTACATTTAATTGTAATTATAAATATCAATTTAAAAAAACTCATATTAACAGGAAAAAAATGCAAATTATGTTTTCAAAATCTGGTTCCACGAGTTTAGTTCAGTTTATTTACATCGGCGTAAAACGGCCTCAAAACAGCGCTACACCAGGTCTAAACAAGCATTTCACACAAACAATAAACTAAATAAAATAAAAAGAGGTGAAGGTTCAGTCTCTGAGAGTTCATTTCTTGGCCCTGGTGAACTCTTTGCGGTGCTGAGAGTTCATTTCTTGGCCCTGGTGAACTCTTTGCGGTGCTGAGAGTTCATTTCTTGGCCCTGGTGAACTCTTTGCGGTGCTGAGAGTTCATTTCTTGGCCCTGGTGAACTCTTTGCGGTGCTGAGAGTTCATTTCTTGGCCCTGGTGAACTCTTTGCGGCCTCCTCCGTCCTTCCCGAAGTTGCGGACCCTGTGGATGCGTCTGATCTGGTCCTGGACGGTCTGGAGGATGTCCACATGGTCCGGGATGTGCACGTACCTGAGGAGCAGCGCCACCTTCAGTCCACTTTACACTTTTATTTATTCACCATTTATTGAATACAAATAAACACAATAAAGACTCAGTAAATATAACAAAGTAAATATACCGTGTATATATTTAAAAGTAGTTTTTACCGGACGTTCCTGCCGGTGATGAACAGGTCCTGCAGCTCGGACGCTCGGCCTCTTCTGTCCCTGAACGCCACGTCGCTCAGCCGCACGTTCATGAAGGCGTCGACGTTCACCACTCTGCCGCGCGCCGTGCTCTCGTCGCGCAGCTCCACCGTGGTCACCTGACCCTGGATGCCCTGCAACAGCGCCACCAGGCTGTTCTCTGCGATACTGCGCTCGCGGATCGAGTTACACACATCGCCCAGGACCGGGGGCGGGACCGAGCCGCCCTCTGGGTCCATGAGGGGGCGCTGTGGACACATGAAAACACACCATGAGGGGGCGCTGTGGACACATGAAAACACACCATGAGGGGGCGCTATGGACACATGAAAACACATCATGAGGGGGCGCTATGGACACATGAAAACACACCATGAGGGGGCGCTATGGACACATGAAAACACACCATGAGGGGGCGCTATGGACACATGAAAACACATCATGAGGGGTCGCTATGGACACATGAAAACACACCATGAGGGGTCGCTATGGACACATGAAAACACACCATGAGGGGTCGCTATGGACACATGAAAACACATCATGAGGGGTCGCTATGGACACATGAAAACACATCATGAGGGGGCGCTATGGACACATGAAAACACACCATGAGGGGGCGCTATGGACACATGAAAACACATCATGAGGGGGCGCTATGGACACATGAAAACACATCATGAGGGGGCGCTATGGACACATGAAAACACACCATGAGGGGGCGCTATGGACACATGAAAACACATCATGAGGGGGCGCTATGGACACATGAAAACACACCATGAGGGGGCGCTATGGACACATGAAAACACATCATGAGGGGGCGCTATGGACACATGAAAACACATCATGAGGGGTCGCTATGGACACATGAAAACACATCATGAGGGGGCGCTATGGACACATGAAAACACATCATGAGGGGGCGCTATGGACACATGAAAACACATCATGAGGGGGCGCTATGGACACATGAAAACACACCATGAGGGGGCGCTATGGACACATGAAAACACATCATGAGGGGTCGCTATGGACACATGAAAACACATCATGAGGGGGCGCTATGGACACATGAAAACACATCATGAGGGGGCGCTATGGACACATGAAAACACATCATGAGGGGGCGCTATGGACACATGAAAACACATCATGAGGGGGCGCTATGGACACATGAAAACACATCATGAGGGGGCGCTATGGACACATGAAAACACATCATGAGGGGGCGCTATGGACACATGAAAACACACCATGAGAGGTCGCTATGGACACATGAAAACACATCATGAGGGGGCGCTGTGGACACATGAAAACACATCATGAGGGGGCGCTATGGACACATGAAAACACATCATGAGGGGGCGCTATGGACACATGAAAACACACCATGAGGGGGCGCTATGGACACATGAAAACACATCATGAGGGGGCGCAATGGACACATGAAAACACATCATGAGGGGTCGCTATGGACACATGAAAACAAATCATGAGGGGGCGCTATGGACACATGAAAACACATCATGAGGGGGCGCTATGGACACATGAAAACACATCATGAGGGGGCGCTATGGACACATGAAAACACATCATGAGGGGGCGCTATGGACACATGAAAACACACCATGAGGGGGCGCTATGGACACATGACACCAGGTAATAAATGCTTGTAAATGCCTTCAAATAGTTAACTAAGCAGGAGCCATCTTTAAAGTGTGGCCTGTTTATCAGTGTCGCGCAAATAAACTAATATGGAGATAATCTTAGAAAACAGGACAGTTTTACATCTTGGTGGAGGTTTGGACGTGTTTTTGATTTTCTCAAAAACATAAATGTGTTTTAAGTGTTTAAACCGTGTTCTCTCTACAGTCAATACTTAAGTACAACCAGAAGAATCATTCACAAAAATCATATCCATTAAAAAATATTTGTTTAGAACTTGAAACTCGAAGTACTTTTACTTTGACTCGACTTGTACTTCTACTGTTTAAAATATACAACATGTTTTTATTATAAAACACATTTTTGTTCAGTGCATTCCGTGTTTTCATTCAAAGTTTCACTCATTTTCAGAAGCATTTCTACACAACATAACCAAATACACATCAATCAAACATATTTAGATGTATTTGAGATGTATTTGAGATGTATTTAGATGTATTTGAGATGTATTTGAGATGTATATTAGATATTTGAAGACTTACATTAGATTTAAGACTTTTCTTTCAGAGAGAAAAGATGTCAACATCCAGTTTGTTTTCCCGCACGAGCCCGGAACCCGGAAGAGCTGCGTGATGACGTCACGCGCGCGTAAGGTCATCACGGAGAAATGGCGCCCCCTGCCGCGCGCGTCCAGCACGTGGTTTGACAGATTTACACACAATATCTGACTAAATAACATATTATGTTCTCTCTGTTCCATGAGGCCTGAAACTACCACATTCTGAATACTCTGAATACTCTGATACTCTGAATACTCTGATACTCTGATACTCTGAATACTCTGAATACTCTGATACTCTGAATACTCTGATACTCTGATACTCTTAATACTCTGAATACTCTGATACTCTGAATACTCTGATACTCTTAATACTCTGAATACTCTGATACTCTGAATACTCTGATACTCTGAATACTCTGATACTCTGAATACTCTGATACTCTGATACTCTGATACTCTGAATACTCTGATACTCTGAATACTCTGATACTCTGAATACTCTGAATACTCTGATACTCTAATACTCTGATACTCTGATACTCTGAATACTCTGAATACTCTGATACTCTAATACTCTGATACTCTAATACTCTGATACTCTGATACTCTGAATACTCTGATACTCTGATACTCTTAAAACTCTGAATACTCTGATACTCTGAATACTCTGAATACTCTGAATACTCTGATACTCTGATACTCTGATACTCTGAATACTCTGATACTCTGAATACTCTGATACTCTGAATACTCTGAATACTCTGATACTCTAATACTCTGATACTCTGATACTCTGATACTCTGAATACTCTGAATACTCTGATACTCTAATACTCTGATACTCTGATACTCTGATACTCTGATACTCTAAATTAATCTCTGTAAAAATAAGGTTTTACATTGCTGTATTCACGTTATTTCTGACAAAACAACAGAAGATTAAACAAATATATGATGAACCTGCTACTACTGCATGTTAAATATAATGTAAATATAATGTAAAGTGCAGAACATAAGTTGAAGGTTATTTGGTGTTTTTATTACATTTAAAAAAAAAAGAGCCAGACTCCACATAAACGACACAACAGTTCTGATCTGACACAATAACACCATAAAACGCCTTTATTTACTTTAAACTGTCTCTGTGTCGCACACTGATGACATCACAGAGGGATTCAGCTCCACTTCCTGTCATTTTAAACACTTCCTGTCACTTTAAACTCATTTTTCTTCACAAACTGACCCTTAAAAGTACATTTTTGACCAGATAAAGGTTGAAACAAGGAGAAAGTTTATGAATGAAGTGCATTATTGATGAAAGTCAGAAGTAGTTTATTCTTTTATGACATTTTGATTAAATATTGTCACATTGTCTTTGTTTTAAAAGCTCTTTTTCGTACGTGTTTTAGAGTCAGTTTAATCCACAGAACGACGATCAGACCGTGTGGAGTGCGATAATGAGTGATCAGGACACGCCTCTCCTCCGGCTCGTTCATTATTCATCCAATTATCATTAAATTATCATTATTCACATCGTTTGATTTGAATATTTAATGAACAAGACTCAGAACGACACATTTTCAGTTTGTGATTCATCCGAGCTCGTCCATCAGGGCCAGCAGCTCGTCTCCTCTGCTCCGGCTCTCTCCTCCTCCAGCTCCTCCTCCTCCTCCAGCTCCAGCTCCTCCTCCAGCTCCTCCTCCAGCTCCTCCTCCTCCTCCAGCTCCAGCTCCTCCTCCAGCTCCTCCTCCAGCTCCTCCTCCTCCTCCAGCTCCAGCTCCTCCTCCAGCTCCTCCTCCAGCTCCTCCTCCTCCTCCAGCTCCAGCTCCTCCTCCAGCTCCTCCTCCTCCTCCAGCTCCTCCTCCTCCTCCTCCAGCTCCTCCTCCTCCTCCTTCAGCTCCTCCTCCAGCTCCTCCCCCTTTATCTTCTGTGAACTCTCCGAGGATCTGGGCCAGTTCTGACTCCGCCTCCTAAACGCGCAACGAGTCACGATCAAACAGAGCGAGACCTTTCGGGCGTTCCTACTGAATTACCTGCCGCGCCCAGATGTTTATGACTCCGCCCCACGACACTTCTGCTCCTCCCACGGCTCCTCCCGCTGCTCCTCCCACGGCTCCTCCCACGGCTCCTCCCATGGCTCCTCCCACGGCTCCTCCCATGGCTCCTCCCATGGCTCCTCCCATGGCTCCTCCCACTGCTCCTCTGCAACAAAAGGACAAAACACAAAGTAAATATACCCAGTAAAAGAGTACTGTACATGTGTACTCAGGTATATTATGTACTCCAAAGAGTAACTAGTACACAAGTGAAAAATACTACTCAGTAGTAGTTTAGTTTAGATAATAATTTTAGTGGCATTTTGGATCAGTCTTTTAAACAAAATGTAAACATTTAAAAAGTTTAAACTGAAGAAGGAGATCATGGGTTCAATTCCCGGACCAGACTAACATCACATGATCTCTCTGGGTGGAGTCTGCATGTTCTCCCCGTGTTACCGTGGGTTCTCTCCGGGTTCTCCGGCTCCTCCCACCGTCCAATCACATGCATGTGTTAGGTAAAATTGGTGACTCTAAATTGGCCCTAGTGAATGAATGTGAGCGTGAACTGTCTGTAATGTCTATGTCTCTGTGTTGACCCTGTGACGTGTTGGCCACTGTCCAGGGTGTATCCCGCCTAAGGCCCGAAGTCACTGGGATAGGCTCCAGTTACCCGCGACCCCGAAAGGGAACAAGCGGTAGAAAATGGATGGATGGATGGAAATAAAATAAATAAAATAAATACATTAGAATAATTTAGAATAAATTTGAATAAATTTGAATAAATAAGATACAACTAAATAAATCAAATAAAAGAAGAACCAGAGGTGCGTTGGGGCGACTCAATCCTCACATGATTTTTAAAAGTAACTAATTACAATTACATACACAAAAAATAAAAGTTAAAGTTTAGGAATTACTCCAAAAATGTCCTCAAAAACGTGAGCATTTACGATGAGTAAACGCTGCGTGTACAGAAATATGAAATATGATGAGGTAAAAGTTGCATTTGAAGTATTTGTTGAAACGTTTCTATTTCGGACTAAAATGATAATATAAATTTTAACTTCGTGCAGATGATTCAGATTCTTACGCTTCGTCCTCCTCCTGGTTGCTGGGGAACAGGTTGATCTTAAAAGTCCTCCTGGACCCAGATCCCGATCCAGATCCAGATCCAGATCCAGATCCAGATCCAGAAGACTCAGACTTGAGCGAACCCATGAGACGAGACAGAAGGTTCAGCTCCTCTTTGGCCAAAGGGTTTGATCTGGACTCAGTCTGAGGAGAAGAACACGACAGGAACCGGCACTTAACCAGGTCTAAACCAGGTCTAAACCAGGTCTAAACCAGGTCTAAACCAGGTCTAAACCAGGACTAAACCAGAACTAAACCAGGTCTAAACCAGGTCTAAACCAGGTCTAAACCAGGTCTAAACCAGGTCTAAACCAGGTCTAAACCAGGTCTAAACCAGGTCTAAACCAGGTCTAAACCAGGTCTAAACCAGGTCTAAACCAGGTCTAAACCAGAACTAAACCAGGTCTAAACCAGGTCTAAACCAGGTCTAAACCAGGTCTAAACCAGGTCTAAACCAGAACTAAACCAGGTCTAAACCAGAACTAAACCAGGTCTAAACCAGGTCTAAACCAGGTCTAAACCAGGTCTAAACCAGGTCTAAACCAGGTCTAAACCAGAACTAAACCAGGTCTAAACCAGGTCTAAACCAGGTCTAAACCAGGTCTAAACCAGGTCTAAACCAGAACTAAACCAGGTCTAAACCAGGTCTAAACCAGGTCTAAACCAGGTCTAAACCAGAACTAAACCAGGTCTAAACCAGGTCTAAACCAGGTCTAAACCAGGTCTAAACCAGGTCTAAACCAGGTCTAAACCAGGTCTAAACCAGAACTAAACCAGGTCTAAACCAGGTCTAAACCAGGTCTAAACCAGGTCTAAACCAGGTCTAAACCAGAACTAAACCAGGTCTAAACCAGGTCTAAACCAGGTCTAAACCAGGTCTAAACCAGGTCTAAACCAGAACTAAACCAGGTCTAAACCAGGTCTAAACCAGGTCTAAACCAGGTCTAAACCAGGTCTAAACCAGGTCTAAACCAGGTCTAAACCAGGTCTAAACCAGGTCTAAACCAGGTCTAAACCAGAACTAAACCAGGTCTAAACCAGGTCTAAACCAGGTCTAAACCAGGTCTAAACCAGGTCTAAACCAGAACTAAACCAGGTCTAAACCAGAACTAAACCAGGTCTAAACCAGGTCTAAACCAGGTCTAAACCAGGTCTAAACCAGGTCTAAACCAGGTCTAAACCAGAACTAAACCAGGTCTAAACCAGGTCTAAACCAGGTCTAAACCAGGTCTAAACCAGGTCTAAACCAGAACTAAACCAGGTCTAAACCAGGTCTAAACCAGGTCTAAACCAGGTCTAAACCAGAACTAAACCAGGTCTAAACCAGGTCTAAACCAGGTCTAAACCAGGTCTAAACCAGGTCTAAACCAGGTCTAAACCAGGTCTAAACCAGAACTAAACCAGGTCTAAACCAGGTCTAAACCAGGTCTAAACCAGGTCTAAACCAGGTCTAAACCAGAACTAAACCAGGTCTAAACCAGAACTAAACCAGGTCTAAACCAGGTCTAAACCAGGTCTAAACCAGGTCTAAACCAGAACTAAACCAGGTCTAAACCAGAACTAAACCAGGTCTAAACCAGGTCTAAACCAGGTCTAAACCAGGTCTAAACCAGAACTAAACCAGGTCTAAACCAGGTCTAAACCAGGTCTAAACCAGGTCTAAACCAGGTCTAAACCAGAACTAAACCAGGTCTAAACCAGGTCTAAACCAGGTCTAAACCAGGTCTAAACCAGAACTAAACCAGGTCTAAACCAGAACTAAACCAGGTCTAAACCAGGTCTAAACCAGGTCTAAACCAGGTCTAAACCAGAACTAAACCAGGTCTAAACCAGGTCTAAACCAGGTCTAAACCAGGTCTAAACCAGGTCTAAACCAGGTCTAAACCAGGTCTAAACCAGAACTAAACCAGGTCTAAACCAGGTCTAAACCAGGTCTAAACCAGGTCTAAACCAGGTCTAAACCAGAACTAAACCAGGTCTAAACCAGAACTAAACCAGGTCTAAACCAGGTCTAAACCAGGTCTAAACCAGGTCTAAACCAGGTCTAAACCAGAACTAAACCAGGTCTAAACCAGGTCTAAACCAGGTCTAAACCAGGTCTAAACCAGAACTAAACCAGGTCTAAACCAGAACTAAACCAGGTCTAAACCAGGTCTAAACCAGGTCTAAACCAGGTCTAAACCAGAACTAAACCAGGTCTAAACCAGGTCTAAACCAGGTCTAAACCAGGTCTAAACCAGAACTAAACCAGGTCTAAACCAGGTCTAAACCAGGTCTAAACCAGAACTAAACCAGGTCTAAACCAGGACTAAACCAGGTCTAAACCAGGTCTAAACCAGAACTAAACCAGGTCTAAACCAGGTCTTAACCAGGTCTAAACCAGAACTAAACCAGGTCTAAACCAGGTCTAAACCAGGTCTAAACCAGGTCTAAACCAGGTCTAAACCAGAACTAAACCAGGTCTAAACCAGGTCTAAACCAGGTCTAAACCAGGTCTAAACCAGAACTAAACCAGGTCTAAACCAGAACTAAACCAGGTCTAAACCAGGTCTAAACCAGGTCTAAACCAGGTCTAAACCAGAACTAAACCAGGTCTAAACCAGGTCTAAACCAGAACTAAACCAGGTCTAAACCAGGTCTAAACCAGGTCTAAACCAGAACTAAACCAGGTCTAAACCAGGTCTAAACCAGGTCTAAACCAGAACTAAACCAGGTCTAAACCAGGACTAAACCAGGTCTAAACCAGGTCTAAACCAGAACTAAACCAGGTCTAAACCAGGTCTTAACCAGGTCTAAACCAGGACTAAACCAGGACTAAACCAGGTCTAAACCAGGTCTAAACCAGGTCTAAACCAGGTCTAAACCAGGTCTAAACCAGGCCTAAACCAGGTCTAAACCAGGTCTAAACCAGAACTAAACCAGGTCTAAACCAGAACTAAACCAGGTCTAAACCAGGTCTAAACCAGGTCTAAACCAGAACTAAACCAGGTCTAAACCAGGTCTAAACCAGAACTAAACCAGGTCTAAACCAGGTCTAAACCAGGTCTAAACCAGAACTAAACCAGGTCTAAACCAGGACTAAACCAGGTCTAAACCAGGTCTAAACCAGAACTAAACCAGGTCTAAACCAGGTCTTAACCAGGTCTAAACCAGAACTAAACCAGGTCTAAACCAGGCCTAAACCAGGACTAAACCAGGTCTAAACCAGGTCTAAACCAGGTCTAAACCAGGTCTAAACCAGGTCTAAACCAGGCCTAAACCAGGTCTAAACCAGGTCTAAACCAGGTCTAAACCAGGTCTAAACCAGGTCTAAACTAGGTCCAAACCAGGTCTAAACCAAGTCTAAACCAAGTCTAAACCAAGTCTAAAACAAGTCTAAACCAGGTCTAAACCAAGTCTAAACCAGGTCTAAACCAGGTCTAAACCAGGACTAAACCAGGTCTAAACCAAGTCTAAACCAAGTCTAAAACAAGTCTAAACCAGGTCTAAACCAAGTCTAAACCAGGTCTAAACCAGGTCTAAACCAGGTCTAAACCAGGTCTAAACCAAGTCTAAACCAGGTCTAAACCAGGTCTAAACCAGGACTAAACCAGGCCTAAACCAAGTCTAAACCAGGTCTAAACCAGGTCTAAACCAGGTCTAAACCAGGACTAAACCAGGCCTAAACCAGGTCTAAACCAGGTCTAAACTAGGTCTAAACTAGGTCTAAACCAGGTCTAAAACAAGTCTAAACCAGGTCTAAACCAGTTCTAAACCAGGTCTAAACCAAGTCTAAACCAGGACTAAACCAGGCCTAAACCAGGACTAAACCAGGTCTAAACCAGGTCTAAACCAGGTCTAAACCAGGTCTAAACTAGGTCCAAACCAGGTCTAAACCAAGTCTAAACCAAGTCTAAACCAAGTCTAAACCAAGTCTAAAACAAGTCTAAACCAGGTCTAAACCAAGTCTAAACCAGGTCTAAACCAGGTCTAAACCAGGACTAAACCAGGTCTAAACCAGGTCTAAACCAGGTCTAAACCAAGTCTAAACCAAGTCTAAAACAAGTCTAAACCAGGTCTAAACCAGGTCTAAACCAGGTCTAAACCAGGACTAAACCAGGCCTAAACCAGGTCTAGACCACGTCTAAACCAGGTCTAAACCAGGCCTAAACCAGGTCTAAACCAGGTCTAAACTAGGTCTAAACTAGGTCTAAACCAGGTCTAAAACAAGTCTAAACCAGGTCTAAACATGTTCTAAACCAGGTCTAAACCAAGTCTAAACCAGGTCTAAACCAGGTCTAAACCAGGTCTAAACCAAGTCTAAACCAGGTCCAAACCAAGTCTAAACCAAGTCTAAACCAGGTCTAAACCAGGACTAGACCAGGACTAGACCAGGCCTAAACCAGGTCTAAACCAGGTCTAAACCAGGTCTTAACCAAGTCTAAACCAGGTCTAAACCAGGACTAAACCAGGTCTAAACCAGGACTAAACCAAGTCTAAAACAAGTCTAAACCAGGTCTAAACCAGGTCTAAACCAGGACTAAACCAGGTCTAAACCAGGACTAAACCAGGACTAAACCAGGTCTAAACCAGGACTAAACTTACCTTCACTGTCGGGGTTTTGGAGGTTTGCGTCTCCTCAGGATTCACAATCGTGTAGCTTTGATTTTTGAAACAGAAAATTAAGTCATGTTTTCACAGGTCCAAAAGAAGCGAAGGTCAGAGGGTCAGAGGAGCAGAGGGTCAGAGGAGCAGAGGAGCAGAGCAGAGGGTCAGAGGAGCAGAGGGTCAGAGGAGCAGAGGGTCAGAGGAGCAGAGGAGCAGAGCAGAGGGTCAGAGGGTCAGAGGGTCAGAGGAGCAGAGGGTCAGAGGAGCAGAGGGTCAGAGGAGCAGAGGAGCAGAGCAGAGGGTCAGAGGAGCAGAGGGTCAGAGGAGCAGAGGGTCAGAGGAGCAGAGGGTCAGAGGAGCAGAGGAGCAGAGCAGAGGGTCAGAGGGTCAGAGGGTCAGAGGAGCAGAGGGTCAGAGGAGCAGAGGGTCAGAGGAGCAGAGGAGCAGAGCAGAGGGTCAGAGGGTCAGAGGGTCAGAGGGTCAGAGGAGCAGAGGGTCAGAGGAGCAGAGGGTCAGAGGAGCAGAGGAGCAGAGCAGAGGGTCAGAGGGTCAGAGGGTCAGAGGAGCAGAGGGTCAGAGGAGCAGAGGGTCAGAGGGTCAGAGGAGCAGAGGGTCAGAGGAGCAGAGGGTCAGAGGAGCAGAGGAGCAGAGCAGAGGGTCAGAGGGTCAGAGGGTCAGAGGAGCAGAGGGTCAGAGGAGCAGAGGGTCAGAGGAGCAGAGGAGCAGAGCAGAGGGTCAGAGGGTCAGAGGGTCAGAGGAGCAGAGGGTCAGAGGAGCAGAGGGTCAGAGGAGCAGAGGGTCAGAGGAGCAGAGGGTCAGAGGAGCAGAGGAGCAGAGCAGAGGGTCAGAGGGTCAGAGGAGCAGAGGGTCAGAGGAGCAGAGGGTCAGAGGAGCAGAGGGTCAGAGGAGCAGAGGAGCAGAGCAGAGGGTCAGAGGGTCAGAGGGTCAGAGGGTCAGAGGATGTGGTTCTTACATGTTTCGTCCCAGGTTGAGGACTCTGTCTCCGCAGATGTCAAAACTTCCCTCTCTGATTGGACTGGTGAAGTCGCCCCCTGTAGGAAACTCACAGCGCTGCACCTCCCGACCTCTGCAGTCGAAGGTCCTGCACCAACACAAACGAGTCTGAGGGCCCCTCCTGTGTCTGAGGGCCCCTCCTGAGTCTGAGGGCCCCTCCTGTGTCTGAGGGCCCTTCCTGAGTCTGAGGGCCCTTCCTGTGTCTGAGGGCCCCTCCTGTGTCTGAGGGCCCCTCCTGTGTCTGAGGGCCCCTCCTGTGTCTGAGGGCCCCTCCTGTGTCTGAGGGCCCCTCCTGAGTCTGAGGGCCCCTCCTGTGTCTGAGGGCCCTTCCTGAGTCTGAGGGCCCCTCCTGACCTGATGAGTCCTGGCACCTCCACTCCGTGAGGCACTGGTCCTCTCGTGTCCAAAACAAAACGGCCGTTCGGGTTTTGGATCCGACTTTTCAGGAGCAACGAGACCTGAAAAAGAGAAGAAGAAGTTCACCTGGTGTGTCTGTACCATGTGTCTGTACCATGTGACTGTACCATGTGTCTGTGCCATGTGTCTGTTCACCTGGTGTGACTGTACCATGTGTCTGTGCCATGTGTCTGTTCACCTGGTGTGTCTGTACCATGTGTCTGTGCCATGTGTCTGTACCATGTGTCTGTGCCATGTGTCTGTACCATGTGTCTGTACCATGTGTCTGTACCATGTGTCTGTACCATGTGACTGTACCATGTGACTGTACATGTGTCTGTACCATGTGTCTGTTCACCTGGTGTGTCTGTACCATGTGACTGTACCATGTGTCTGTGCCATGTGTCTGTTCACCTGGTGTGTCTGTACCATGTGACTGTACCATGTGTCTGTGCCATGTGTCTGTTCACCTGGTGTGTCTGTACCATGTGTCTGTGCCATGTGTCTGTACCATGTGTCTGTACCATGTGACTGTACCATGTGTCTGTGCCATGTGTCTGTTCACCTGGTGTGTCTGTACCATGTGTCTGTACCATGTGTCTGTGCCATGTGTCTGTACCATGTGTCTGTACCATGTGTCTGTACTCCTGGTGTGTCTGTACCATGTGTCTGTACCATGTGTCTGTACCATGTGTCTGTGCCATGTGACTGTACCATGTGTCTGTACCATGTGTCTGTACCATGTGTCTGTGCCATGTGTCTGTACCATGTGTCTGTACCATGTGACTGTACCATGTGTCTGTACCATGTGTCTGTTCTCCTGGTGTGTCTGTACCATGTGTCTGTACCATGTGTCTGTTCCCTGGTGTGTCTGTACCATGAGTCTGTTCTCCTGGTGTGTCTGAACCATGTGTCTGTACCATGTGTCTGTTCTCCTGGTGTGTCTGTACCATGTGTCTGTACCATGTGTCTGTTCCCTGGTGTGTCTGTACCATGAGTCTGTTCTCCTGGTGTGTCTGTACCATGTGTCTGTACCATGTGTCTGTTCCCTGGTGTGTCTGTACCATGAGTCTGTTCTCCTGGTGTGTCTGAACCATGTGTCTGTACCATGTGTCTGTTCTCCTGGTGTGTCTGTACCATGTGTCTGTACCATGTGTCTGTACCATGTGTCTGTTCCCTGGTGTGTCTGTACCATGTGTCTGTTCTCCTGGTGTGTCTGTACCATGTGTCTGTACCATGTGTCTGTTCCCTGGTGTGTCTGTACCATGAGTCTGTTCTCCTGGTGTGTCTGAACCATGTGTCTGTACCATGTGTCTGTTCTCCTGGTGTGTCTGTACCATGTGTCTGTACCATGTGTCTGTACCATGTGTCTGTTCCCTGGTGTGTCTGTACCATGTGTCTGTACCATGTGTCTGTTCCCTGGTGTGTCTGTACCATGAGTCTGTTCTCCTGGTGTGTCTGTACCATGTGTCTGTACCATGTGTCTGTTCCCTGGTGTGTCTGTACCATGAGTCTGTTCTCCTGGTGTGTCTGAACCATGTGTCTGTACCATGTGTCTGTTCCCTGGTGTGTCTGAACCATGTGTCTGTACCATGTGTCTGTTCTCCTGGTGTGTCTGTACCATGTGTCACAGACTCACTCGGATGTGATAATCCTCAAAGAAGTTGAGCAGAGTTTGTCGGAGCAGCTGAAGTTCTCCCGACGACAGCAACGAGTAAGTCTGAAGATCAAAAAACAAACCAGCTTTAATCCAGGTTTACTTCTGTTTTAGTTCTGGTTTACTTCTGTTTTAGTTCTGGTTTACTTCTGTTTTAGTTCTGGTTTACTTCTGGTTTACTTCTGGTTTAGTTCTGGTTTAGTTCTGGTTTACTCCTGGTTTAGTTCTGGTTTAGTTCTTGTTTAGTTCTGGTTTACTTCTGGTTTGTTTCTGGTTTGGTTCTGTTTAGTTCTGATTTAGTTCTGGTTTACTCCTGGTTTGTTTCTGGTTTAGTTCTGGTTTAGTTCTAGTTTACTCCTGGTTTAGTTCTGGTTTGGTTCTGGTTTAGTTCTGGTTTACTTCTGGTTTGGTTCTGTTTTACTTCTGGTTTAGTTCTGGTTTAGTTCTGGTTTAGTTCTGGTTTGTTTCTGGTTTACCTCTGGTTTAGTTCTGGTTTAGTTCTGTTTTACTTCTGTTTTACTTCTGGTTTAGTTCTGGTTTAGTTCTGGTTTGTTTCTGGTTTACCTCTAGTTTACTTCTGGTTTAGTTCTGCTTTAGTTCTGGTTTAGTTCTGGTTTGGTTCTGGTTTAGTTCTGGTTTGTTTATGGTTTAGTTTTGGTTTAGTTCTGGTTTGGTTCTGGTTTAGTTCTGCTTTAGTTCTGGTTTAGTTCCGGCTTAGTTCTGGTTTAGCTCTGGTTTAGCTCTGGTTTAGCTCTGGTTTAGCTCTGGCTTAGTCCTGGTTTAGCTCTGTTTAGTTCTGGTTTAGCTCTGGTTTAGCTCTGGTTTAGTCCTGGTTTAGCTCTGGTTTAGTTCTGGTTTAGCTCTGGTTTAGTTCTGGTTTAGCTCTGGTTTAGCTCTGGTTTAGCTCTGGTTTAGTCCTGGTTTAGCTCTGTTAAGTTCTGGTTTAGCTCTGGTTTAGCTCTGGTTTAGTCCTGGTTTAGTTCTGGTTTAGTTCTGGTTTAGCTCTGGTTTAGTTCTGGTTTAGCTCTGGTTTGGTTCTGGTTTAGCTCTGGTTTAACTCTGGTTTACTTTTGGTTTAGTTCTGGTTTAGCTCCGGTTTAGTTCTGGTTTAGTCCTGGTTTAGCTCTGGTTTAGTTCTGGTTTAGTCCTGGTTTAGTCCTGGTTTAGCTCTGGTTTAGTCCTGGTTTGGTCCTGGTTTAGTCCTGGTTTAGTCCTGGTTTAGACCTGGTTTAGCTCTGGTTTAGCTCTGGTTTAGTTCTGATTTAGTCCTGGTTTAGTCCTGGTTTAGTCCTGGTTTAGTTCTGGTTTAGTCCTGGTTTAGTTCTGGTTTAGCTCTGGTTTAGTTCTGGTTTAGTCCTGGTTTAGTCCTGGTTTGGACCTGGTTTAGTCCTGGTTTAGCTCTGGTTTAGTCCTGGTTTAGTCCTGGTTTAGTCCTGGTTTAGTCCTGGTTTAGCTCTGGTTTAGTCCTGGTTTAGTCCCGGTTTAGCTCTGGTTTAGTCCTGGTTTAGTCCTGGTTTAGTCCTGGTTTAGCTCTGGTTTAGTCCTGGTTTAGTCCCGGTTTAGCTCTGGTTTGGTCCTGGTTTAGTCCTGGTTTAGTCCTGGTTTAGTCCTGGTTTAGACCTGGTTTAGTCCTGGTTTAGCTCTGGTTTAGTCCTGGTTTAGCTCTGGTTTAGTCCTGGTTTAGCTCTGGTTTAGTCCTGGTTTAGTCCCGGTTTAGCTCTGGTTTGGTCCTGGTTTAGTCCTGGTTTGGTCCTGGTTTAGTCCTGTTTTGGTCCTGGTTTAGTCCTGGTTTAGTCCTGGTTTAGTCCTGGTTTAGTTCTGGTTTAGCTCTGGTTTAGTTCTGATTTAGTCCTGGTTTAGTCCTGGTTTAGTCTTGGTTTAGACCTGGTTTAGTCCTGGTTTGGTCCTGGTTTAGTCCTGGTTTAGCTCTGGTTTAGTTCTGGTTTAGCTCTGGTTTGGTTCTGGTTTAGCTCTGGTTTAGCTCTGGTTTAGTCCTGGTTTAGTTCTGGTTTAGCTCCGGTTTAGTTCTGGTTTAGTCCTGGTTTAGCTCTGGTTTAGTTCTGGTTTAGTCCTGGTTTAGTCCTGGTTTAGCTCTGGTTTAGTCCTGGTTTGGTCCTGGTTTAGTCCTGGTTTAGTCCTGGTTTAGTCCTGGTTTAGACCTGGTTTAGCTCTGGTTTAGCTCTGGTTTAGTTCTGATTTAGTCCTGGTTTAGTCCTGGTTTAGTCCTGGTTTAGTTCTGGTTTAGTCCTGGTTTAGTTCTGGTTTAGCTCTGGTTTAGTTCTGGTTTAGTCCTGGTTTAGTCCTGGTTTGGACCTGGTTTAGTCCTGGTTTAGCTCTGGTTTAGTCCTGGTTTAGTCCTGGTTTAGTCCTGGTTTAGTCCTGGTTTAGCTCTGGTTTAGTCCTGGTTTAGTCCCGGTTTAGCTCTGGTTTAGTCCTGGTTTAGTCCTGGTTTAGTCCTGGTTTAGCTCTGGTTTAGTCCTGGTTTAGTCCCGGTTTAGCTCTGGTTTGGTCCTGGTTTAGTCCTGGTTTAGTCCTGGTTTAGTCCTGGTTTAGACCTGGTTTAGTCCTGGTTTAGCTCTGGTTTAGTCCTGGTTTAGCTCTGGTTTAGTCCTGGTTTAGCTCTGGTTTAGTCCTGGTTTAGTCCCGGTTTAGCTCTGGTTTAGTCCTGGTTTAGTCCTGGTTTAGCTCTGGTTTAGTCCTGGTTTAGTCCTGGTTTAGCTCTGGTTTAGTCCTGGTTTGGTCCTGGTTTAGTCCTGGTTTAGACCTGGTTTGGTCCTGGTTTAGTCCTGGTTTAGCTCTGGTTTAGTCCTTGTTTAGTCCTGGTTTAGTCCTGGTTTAGTCCTGGTTTAGCTCTGGTTTGGTCCTGGTTTAGTCCTGGTTTGGTCCTGGTTTAGTCCTGTTTTGGTCCTGGTTTAGTCCTGGTTTAGTCCTGGTTTAGTCCTGGTTTAGTTCTGGTTTAGCTCTGGTTTAGTTCTGATTTAGTCCTGGTTTAGTCCTGGTTTAGTCCTGGTTTAGACCTGGTTTAGTCCTGGTTTGGTCCTGGTTTAGTCCTGGTTTAGCTCTGGTTTAGTCCTGGTTTAGTCCTCAGTACCTCGATGACCCGGCGCTGGGCCTCGTGGACCTGGTTGAGGACACCTGGACTGTCCTGGACCATGTGTCTTATGGAGTCCAGATGGTTGTATGAGACCAGTAGGACGTCTCTGGGACGAGGACAGAGAAGCACCTGGTGCTTGAAGGCCATGACCATCAACTCATACAACTGAGACACGGAGACAAACAGAGGACAAAACTGAGACATGGAGACAAACAGAGGATGAAACTGAGACACACGGAGACAAACAGAGGACAAAACTGAGACACGGAGACAAACAGAGGACAAAACTGAGACACGGAGACAAACAGAGGACAAAACTGAGACACGGAGACAAACAGAGGATGAAACTGAGACACGGAGACAAACAGAGGATGAAACTGAGACACAGAGACAAACAGAGGATGAAACTGAGACACAGAGACAAACAGAGGATGAAACTGAGACACAGAGACAAACAGAGGATGAAACTGAGACACAGAGACAAACAGAGGATGAAACTGAGACACGGAGACAAACAGAGGATGAAACTGAGACACAGAGACAAACAGAGGATGAAACTGAGACACAGAGACAAACAGAGGATGAAACTGAGACACAGAGACAAACAGAGGATGAAACTGAGACACAGAGACAAACAGAGGATGAAACTGAGACACAGAGACAAACAGAGGACAAAACTGAGACACGGAGACAAACAGAGGACGAAACTGAGACAGGGAGACAAACAGAGGACAAAACTGAGACACGGAGACAAACAGGACAAAACTGAGACACGGAGACAAACAGAGGACGAAACTGAGACACGGAGACAAACAGAGGACAAAACTGAGACACGGAGACAAACAGAGGACGAAACTGAGACACGGAGACAAACAGAGGACAAAACTGAGACACGGAGACAAACAGAGGACGAAACTGAGACACACGGAGACAAACAGAGGACAAAACTGAGACACGGAGACAAGCAAATGACGAAACTGAGACGCGGTGACAAACAGAGGACGAAACTGAGACGCGGTGACAAACAGAGGACAAAACTGAGACACAGAGACATACACAGGACGAAACTGAGACGCGGTGACAAACAGAGGACAAAACTGAGACACAGAGACAAACAGAGGACAAAAACTGAGACGCGGAGACCAAAAGAGGACGAAACTGAGACACAGAGACCAAAAGAGGACAAAACTGAGACACGGAGACCAAAAGAGGACAAAACTGAGACACGGAGACAAAAAGAGGACGTAACTGAGACACAGAGACCAAAAGAGGACGAAACTGAGACACAGAGACAAACAGAGGACAAAAACTGAGACGCGGAGACCAAAAGAGGACGAAACTGAGACACAGAGACCAAAAGAGGACAAAACTGAGACACTGAGACCAAAAGAGGACAAAACTGAGACACTGAGACCAAAAGAGGACAAAACTGAGATACGGAGACAAAAAGAGGATGTATCTGAGACACAGAGACTAAAAGAGGATGGAACTGAGACCCCGTCCTCACTCTGTCCTCTCCTGGTCCTCACCTGGTCCTCATCCCGTCCTCACCCGATCCTCACCCAGTCCTCTCCCCGTCCTCACCCCGTCCTCACCCCGTCCTCACCCCATCTTCTCCCTGTCCTCACCCGGTCCTCACCCGGTCCTCACCCGGTCCTCACCCCGTCCTCACCCCGTCCTCTCCCCGTCCTCACCCCGTCCTCTCCCCGTCCTCACCCGGTCCTCACCCCGTTCTCTTCCCGTCCTCACCCCGTCTTCTCCCCGTCCTCTCCCCATCTTCTCCCTGTCCTCACCCCGTCCTAACCCCGTCCTCTCCCAGTCTTCTCCCCGTCCTCACCCCGTCCTCACCCGGTCCATGGAGGCGGGGTTGAGCCTCATGATGGAGGCGTGTGCCAGTCGGGACAGGACGGTCTTCATGGTCCTGTGAGAGTAAAGCTGCTGCGGCTTGAACAACTCGTCCAGAAAGACTTTACTGAAGAGAGTCGCCACCACGTCGTTCAGAACTGAGACAGAGAGCAAGCTTTAGCCCTGGTTTAGACCTGGTTTATTCCTGGTTTAGACCTGGTTTAGTCCTGGTTTAGTCCTGGTTTAGACCTGGTTTGGACCAGGTTTAGTCCTGGTTTGGACCTGGTTTAGACCTGGTTTAGTCCTGGTTTAGTCCTGGTTTAGACCTGGTTTGGACCTGGTTTAGTCCTGGTTTAGTCCTGGTTTAGTCCTGGTTTGGACCTGGTTTAGACCTGGTTTAGACCTGGTTTAGACCTGGTTTCGTCCTGGTTTCGTCCTGGTTTTGTCCTGGTTTTGTCCTGGTTTAGACCTGGTTTAGACCTGGTTTAGTCCTGGTTTGGACCTGGTTTAGACCTGGTTTAGTCCTGGTTTAGTCCTGGTTTAGACCTGGTTTAGACCTGGTTTAGACCTGGTTTCGTCCTGGTTTTGTCCTGGTTTAGTCCTGGTTTAGACCTGGTTTAGACCTGGTTTAGACCTGGTTTCGTCCTGGTTTTGTCCTGGTTTTGTCCTGGTTTAGTCCTGGTTTAGACCTGGTTTAGACCTGGTTTAGACCTGGTTTCGTCCTGGTTTTGTCCTGGTTTTGTCCTGGTTTTGTCCTGGTTTAGTCCTGGTTTAGACCTGGTTTAGACCTGGTTTAGACCTGGTTTAGTCCTGGTTTAGTCCTGGTTTAGACCTGGTTTGGACCTGGTTTAGTCCTGGTTTAGTCCTGGTTTAGTCCTGGTTTGGACCTGGTTTAGACCTGGTTTAGACCTGGTTTAGACCTGGTTTCGTCCTGGTTTCGTCCTGGTTTTGTCCTGGTTTTGTCCTGGTTTAGACCTGGTTTAGACCTGGTTTAGTCCTGGTTTGGACCTGGTTTAGACCTGGTTTAGTCCTGGTTTAGTCCTGGTTTAGACCTGGTTTAGACCTGGTTTAGACCTGGTTTCGTCCTGGTTTTGTCCTGGTTTAGTCCTGGTTTAGACCTGGTTTAGACCTGGTTTAGACCTGGTTTCGTCCTGGTTTTGTCCTGGTTTTGTCCTGGTTTAGTCCTGGTTTAGACCTGGTTTAGACCTGGTTTAGACCTGGTTTCGTCCTGGTTTTGTCCTGGTTTTGTCCTGGTTTTGTCCTGGTTTAGTCCTGGTTTAGACCTGGTTTAGACCTGGTTTCGTCCTGGTTTTGTCCTGGTTTTGTCCTGGTTTTGTCCTGGTTTAGTCCTGGTTTAGACCTGGTTTAGACCTGGTTTAGACCTGGTTTCGTCCTGGTTTTGTCCTGGTTTTGTCCTGGTTTTGTCCTGGTTTAGACCTGGTTTCAGTGTTTTATTTAATTAGGTTTTATAACAGGAGCAGTTCTCCCACTGACCTCAGATGGCGCTAAAGTCCTTTCTGACCGTCACTAAACCTCAGTCGTGACCTTTTGCTCTCTCTCTCTGACCTTTTGCTCTCTCTCTCTGACCTTTTGCTCTCTCTCTCTGACCTTTTGCTCTCTCTCTCTGACCTTTTGCTCTCTCTCTCTGACCTTCTTGCACACCTTTCACATCTTTGTTACCTCTCGTGCGGTCAGCGTCCGTCCAGCGTCCTGCGGCAGAAACACAAGTCACGTCACGGCGTAAACGCTGGAGGAAGCGGCGGTTTGGCCCGGTGGGCGTTACCTTTGCCGGCCCCTCCCTCACACGAGTCATCGCTCTTCAAACGCTGCTCCAGGATGTACAGCATCTCCCCGCCCAGGTTCATGAAGACCAGCGGCAGCGACCGTGTCGACATGTCACAGGAGTCCACCACCCGAGGGGGTCTGAGGGGAGAATCACAGTGTAACTGACAAAACCATCACAATGTAACTGACAAAACCATCACAATGTAACTGACAAAACTATCACAATGTAACTGACAAAACCATCACATGTAACTGACAAAACCATCACAATGTAACTGACAAAACCATCACAATGTAACTGACAAAACCATCACAATGTAACTGACAAAACCATCACAATGTAACTGACAAAACCATCACAATGTAACTGACAACCATCACAAAGTAACTGACAACCATCACAATGTAACTGACAAAACCATCACAAAGTAACTGACAACCATCACAATGTAACTGACAAAACCATCACAATGTAACTGACAAAACCATCACAATGTAACTGACAAAACCATCACAATGTAACTGACAAAACTATCACAATGTAACTGACAAAACCATCACATGTAACTGACAAAACCATCACAATGTAACTGACAAAACCATCACAATGTAACTGACAAAACCATCACAATGTAACTGACAAAACCATCACAATGTAACTGACAAAACCATCACAATGTAACTGACAACCATCACAAAGTAACTGACAACCATCACAATGTAACTGACAAAACCATCACAAAGTAACTGACAACCATCACAATGTAACTGACAAAACCATCACAATGTAACTGACAAAACCATCACAATGTAACTGACAAAACCATCACAATGTAACTGACAAAACCATCACATGTAACTGACAAAACCATCACAATGTAACTGACAAAACAATCACATGTAACTGACAAAACCATCACAATGTAACTGACAAAACCATCACAATGTAACTGACAAAACCATCACAATGTAACTGACAAAACCATCACAATGTAACTGACAACTATCACAAAGTAACTGACAAAACCATCACAATGTAACTGACAAAACCATCACAATGTAACTGACAAAACCATCACAATGTAACTGACAAAACCATCACAATGTAACTGACAAAACCATCACAATGTAACTGACAAAACCATCACAATGTAACTGACAACTATCACAATGTAACTGACAAAACCATCACAATGTAACTGACAAAACCATCACAATGTAACTGACAACTATCACAAAGTAACTGACAAAACCATCACAATGTAACTGACAAAACCATCACATGTAACTGACAAAACCATCACAATGTAACTGACAAAACCATCACAATGTAACTGACAAAACCATCACAATGTAACTGACAACCATCACAAAGTAACTGACAACCATCACAATGTAACTGACAAAACCATCACAATGTAACTGACAACTATCACAAAGTAACTGACAAAACCATCACAATGTAACTGACAAAACCATCACAATGTAACTGACAAAACCATCACAATGTAACTGACAAAACCATCACATGTAACTGACAAAACCATCACAATGTAACTGACAAAACCATCACATGTAACTGACAAAACCATCACAATGTAACTGACAAAACCATCACAATGTAACTGACAAAACCATCACAATGTAACTGACAAAACCATCACAATGTAACTGACAACTATCACAAAGTAACTGACAAAACCATCACAATGTAACTGACAAAACCATCACAATGTAACTGACAAAACCATCACAATGTAACTGACAAAACCATCACAATGTAACTGACAAAACCATCACAATGTAACTGACAACTATCACAATGTAACTGACAAAACCATCACAATGTAACTGACAAAACCATCACAATGTAACTGACAACTATCACAAAGTAACTGACAAAACCATCACAATGTAACTGACAAAACCATCACAATGTAACTGACAAAACCATCACAATGTAACTGACAAAACCATCACAATGTAACTGACAAAACCATCACAATGTAACTGACAACTATCACAATGTAACTGACAAAACCATCACAATGTAACTGACAAAACCATCACAATGTAACTGACAAAACCATCACATGTAACTGACAAAACCATCACAATGTAACTGACAAAACCATCACAATGTAACTGACAACTATCACAATGTAACTGACAAAACCATCACATGTAACTGACAAAACCATCACAATGTAACTGACAAAACTATCACAATGTAACTGACAAAACCATCACAATGTAACTGACAAAACCATCACAATGTAACTGACAACTATCACAATGTAACTGACAAAACCATCACAATGTAACTGACAAAACCATCACATGTAACTGACAAAACCATCACATGTAACTGACAAAACCATCACAATGTAACTGACAAAACTATCACAATGTAACTGACAAAACCATCACAATGTAACTGACAAAACCATCACAATGTAACTGACAACTATCACAATGTAACTGACAAAACCATCACAATGTAACTGACAAAACCATCACATGTAACTGACAAAACCATCACATGTAACTGACAAAACCATCACAATGTAACTGACAAAACCATCACAATGTAACTGACAAAACCATCACAATGTAACTGCCAAAACCATCACAATGTAACTGACAAAACCATCACATGTAACTGACAAAACCATCACAATGTAACTGACAAAACTATCACAATGTAACTGACAAAACCATCACATGTAACTGACAAAACCATCACAATGTAACTGACAAAACCATCACATGTAACTGACAAAACCATCACATGTAACTGACAACTATCACAATGTAACTGACAAAACTATTACAATGTAACTGACAAAACCATCACATGTAACTGACCAAACTATCACAATGTAACTGACAAAACCATCACATGTAACTGACAAAACCATCACAATGTAACTGACAAAACCATCACATGTAACTGACAAAACCATCACAATGTAACTGACAAAACCATCACAATGTAACTGACAAAACCATCACAATGTAACTGACAAAACCATCACAATGTAACTGACAACTATCACAATGTAACTGACAAAACCATCACAATGTAACTGACAAAACCATCACAATGTAACTGACAAAACCATCACAATGTAACTGACAAAACCATCACAATGTAACTGACAAAACCATCACAATGTAACTGACAACTATCACAATGTAACTGACAAAACCATCACAATGTAACTGACAAAACCATCACAATGTAACTGACAAAACCATCACATGTAACTGACAAAACCATCACAATGTAACTGACAAAACCATCACAATGTAACTGACAAAACCATCACAATGTAACTGACAAAACCATCACAATGTAACTGACTACTATCACAATGTAACTGACAAAACCATCACAATGTAACTGACAAAACCATCACAATGTAACTGACAAAACCATCACATGTAACTGACAAAACCATCACAATGTAACTGACAAAACCATCACAATGTAACTGACAACTATCACAATGTAACTGACAAAACCATCACATGTAACTGACAAAACCATCACAATGTAACTGACAAAACTATCACAATGTAACTGACAAAACCATCACAATGTAACTGACAAAACCATCACAATGTAACTGACAACTATCACAATGTAACTGACAAAACCATCACAATGTAACTGACAAAACCATCACATGTAACTGACAAAACCATCACAATGTAACTGACAAAACCATCACAATGTAACTGACAAAACTATCACAATGTAACTGACAAAACCATCACATGTAACTGACAAAACCATCACAATGTAACTGACAAAACCATCACATGTAACTGACAAAACCATCACAATGTAACTGACAAAACCATCACATGTAACTGACAAAACCATCACAATGTAACTGACAAAACCATCACATGTAACTGACAAAACCATCACAATGTAACTGACAAAACCATCACAATGTAACTGACAAAACCATCACAATGTAACTGACAAAACCATTACAATGTAACTGACAAAACCATCACAATGTAACTGACAAACCATCACACTGTAACTGACAAAACCATCACATGTAACTGACAAAACCATCACAATGTAACTGACAAAACCATCACAATGTAACTGACAAACCATCACACTGTAACTGACAAAACCATCACATGTAACTGACAAAACCATCACAATGTAACTGACAAAACCATCACAATGTAACTGACAAAACTATCACAATGTAACTGACAAAACCATCACATGTAACTGACAAAACCATCACAATGTAACTGACAAAACTATCACATGTAACTGACAAAACCATCACAATGTAACTGACAAAACTATCACATGTAACTGACAGTTTTTGTCGGTTAAACTCACCTCTCACATCATTCAAAAGCCTGTTTGTTCGTCCAATAAAGAAAAAAACAAAACAAAAAAACAAATCAAGGGCAAAATTCTTTCATTTTGTGATTTTTCCAGTGCGCGGAGGTAAAGTGTCCGTCCAGGTTAAGTCCTTGAGGCAGATTTGGACTCACAACAGATGGTCAGACGCAAGGCCAAAGCTGATTGGTCGAGCTAAGCTTGGCCAATGGGATCAGAGAGTTCGGAGGAGCAGGAAATACAGGAACTGACAATGACCAGTTGTATTTTGATTAAAGCTGCACTACGGAACCTTTCTGATGGTTCTGCCAGTGGAAGAAGTGCTGTTATTTAAGTAAAAATACAGATACAGGATGAACAAATACTCAAGTAAAAGTATTTTCCACATATTTATAGAACTATTAAAAAGTCAAATGTAGAAGTGTAGTTCTGTGCTTGTACCAGCAGGGGCAGTGTGGCAGGGGCAGGGGCAGTGTGGCAGGGGCAGTGTGGCAGGGGCAGTGTTAGGAGAGGACCAGAGAAACCAGGAGAACCAGAACCTTCTCCAACACAAGAGTCTAAGGAACCAGGAGCAGGTGAAGCAGGACCAGGTGAAGCAGGAGCAGGTGAAGCAGGACCAGGTGAAGCAGGAGCAGGTGAAGCAGGACCAGGTGAAGCAGGACCAGGTGAGGCAGGACCAAGTGAAGCAGGAGCAGGTGAAGCAGGAGCAGGTGAAGCAGGACCAGGTGAAGCAGGAGCAGGTGAAGCAGGACCAGGTGAAGCAGGAGCAGGTGAAGCAGGACCAGGTGAAGCAGGACCAGGTGAGGCAGGACCAAGTGAAGCAGGAGCAGATGAAGCAGGAGCAGGTGAAGCAGGACCAGGTGAAGCAGAACCAAGTGAAGCAGGAGCAGGTGAAGCAGGACCAGGTGAAGCAGGACCAAGTGAAGCAGGACCAGGTGTAGCATGACCAAGTGAAGCAGGACCAAGTGAAGCAGGACCAGGTGAAGCAGGACCAGGTGAAGCAGGACCAGGTGAACCAGTACCAGGTGAAGCAGGACCAAGTGAAGCAGGACCAAGTGAAGCAGGAGCAGGTGAAGCAGGACCAGATAAAGCAGGACCAGGTGAAGCAGGACCAAGTGAAGCAGGAGCAGGTGAAGCAGGACCAGGTGAACCAGGAGCAGGTGAACCAGGACCAGGTGAAGCAGGACCAAGTGAAGCAGGACCAGGTGAAGCAGGACCAGATGAAGCAGGACCAAGTGAAGCAGGACCAAGTGAAGCAGGAGCAGGTGAAGCAGGACCAGGTGAAGCAGGACCAGGTGAAGCAGGACCAAGTGAAGCAGGACCAAGTGAAGCAGGACCAAGTGAAGCAGGAGCAGGTGAAGCAGGACCAGGTGAAGCAGGACCAAGTGAAGCAGGAGCAGGTGAAGCAGGACCAGGTGAAGCAGGACCAGATGAAGCAGGAGCAGGTGAAGCAGGACCAGGTGAAGCAGGACCAAGTGAAGCAGGACCAAGTGAACCAGGACCAGGTGAAGCAGGACCAGGTGAAGCAGGACCAGGTGAAGCAGGACCAAGTGAAGCAGGACCAAGTGAAGCAGGAGCAGGTGAAGCAGGACCAGGTGAAGCAGGACCAGGTGAAGCAGGACCAAGTGAAGCAGGAGCAGGTGAAGCAGGACCAGGTGAAGCAGGACCAGATGAAGCAGGAGCAGGTGAAGCAGGACCAGGTGAAGCAGGACCAAGTGAAGCAGGACCAGGTGAAGCAGGACCATGTGAAGCAGGACCAGGTGTAGCATGACCAAGTGAAGCAGGACCAAGTGAAGCAGGTGAAGCAGGACGAGGTGAAGCAGGACCAGGTGAAGCAGGACCAAGTGAAGCAGGACCAAGTGAAGCAGGACCAAGTGAACCAGGACCAGGTGAAGCAGGACCAGGTGAAGCAGGACCAGGTGAAGCAGGACCAAGTGAAGCAGGACCAAGTGAAGCAGGAGCAGGTGAAGCAGGACCAGGTGAAGCAGGACCAGGTGAAGCAGGACCAAGTGAAGCAGGAGCAGGTGAAGCAGGACCAGGTGAAGCAGGACCAGATGAAGCAGGAGCAGGTGAAGCAGGACCAGGTGAAGCAGGACCAAGTGAAGCAGGACCAGGTGAAGCAGGACCATGTGAAGCAGGACCAGGTGTAGCATGACCAAGTGAAGCAGGACCAAGTGAAGCAGGTGAAGCAGGACGAGGTGAAGCAGGACCAGGTGAAGCAGGACCAGGTGAACCAGTACCAGGTGAAGCAGGACCAAGTGAAGCAGGACCAAGTGAAGCAGGAGCAGGTGAAGCAGGACCAGATAAAGCAGGACCAGGTGAAGCAGGACCAAGTGAAGCAGGAGCAGGTGAAGCAGGACCAGGTGAACCAGTAGCAGGTGAACCAGGACCAGGTGAAGCAGGACCAAGTGAAGCAGGACCAGGTGAAGCAGGAGCAGGTGAAGCAGGACCAGGTGAACCAGGACCAGATGAAGCAGGACCAGGTGAAGCAGGACCAAGTGAAGCAGGAGCAGGTGAAGCAGGACCAAGTGAAGCAGGAGCAGGTGAAGCAGGACCAGATAAAGCAGGACCAGGTGAAGCAGGACCAAGTGAAGCAGGAGCAGGTGAAGCAGGACCAGGTGAACCAGTAGCAGGTGAACCAGGACCAGGTGAAGCAGGACCAAGTGAAGCAGGACCAGGTGAAGCAGGACCAGATGAAGCAGGACCAAGTGAAGCAGGACCAAGTGAAGCAGGAGCAGGTGAAGCAGGACCAGGTGAAGCAGGACCAAGTGAAGCAGGAGCAGGTGAAGCAGGACCAGGTGAACCAGGAGCAGGTGAACCAGGACCAGATGAAGCAGGACCAAGTGAAGCAGGACCAGGTGAAGCAGGACCAAGTGAAGCAGGACCAGATGAAGCAGGAGCAGGTGAAGCAGGACCAGGTGAAGCAGAACCAAGTGAAGCAGGAGCAGGTGAAGCAGGACCAGGTGAAGCAGGACCAAGTGAAGCAGGACCAGGTGTAGCATGACCAAGTGAAGCAGGACCAAGTGAAGCAGGACCAGGTGAAGCAGGACCAGGTGAAGCAGGACCAGGTGAACCAGTACCAGGTGAAGCAGGACCAAGTGAAGCAGGACCAAGTGAAGCAGGAGCAGGTGAAGCAGGACCAGATAAAGCAGGACCAGGTGAAGCAGGACCAAGTGAAGCAGGAGCAGGTGAAGCAGGACCAGGTGAACCAGTAGCAGGTGAACCAGGACCAGGTGAAGCAGGACCAAGTGAAGCAGGACCAGGTGAAGCAGGACCAGATGAAGCAGGACCAAGTGAAGCAGGACCAAGTGAAGCAGGAGCAGGTGAAGCAGGACCAGGTGAAGCAGGACCAAGTGAAGCAGGAGCAGGTGAAGCAGGACCAGGTGAAGCAGGACCAGATGAAGCAGGAGCAGGTGAAGCAGGACCAGGTGAAGCAGGACCAAGTGAAGCAGGACCAAGTGAACCAGGACCAGGTGAAGCAGGACCAGGTGAAGCAGGACCAGGTGAAGCAGGACCAAGTGAAGCAGGACCAAGTGAAGCAGGAGCAGGTGAAGCAGGACCAGGTGAAGCAGGACCAAGTGAAGCAGGACCAAGTGAAGCAGGAGCAGGTGAAGCAGGACCAGGTGAAGCAGGACCAAGTGAAGCAGGAGCAGGTGAAGCAGGACCAGGTGAAGCAGGACCAAGTGAAGCAGGACCAAGTGAAGCAGGACCAAGTGAAGCAGGACCAAGTGAAGCAGGAGCAGGTGAACCAGGACCAGATGAAGCAGGACCAGGTGAAGCAGGACCAAGTGAAGCAGGAGCAGGTGAACCAGGAGCAGGTGAACCAGGACCAGGTGAAGCAGGACCAAGTGAAGCAGGACCAGGTGAAGCAGGACCAGATGAAGCAGGACCAGGTGAACCAGGACCAAGTGAACCAGGACCAGGTGAACCAGGACCAGGTGAACCAGGACCAGGTGAAGCAGGACCAAGTGAAGCAGGACCAGGTGAACCAGGAGCAGGTGAACCAGGACCAGGTGAAGCAGGACCAGGTGAAGCAGGACCAGGTGCTGCTGGAACTAAAGAAAAGAAGAACAAAAGTGAAGCAGAAAACACGGAGGAAAAATTACCCTGCAACCACTGGGCCAAAACTCATCTAATGTCACCATTTGTTTTTTTTGACAAATACAAATATATGAGAGCCACTTTATTTTGTTGAATTAATGTTTAAAGAGTCAAAAAAAGTTGTTTCTTTGTGTAAATTCTGCAAAAACTGACGAGTGTCCCTGGTGTGATGTCACTTCCTGTATGAGTGTCCCTGTTGTGATGTCACTTCCTGTATGAGTGTCCCTGTTGTGATGTCACTTCCTGTATGAGTGTCCCTGTTGTGATGTCACTTCCTGTATGAGTGTCCCTGTTGTGATGTCACTTCCTGTATGAGTGTCCCTGTTGTGATGTCACTTCCTGTATGAGTGTCCCTGTTGTGATGTCACTTCCTGTATGAGTGTCCCTGCTGTGATGTCATTTCCTGTATGAGTGTCCCTGTTGTGATGTCACTTCCTGTATGAGTGTCCCTGCTGTGAGGTCACTTCCTGTATGAGTATCCCTGCTGTGATGTCACTTCCTGTATGAGTTTCCCTGCTGTGATGTCACTTCCTGTCATTTTCTACAGATTTTTCCACGTTTTCTCCACAACTACCTGCTCGACTGGTGTAAAAGTATAATTTATATGTACAACAAATATAAACACCCCAAATAAAGTCAGAATTAGAACATCATAAAAACTTGTCACGGGCCCTTTAATAAAAACTGTCACCATAAACGCCGTCCCAACGCCGCGCTGACCGTCCGGTTTGAACCAGACCGTGGGACATTTCAGACCAGCAGGTGGCGCTGGAGGATCGGCTGACCACAGAGTTCTCGGACGCTCTGAAGCTAACTCTGAAGCTAACTCTGAAGCTAACTCTGAAGCTAACCAGCCCATTAGTTTTAGCACATTTTAAAATGATGTATTTATTTTTTTCAACCTTTTAAAAAGGGACGTATAAGACACAAAACACCACCAGAGGGCAGTAGACAAAAAACAAATACAAACATCATGTTTTTATGGTTTCCATGGCAGAGCTTTTATAATATACAGTATATATCGTGGTGAAATACAGTCTGCAGCTCTTTGTTGATTTCACTCCCAAAACAGTCACAATTTCACTTTGATGTTATAAAGAAACGTGTCACATTTTCCCAACAAAAACCTCTCCAAACATGTCATTTTGTGCCATAGATATTTCCCCTTCTTTTTCTCTTTCCCATTTCTAAACAGTTTATACATTTATATAATTTAGCTGTTATTCCTCTTGAAAGCTCTGATTTAAGTTTTAAGTTTAGTTAGTTATAATAGCTATAAAAGCCGTTTCTTTTAACGACACAAAATATATGACATTATCATCATTTTGTAATGATGACATCACATTTTTCAGGCGGAGAAACGTTTCAATCAATTAATCAATATGTCAATCACTTTATCAATATATCAATATCACTTTCTTTTCCCAGAGGCTCAGTTCAGGCACATTGAAAAGTCCAACAGCTTGAGGTGCAGAGGTCAAGAGGTCAAGAGGTCAGGTGTGAGGAGAGTATCAGCCCTCAGGACAAAAGTGTGCCAGTACTTTGACTCTTTCAGAACTCTTGAACACTTTGTAGCACGAGCTCTTCAGACACAAGTTTAAGGACGAAGATGTCCACGTGTTTATTTCCTCCGACGTGAACCTGTGAAGACAAGACGAGAATCTGTGAGACATCAGGCAAAGTGAGACACGTGCGGGAGAAGAATCTGTGAGACATCAGGCAAAGTGAGACACGTGCGGGAGAAGAATCTGTGAGACATCAGGCAAAGTGAGACACGTGCGGGAGAAGAATCTGTGAGACATCAGGCAAAGTGAGACACGTGCGGGAGAAGAATCTGTGAGACATCAGGCAAAACACGTACGGGAGAAGAATCTGTGAGACATCAGGCAAAACACGTGCGGGAGAAGAATCTGTGAGACATCAGGCAAAGTGAGACACGTACGGGAGAAGAATCTGTGAGACATCAGGCAAAACACGTGCGGGAGAAGAATCTGTGAGACATCAGGCAAAACACGTGCGGGAGAAGAATCTGTGAGACATCAGGCAAAACACGTGCGGGAGAAGAATCTGTGAGACATCAGGCAAAGTGAGACACGTGCGGGAGAAGAATCTGTGAGACATCAGGCAAAGTGAGACACATACGGGAGAAGAATCTGTGAGACATCAGGCAAAACACGTGCGGGAGAAGAATCTGTGAGACATCAGGCAAAGTGAGACACGTGCGGGAGAAGAATCTGTGAGACATCAGGCAAAACACGTGCGGAGGAAGAATCTGTGAGACATCAGGCAAAGTGAGACACGTGCGGGAGAAGAATCTGTGAGACATCAGGCAAAACACGTGCAGGAGAAGAATCTGTGAGACATCAGGCAAAACACGTGCGGGAGAAGAATCTGTGAGACATCAGGCAAAGTGAGACACGTACGGGAGAAGAATATGTGAGACATCAGGCAAAACACGTGCGGAGGAAGAATCTGTGAGACATCAGGCAAAGTGAGACACGTACGGGAGAAGAATCTGTGAGACATCAGGCAAAGTGAGACACGTGCAGGAGAAGAATCTGTGAGACATCAGGCAAAGTGAGACACGTGCGGAAGAAGAATCTGTGAGACATCAGGCAAAACACGTGCGGAAGAAGAACCTGTGAGACATCAGGCAAAGTGAGACACGTGCGGGAGAAGAATCTGTGAGACATCAGGCAAAGTGAGACACGTGCGGGAGAAGAATCGGTGAGACATCAGGCAAAGTGAGACACGTACGGGAGAAGAATCTGTGAGACATCAGGCAAAGTGAGACACGTGCGGGAGAAGAATCTGTGAGACATCAGGCAAAGTGAGACACGTGCGGAAGAATAATCTGTGAGACATCAGGCAAAGTGAGACACGTGCGGAAGAAGAATCTGTGAGACATCAGGCAAAGTGAGACACGTACGGGAGAAGAATCTGTGAGACATCAGGCAAAGTGAGACACGTGCGGGAGAAGAATCTGTGAGACATCAGGCAAAGTGAGACACGTGCGGAAGAAGAATCTGTGAGACATCAGGCAAAACACGTGCAGGAGAAGAATCTGTGAGACATCAGGCAAAACACGTGCGGGAGAAGAATCTGTGAGACATCAGGCAAAACACGTGCGGGAGAAGAATCTGTGAGACATCAGGCAAAGTGAGACACGTACGGGAGAAGAATCTGTGAGACATCAGGCAAAGTGAGACACGTACGGGAGAAGAATCTGTGAGACATCAGGCAAAGTGAGACACGTGCAGGAGAAGAATCTGTGAGACATCAGGCAAAACACGTGCAGGAGAAGAATCTGTGAGACATCAGGCAAAACACGTGCGGGAGAAGAATCTGTGAGACATCAGGCAAAACACGTGCGGGAGAAGAATCTGTGAGACATCAGGCAAAGTGAGACACATACGGGAGAAGAATCTGTGAGACATCAGGCAAAACACGTGCGGGAGAAGAATCTGTGAGACATCAGGCAAAGTGAGACACGTACGGGAGAAGAATATGTGAGACATCAGGCAAAACACGTGCGGAGGAAGAATCTGTGAGACATCAGGCAAAGTGAGACACGTACGGGAGAAGAATCTGTGAGACATCAGGCAAAGTGAGACACGTGCAGGAGAAGAATCTGTGAGACATCAGGCAAAGTGAGACACGTGCGGAAGAAGAATCTGTGAGACATCAGGCAAAACACGTGCGGAAGAAGAACCTGTGAGACATCAGGCAAAGTGAGACACGTGCGGGAGAAGAATCTGTGGGACATCAGGCAAAGTGAGACACGTGCGGGAGAAGAATCTGTGAGACATCAGGCAAAGTGAGACACGTACGGGAGAAGAATCTGTGAGACATCAGGCAAAGTGAGACACGTGCGGGAGAAGAATCTGTGAGACATCAGGCAAAGTGAGACACGTGCGGAAGAATAATCTGTGAGACATCAGGCAAAGTGAGACACGTGCGGAAGAAGAATCTGTGAGACATCAGGCAAAGTGAGACACGTACGGGAGAAGAATCTGTGAGACATCAGGCAAAGTGAGACACGTGCGGGAGAAGAATCTGTGAGACATCAGGCAAAGTGAGACACGTGCGGAAGAAGAATCTGTGAGACATCAGGCAAAACACGTGCAGGAGAAGAATCTGTGAGACATCAGGCAAAACACGTGCGGGAGAAGAATCTGTGAGACATCAGGCAAAACACGTGCGGGAGAAGAATCTGTGAGACATCAGGCAAAGTGAGACACGTACGGGAGAAGAATCTGTGAGACATCAGGCAAAGTGAGACACGTACGGGAGAAGAATCTGTGAGACATCAGGCAAAGTGAGACACGTGCAGGAGAAGAATCTGTGAGACATCAGGCAAAACACGTGCAGGAGAAGAATCTGTGAGACATCAGGCAAAACACGTGCGGGAGAAGAATCTGTGAGACATCAGGCAAAACACGTGCGGGAGAAGAATCTGTGAGACATCAGGCAAAGTGAGACACATACGGGAGAAGAATCTGTGAGACATCAGGCAAAACACGTGCGGGAGAAGAATCTGTGAGACATCAGGCAAAGTGAGACACGTACGGAAGAAGAATCTGTGAGACATCAGGCAAAGTGAGACACGTGCGGAAGAAGAATCTGTGAGACATCAGGCAAAGTGAGACACGTGCGGAAGAAGAATCTGTGAGACATCAGGCAAAGTGAGACACGTGCGGGAGAAGAATCTGTGAGACATCAGGCAAAGTGAGACACGTGCGGAAGAAGAATCTGTGAGACATCAGGCAAAGTGAGACACGTACGGGAGAAGAATCTGTGAGACATCAGGCAAAGTGAGACACGTGCAGGAGAAGAATCTGTGAGACATCAGGCAAAGTGAGACACGTGCGGAAGAAGAATCTGTGAGACATCAGGCAAAACACGTGCGGAAGAAGAACCTGTGAGACATCAGGCAAAGTGAGACACGTGCGGGAGAAGAATCTGTGAGACATCAGGCAAAGTGAGACACGTGCGGGAGAAGAATCTGTGAGACATCAGGCAAAGTGAGACACGTACGGGAGAAGAATCTGTGAGACATCAGGCAAAGTGAGACACGTGCGGGAGAAGAATCTGTGAGACATCAGGCAAAGTGAGACACGTGCGGAAGAATAATCTGTGAGACATCAGGCAAAGTGAGACACGTGCGGAAGAAGAATCTGTGAGACATCAGGCAAAGTGAGACACGTACGGGAGAAGAATCTGTGAGACATCAGGCAAAACACGTACGGGAGAAGAATCTGTGAGACATCAGGCAAAACACGTGCGGGAGAAGAATCTGTGAGACATCAGGCAAAACACGTGCGGGAGAAGAATCTGTGAGACATCAGGCAAAACACGTGCGGGAGAAGAATCTGTGAGACATCAGGCAAAGTGAGACACGTACGGAAGAAGAATCTGTGAGACATCAGGCAAAGTGAGACACGTGCGGAAGAAGAATCTGTGAGACATCAGGCAAAGTGAGACACGTGCGGAAGAAGAATCTGTGAGACATCAGGCAAAACACGTGCAGGAGAAGAATCTGTGAGACATCAGGCAAAACACGTGCGGGAGAAGAATCTGTGAGACATCAGGCAAAGTGAGACACGTACGGGAGAAGAATATGTGAGACATCAGGCAAAACACGTGCGGAGGAAGAATCTGTGAGACATCAGGCAAAGCTCCAAAAAAGCTAAATATATATTATCTCTAAATAATTTAAATCTTAGATTTCAATGATCTTTATATCTTACTTTCTTATATGCAAAAATAAAATAAATAAAATAAATAAAATAAATAAAATAAATAAAATAAATAAAATAAATAAAATAAATAAAATAAAAAAAAAAAAAAAAAAATAACTATGGGAGATTCACAGATTTAGAAAGAAATCCCCAAACTTCTGCTCCACAAATGTCATTATGAGTTTGGTTTTGTCATATTTACATTATGTGCCTTTTACTGACGACAATCACATCTTTTTCCAGTTGAAAATAAATAAATAAAGGCTTATCTTATCTTATCTTAAAAATGCCACCAAACGTCTGAAGCTGTGATAAAAAAAAACATGTTCTTTTGCTCAGTTTGACACGTTTAAACCCGCCTCAGACTCACGGTGACGTAGTAGCTGGTTCCGTGACCCAGAGTTTGCATCTTGTAGGTTTTGGCCTGGAAAGTGTCGTATGTCTGTCCCGTTTTCTCCTGCGCTTGACCCTTCACCTGGACAAAAGAAAAGCACGTTCTTGACAAACCGACACATTTTTGACAAACCTGCGACACTCCAGACACTCACGGCGTCGCACCGGCTCTGAATCTCCACGTCCGCAAACGTGGTGCGTCCCATCTCGGGCGTTGCCATGGACGACCCCATCCCCGACTCTGAAGCTCGCGACGGGACTGAGGGTCGCGCGGGCGTCGCTGGAGCGTTTGTGCGCGTCTGACGGAGCGTACCATCACCGCTTCACACAGACACAGTCACGTTTATTTGTCCATAACTGGCACTTCTAACCATAACTATAACTATATAAAGAGGAATAATCGTACGTAATTATGGACAAACAGCAAAAATGTGGTTTTTTTGCGTCTCTTTTGCGTTAGAAAAGTGAGTTCGTCCGAGGCGTGGTTTGGCTCGACGGTCAAACCGGTCAAACGAGTTTCAGAATCACATGGTCAGTTTGTTTAAAGATGATATTCTCTGCGTTTTCTGGTTTACGCCGTTCAAACGATGTTCTTGAACGTTCTTCCGTAACGGTCAGTCCGGCCCTGCATTAAAAACGAGACGCGTTCATCATCTGGAGCTACGTTCTTCTAAATATGTTAAAAAATAAGTTAAGGTAATGTTTTAAGTTGTGTTTTTTTGTAAAGAGAAGGTCTTTTTGTTTTGACGGATGAAGAATGGGAACACAAATAAATACAGATGTTTTTAGGAGATTACTGTTAAAAATATACATACATTTGTGTACATATTAAGCCTATTTTTATCTTTATTTTTACTCTTATTTGTATTCTTTTAATCTGGTGGTTTATTATTATTGTTATGACTTGTTCAATGTTTTAGAGTTTTATGTTGAAGACAAGTTTCTATGTTTTTGAATTTTGTTTCATTGACAATGGCAATAAACCTTTTCTGATTCTAATTCTAAATTACCGTATTTTCTGGACTATAAGTTGCACCTTTTTTCATAGTTGTGGCCGGGCTGCGACTTATACTTATAGTTATACTTATATTTATACTTATATACTTGTACTCCAGTGCGACTTATACATGTTTTTTCTTTTCGATTATGCATTTTTTGGCTGGTGCCACTTATACTCCGGAAAATATGTTATTAATTTATTTTTTCAGGTTTGTAATAACAAAAGAATAAACACAGTAAAACCAAACGACGCCAGAGAGAAAAGACATCCAACAAATGCAAAAAAAAGAGAAAAATCATGGCACACAAAAGATAAAAAGTTCCATATTATTTCTAAAAATCAAAATCATGCCCTAATCTTAACCAAAGTCCAATGTTAAGACTAATAATCCTCATAAAAGCCCTAAACTTAACCTGACTACATAAAGGCGTGTCGTTTGGCTTCCTCTTCTTCACGAGTTTGGGCTGTAAATCTCTGTTCTGGTCCAGTTATTTGGACCGGTTTTTCCTCTTGTCAGAGTTCAGACAAAGCCCAAATCTGACGCGAGTTCGAGACCGGTTTGACTTCTTCACATTTCACCGAAGCGTCTGCTCAAAGTCAAATCCAGTTGTCCCTGATGCAAGAGTTCAGGTGGTTCAGAGCCATGATCCAGACAGAGATGAAGAGCAGAGGTCAGAGAGCGCCAGGACCTTTTCTCCGTCACAGAAGAAGAAGAAGATCGTCCTGAGAGAGTCGCCTTTAATCCGGTTCAAGATTTACGAGTGTGTCGAAGGGTTGGTGTGTTTCTGTGGAACTGTGTGAAGACGTGACTCACTCTTGACCTTGAGGAACTCCGAACACGCCGCTGTCCTCCTGAAATCGCTCCGTTTCCACACGTGCGACGTTTGGAATCCACATTAAACTGACTGTTCTCTGACTGTGAAAACCTTCGATTCAGTTTATTTTTGCAACGCCCTAAATCACGACACAAGTTTCCTCGAAGCACGACGGTGAAAAACGGTTTGAACGATAGAAAAATCATGGGAAATCAGCCAATGTCCCAGAGCGCCCCCCGTCCTTAGACCTGCCTCCTGCAGGAACAACTACAAAACCCTTTGGGAGACAATGGAAACCTGGAGGAGTTCCACAGAGAAAGAGAGAACCTCCCACAGACGATTGAGACTGTTCAAGGACACGATACACTTTATACATCTAGAGTTTTGAATGTTCTGGACACCATTGCCCCTACAAAGGCTAATATTTTCTTCTTTTCAACCGCTTTCGTCGGTTAGACTGGAGGCGTCAGGTAATGAGAGAAACAAAGGAATGGAACGACGCGAGCTAAGACGACGATGACCTCCTCTCCGTGCAGGTTCTCTCCTCCGAAGGTCAGCGACTCGTTTAAATAAATGCTGCATCGTGGCCGAGATAAAGAAGAACAACATCTCAATTTCCTCCGACGATTGAGACACATAAATGACGGCGGAACATTTCAAGGACACGATGCACTTTATACATCTAGAGTTTTGAATGTTCTGGACACCATTGCCCCTCTGAAGGCTAAAATGGTTCAAAATAAGCAGAAGGCGCCGTGGAGACATGATGATAGTGTCGGGGCACGGAAAAGGGAGTGTGCAGGTTCAAAAAGAGATTTATAAAGTGTTTGTGTACAACTATATCTCATGTAGAACCCGGGAGAGGAAGGTCTCTGGAGTCAGAACTTTCAAAATACCATCGATCCCACAGACTGAGCCTCAGCCAGCGAAACACCTGCAGTTTACACATTTCACATCTCAGTCTGAGCTCGCTGTATATGTTTTGTATATTTGTACATTGTTGTGTATTATCTTATCTTCTGCTTCCTCCTGAAGTCCTGCTCACTTTTCCTCGCTGGTTTCCTTCCCTTGCTTCCTTCCCTTGCTTCCTCTGGGCTCTGAGACACCATCAAACGTGAACTCGACCGGACTGACAGTGGAACAATGTGAACATAGTATTTAGCTTTAAATTGTTACCATGGATACACCTATGTGAACCAACGAGGCGATCAACAAAAACGGGACCGAACAAAAGACTTAAAATCACGGGAAATGTTTAACTCATGCGACACCTTTAATCTTGATCGTACAAAACATATGACATCATTGTTTTGTTTGTGAGATGATTAAGAGGCTTTTCATTCCTTGGACTCCTCAACACGTCGGAGGACGAGCTCACCGTCCATCCCCTTAAAGACAAAGAGCTCCAGGTATTTATCCTTCCCAGCATGCACCTGTGAAGAAAGAAACAAAAAAACTGTCAAAAAGGTCAACTTCATCACAAATAAACAACAGAAATAATAATTATTCTTTTTTTTAATATTGAAATGTTTTTAGTTTTCAAAATTATATTAAAACCCAGAAGAAAAGAACACGACCAGAGAGGAAACATAAACCAAAGTAAGTAGACGTCCAATAACAGCCATAAATGAAAAAAGAAGAGACAATCAAGGCAAACAGAACCCAAAGAAAACGTCCCATTTAGTCCAAAGTCTGTCAAATATGTCCATTTTCAAATGAAGTTCAAATGTATTTATTTCCATGTTACAAATGTCCAGTTTAATGTCAGTCCAGTCATTATCGTCGGTGCATTTTGTGTCATCCATTTCTTTGTGAGCGCCTTTTTCACTGCTGCCAGCAGAGGGCTCCAGAGAGCTGCTGTTTGTGTCCATGGCAGGAGTCCTGAGGCCCGAATACAGAGTCCTGAGGCCCAAACACAGAGTCCTGAGGCCCAAGTACAGAGTCCTGAGGCCCAAACACAGAGTCCTGAGGCCCAAGTACAGAGTCCTGAGGCCCGAATACAGAGTCCTGAGGCCCAAACACAGAGTCCTGAGGCCCAAATACAGAGTCCTGAGGCCCAAATACAGAGTCCTGAGGCCCGAATACAGAGTCCTGAGGCCCAAATACAGAGTCCTGAGGCCCGAATACAGAGTCCTGAGGCCCGAATACAGAGTCCTGAGGCCCAAGTACAGAGTCCTGAGGCCCAAATACAGAGTCCTGAGGCCCAAGTACAGAGTCCTGAGGCCCGAATACAGAGTCCTGAGGCCCAAACACAGAGTCCTGAGGCCCAAATACAGAGTCCTGAGGCCCAAGTACAGAGTCCTGAGGCCCGAATACAGAGTCCTGAGGCCCAAATACAGAGTCCTGAGGCCCGAATACAGAGTCCTGAGGCCCGAATACAGAGTCCTGAGGCCCAAGTACAGAGTCCTGAGGCCCAAATACAGAGTCCTGAGGCCCGAATACAGAGTCCTGAGGCCCAAATACAGAGTCCTGAGGCCCAAGTACAGAGTCCTGAGGCCCGAATACAGAGTCCCGAGGCCCAAATACAGAGTCCCGAGGCCCAAATACAGAGTCCTGAGGCCCGAATACAGAGTCCTGAGGCCCAAGTACAGAGTCCTGAGGCCCAAACACAGAGACCTGAGGCCCAAATACAGAGTCCCGAGGCCCAAATACAGAGTCCCGAGGCCCGAATACAGAGTCCCGAGGCCCGAATACAGAGTCCTGAGGCCCGAATACAGAGTCCCGAGGCCCGAATACAGAGTCCTGAGGCCCAAACACAGAGTCCTGAGGCCCAAATACAGAGTCCTGAGGCCCGAATACAGAGTCCCGAGGCCCGAATACAGAGTCCTGAGGCCCAAACACAGAGTCCTGAGGCCCAAGTACAGAGTCCCGAGGCCCGAATACAGAGTCCCGAGGCCCAAATACAGAGTCCCGAGGCCCGAATACAGAGTCCCGAGGCCCGAATACAGAGTCCCGAATACAGAGTCCCGAGGCCCAAATACAGTCCCGAGGCCCGAATACAGAGTCCCGAGGCCCGAATACAGAGTCCCGAGGCCCGAATACAGAGTCCCGAGGCCCGAATACAGAGTCCTGAGGCCCGAATACAGAGTCCCGAGGCCCGAATACAGAGTCCCGAGGCCCGAATACAGAGTCCCGAGGCCCAAATACAGAGTCACGAGGCCCGAATACAGAGTCCTAAGGCCCAAATACAGAGTCCTGAGGCCCAGATACAGAGTCCTGAGGCCCGAATACAGAGTCCTGAGGCCCGAATACAGAGTCCTGAGGCCCGAATACAGAGTCCTGAGGCCCAAATACAGAGTCCTGAGGCCCGAATACAGAGTCCTGAGGCCCAAACACAGAGTCCTGAGGCCCAAATACAGAGTCCTGAGGCCCAAACACAGAGTCCTGAGGCCCAAATACAGAGTCCTGAGGCCCAAATACAGAGTCCTGAGGCCCAAATACAGAGTCCTGAGGCCCAAATACAGAGTCCTGAGGCCCGAATACAGAGTCCTGAGGCCCAAACACAGAGTCCTGAGGCCCAAATACAGAGTCCTGAGGCCCAAACACAGAGTCCTGAGGCCCAAATACAGAGTCCTGAGGCCCAAATACAGAGTCCTGAGGCCCAAATACAGAGTCCTGAGGCCCGAATACACAGTTGTCCTTTATAGAAACGTACCTTGACAAAATAGTTATATCCGCCCACAGTTTGTTTCGTGTAGGACTTTGCCTGGAAAGTGTCGTATGTCTGTCCCGTCTTCGTCTCCACCTCACTCTTCACCTGAACATAAAGAAAAGCAAGTCGTCAAGGCAACAGCGTTAGAAGTCCCGCAGCCTGCAGGCGGTCGCACCATTCGCCTGAAAGAGCTGTCTGCGTCTGGCCCCACCATCAGCAGGGTCCCCCAGGGCTCAGTTTTAGGCCCCCTTCTATTCTGGCTTCATGTTACGCTGATGACTGAAAGCGACGCGCGGCTTTTAGTCGCCGTTTTCAGCTTTAACGATAAACTTTGGATGACAAAAGTAGATTCTGTTGTTTTTCCGCTCGTCCGAGATCAGAAAAACGCAGCGCCGCGAATCTTCTTCTTTTCAACCGCTTTCGTCGGTCGGACTGGAGGCATCAGGTAACGAAAGAAACAAACGAATGGAACAATGCGAGATGAGAGACGATGACCTGGTCTTCGTGCAGGTTCTCTCCTCCCAACGTCAGCGACTCGTTTAAATGTTGCATTGTGGCCGAGACAAAGAAGAACATCTCAATTTCAGACTTGTCTTTACTCGAGCTTTTGGCACATGTGCTGCAGAACTTGCTCGACATGTTTCTGAACAGCTCTGCGCACAAGGACAAGTGCGCCCTCTATAGGTGAACACAATAATAACAACGCTATTACCACAACGTAACACATTCACACGAGGAGGAGCAGAACACAGTACAAATACAACACAGGAAACATAAGGATGGATTCTTGAAGCGGTGTGTGGACTGTACGACTGCAAATGGACAAAGACTGAACTTTGGACCTGACAAACTCCTTAAAGACTCGTGTTTCAGATCTGAGACTGAAGCTTCAGGGCAGAACAAGACGGCACGTTTTGTTCTGCACTTCAGGCACTTCAGATGCAACTTATACTCAGAGTCACAGAGTCACAGAGTCACAGAGTCACAGAGGCTCGGGCGCTCTTATACTCACAGAGTCACAGAGTCAGAGAGTCACAGAGTCAGAGTCACAGAGTCACAGAGTCAGAGTCACAGAGTCACAGTGTCACAGTGTCACAGAGTCACAGTGTCACAGAGTCACAGAGTCAGAGTCACAGAGTCACAGAGTCAGAGTCACAGAGTCACAGTGTCACAGTGTCACAGAGTCACAGAGTCACAGTGTCACAGAGTCACAGAGTCACAGAGGCTCGGGCGCTCTTATACTCACAGAGTCACAGAGTCAGAGTCACAGAGTCACAGAGTCACAGAGTCACAGTGTCACAGAGTCACAGTGTCACAGTGTCTCAGAGTCACAGAGTCAGAGTGTCACAGAGTCACAGAGTCACAGTGTCACAGAGTCACAGAGTCAGAGTCACAGAGTCACAGTGTCACAGTGTCACAGTGTCACAGTGTCACAGAGTCACAGAGTCACAGAGTCACAGTGTCACAGAGTCACAGTGTCACAGAGTCAGAGTCACAGAGTCACAGAGTCACAGTGTCACAGAGTCACAGAGTCACAGTGTCACAGAGTCAGAGTCCCAGAGTCTCAGAGTCACAGAGGCACAGAGGCTCGGGCACTCTGATACTCACAGATTCAGAGAGTCAGAGTCACAGTGTCACAGAGTCAGAGTCACAGAGTCACAGTGTCACAGAATCAGAGTCACAGAGGCACAGAGGCTTGGGCGCTCTGATACTCAGAGAGTTACAAAGCCAGAGTCACAGAGGCTCGGGCGCTCTGATACTCACAGAGTCACAGAGTCACAGAGGCTCGGGCGCTCTGATACTCACAGAGTCACAGTGTCACAGAGGCTCAGGTGCTCTGATACTCACAGAGTCACAGAGTCACAGAGGCTCGGGCGCTCTGATACTCACAGAGTCACAGTCAGAGAGTCAGAGAGTCACAGTGTCACAGAGTCACAGTCAGAGAGTCAGAGAGTCACAGTGTCACAGTGTCACAGAGTCACAGTCAGAGAGTCACAGAGTCACAGTGTCACAGTGTCACAGAGTCACAGTCAGAGAGTCACAGAGTCACAGTGTCACAGAGGCTCGGGCGCTCTGATACTCACAGTCACAGAGTCAGAGTCACAGAGTCACAGTGTCACAGTGTCACAGAGTCGGAGTCACAGAGGCAGTGAGGCTCGGGCGCTCTGATACTCACAGAGTCACAGTGTCACAGAGTCACAGAGTCACAGTGTCACAGAGTCACAGAGTCACAGAGTCACAGTGTCACAGAGTCACAGAGTCAGAGTCACAGAGGCACAGAGGCTCGGGTGCTCTGATACTCACAGAGTCACAGTGTCACAGAGGCTCGGGTGCTCTGATACTCACAGAGTCACAGTGTCACAGAGGCTCGGGTGCTCTGATACTCACAGAGTCACAGTGTCACAGAGGCTCGGGCGCTCTGATACTCACAGAGTCAGAGATGACCTGCACCTCTGGGTCGGCTGGTCTGGACTCTCCGACGCCGCCACAGACAAAGTCACAAATGGGCCCCGTGTCTTCGGGTTCCTGCACTTCCATGTCTGCACTCTCGTCTCTGCTGTCGTCTCTTGTCTTCTGAGGCGAGGCTTCGTCCCCCCGAGGCGAGTCTGTTCACCTGGAGCGAGTCTCTTCACCTGGAGCGAGTCTGTTCACCTGGAGCGAGTCTCTTCACCTGGAGCGAGTCTCTTCACCTGGAGCGAGTCTGTTCACCTGGAGAGAGTCTGTTCACCTGGAGCGAGTCTGTTCACCTGGAGCGAGTCTCTTCACCTGGAGCGAGTCTCTTCACCTGGAGCGAGTCTCTTCACCTGGAGCGAGTCTGTTCACCTGGAGAGAGTCTGTTCACCTGGAGCGAGTCTGTTCACCTGGAGCGAGTCTCTTCACCTGGAGCGAGTCTGTTCACCTGGAGCGAGTCTGTTCACCTGGAGCGAGTCTTTTCACCTGGAGCGAGTCTCTTCACCTGGAGCGAGTCTGTTCACCTGGAGCGAGTCTGTTCACCTGGAGCGAGTCTCTTCACCTGGAGCGAGTCTCTTCACCTGGAGCGAGTCTCTTCACCTGGAGCGAGTCTCTTCACCTGGAGCGAGTCAGTTCACCTGGAGCGAGTCAGTTCACCTGGAGCGAGTCTGTTCACCTGGAGCGAGTCTCTTCACCTGGAGCGAGTCTCTTCACCTGGAGCGAGTCTCTTCACCTGGAGCGAGTCAGTTCACCTGGAGCGAGTCAGTTCACCTGGAGCGAGTCTCTTCACCTGGAGCGAGTCTCTTCACCTGGAGCGAGTCTCTTCACCTGGAGCGAGTCAGTTCACCTGGAGCGAGTCAGTTCACCTGGAGCGAGTCTGTTCACCTGGAGCGAGTCTGTTCACCTGGAGCGAGTCTGTTCACCTGGAGCGAGTCTCTTCACCTGGAGCGAGTCTCTTCACCTGGAGCGAGTCTGTTCACCTGGAGAGAGTCTGTTCACCTGGAGCGAGTCTGTTCACCTGGAGCGAGTCTCTTCACCTGGAGCGAGTCTGTTCACCTGGAGCGAGTCTGTTCACCTGGAGCGAGTCTTTTCACCTGGAGCGAGTCTCTTCACCTGGAGCGAGTCTGTTCACCTGGAGCGAGTCTGTTCACCTGGAGCGAGTCTCTTCACCTGGAGCGAGTCTCTTCACCTGGAGCGAGTCTCTTCACCTGGAGCGAGTCAGTTCACCTGGAGCGAGTCAGTTCACCTGGAGCGAGTCTCTTCACCTGGAGCGAGTCTCTTCACCTGGAGCGAGTCTCTTCACCTGGAGCGAGTCTCTTCACCTGGAGCGAGTCAGTTCACCTGGAGCGAGTCAGTTCACCTGGAGCGAGTCTGTTCACCTGGAGCGAGTCTCTTCACTTGGAGCGAGTCTCTTCACCTGGAGCGAGTCTCTTCACCTGGAGCGAGTCTCTTCACCTGGAGCGAGTCAGTTCACCTGGAGCGAGTCAGTTCACCTGGAGCGAGTCTCTTCACCTGGAGCGAGTCTCTTCACCTGGAGCGAGTCTCTTCACCTGGAGCGAGTCAGTTCACCTGGAGCGAGTCAGTTCACCTGGAGCGAGTCTGTTCACCTGGAGCGAGTCTCTTCACCTGGAGCGAGTCTCTTCACCTGGAGCGAGTCTCTTCACCTGGAGTGAGTCTCTTCACCTGGAGCGAGTCAGTTCACCTGGAGCGAGTCTCTTCACCTGGAGCGAGTCTCTTCACCTGGAGTGAGTCAGTTCACCTGGAGCGAGTCTCTTCACCTGGAGCGAGTCTCTTCACCTGGAGCGAGTCTGTTCACCTGGAGCGAGTCAGTTCACCTGGAGCGAGTCAGTTCACCTGGAGCGAGTCAGTTCACCTGGAGTGAGTCAGTTCACCTGGAGCGAGTCAGTTCACCTGGAGCGAGTCTCTTCACCTGGAGCGAGTCTATTCACCTGGAGCGAGTCTCTTCACCTGGAGCGAGTCAGTTCACCTGGAGCGAGTCAGTTCACCTGGAGCGAGTCTGTTCACCTGGAGCGAGTCTCTTCACTTGGAGCGAGTCTCTTCACCTGGAGCGAGTCTCTTCACCTGGAGCGAGTCAGTTCACCTGGAGCGAGTCAGTTCACCTGGAGCGAGTCTCTTCACCTGGAGCGAGTCTCTTCACCTGGAGCGAGTCTCTTCACCTGGAGCGAGTCAGTTCACCTGGAGCGAGTCAGTTCACCTGGAGCGAGTCTGTTCACCTGGAGCGAGTCTCTTCACCTGGAGCGAGTCTCTTCACCTGGAGTGAGTCTCTTCACCTGGAGCGAGTCAGTTCACCTGGAGCGAGTCTCTTCACCTGGAGCGAGTCTCTTCACCTGGAGTGAGTCAGTTCACCTGGAGCGAGTCTCTTCACCTGGAGCGAGTCTCTTCACCTGGAGTGAGTCTGTTCACCTGGAGTGAGTCAGTTCACCTGGAGCGAGTCTCTTCACCTGGAGCGAGTCTCTTCACCTGGAGCGAGTCAGTTCACCTGGAGCGAGTCTCTTCACCTGGAGCGAGTCTGTTCACCTGGAGCGAGTCTCTTCACCTGGAGCGAGTCTGTTCACCTGGAGCGAGTCAGTTCACCTGGAGCGAGTCAGTTCACCTGGAGTGAGTCAGTTCACCTGGAGCGAGTCTCTTCACCTGGAGCGAGTCTCTTCACCTGGAGCGAGTCTCTTCACCTGGAGTGAGTCTTCACCTGGAGCGAGTCTGTTCACCTGGAGCGAGTCTGTTCACCTGGAGCGAGTCAGTTCACCTGGAGCGAGTCAGTTCACCTGGAGTGAGTCAGTTCACCTAGAGCGAGTCTCTTCACCTGGAGCGAGTCTCTTCACCTGGAGCGAGTCTCTTCACCTGGAGCGAGTCTCTTCACCTGGAGTGAGTCTTCACCTGGAGCGAGTCTCTTCACCTGGAGCGAGTCTGTTCACCTGGAGCGAGTCTGTTCACCTGGAGCGAGTCTGTTCACCTGGAGCGAGTCTCTTCACCTGGAGCGAGTCTCTTCACCTGGAGCGAGTCAGTTCACCTGGAGCGAGTCTCTTCACCTGGAGCGAGTCTCTTCACCTGGAGCGAGTCTCTTCACCTGGAGCGAGTCAGTTCACCTGGAGTGAGTCTGTTCACCTGGAGTGAGTCTGTTCACCTGGAGCGAGTCTGTTCACCTGGAGCGAGTCTGTTCACCTGGAGCGAGTCAGTTCACCTGGAGCGAGTCTCTTCACCTGGAGCGAGTCTCTTCACCTGGAGCGAGTCTCTTCACCTGGAGCGAGTCTCTTCACCTGGAGCGAGTCAGTTCACCTGGAGCGAGTCTCTTCACCTGGAGCGAGTCTCTTCACCTGGAGCGAGTCTCTTCACCTGGAGCGAGTCTGTTCACCTGGAGCGAGTCTCTTCACCTGGAGCGAGTCTCTTCACCTGGAGTGAGTCTCTTCACCTGGAGCGAGTCTGTTCACCTGGAGTGAGTCTGTTCACCTGGAGCGAGTCTGTTTACCTGGAGCGAGTCTGTTCACCTGGAGTGAGTCTCTTCACCTGGAGTGAGTCTCTTCACCTGGAGCGAGTCTCTTCACCTGGAGTGAGTCAGTTCACCTGGAGCGAGTCTCTTCACCTGGAGTGAGTCTCTTCACCTGGAGCGAGTCTCTTCACCTTGAGTGAGTCAGTTCACCTGGAGCGAGTCTCTTCACCTGGAGTGAGTCTCTTCACCTGGAGTGAGTCTCTTCACCTGGAGCGAGTCTCTTC
>NW_027315790.1:33160385-33200092 GCF_026437365.1 Eucyclogobius newberryi
GCCTAAACCAGGCCTAAACCTAAACCGGCCTAAACCAGGTCTAAACCTAAACCGGTCTAAACCAGCCTAAACCAGGCCTAAACCAGGTCTAAACCAGACCTAAACCAGCCTAAACCAGGTCTAAACCAGGTCTAAACCAGACCTAAACCAGCCTAAACCAGGTCTAAACCAGGACCAAGATTTGTGACATAATCTTGTCACAAATAAATCATAATTCATAATCTTGTCAGACTCCTGCTGATGCTGGTGCTAAGAATGGACCAATTACAGAGCAGATGGTGCATCCAAACAAACGTGGCGACGCCCCCTGCTCCCGGTTCAAACAGAAATACTGAATATTTATGTGTTTTATAGTGAAGATGTTTTGTGCATCTGTCAATCAAAAGACGAAGTCTTTGGACGAGTCGGATCTTCAGCAGGTTCAACGATAATGACCCTCACTCAAGACGCTCCTGATGATGGCTCCAGACCCCGGGGCCCATTCTAACAGTCTTTGTGTCCAGACCCCGGGGCCCATTCCAACAGTCTTTGTGTCCAGACCGTCACAGGCCTTGGCTCTGCAGCCGCACGATCTCCGTGGCTAGTCTCTGCGCGTCCAGGAGTTGAGGGTTCAAGCTCATCGCCGCGTCGACCAACTGCGCGCTGAAAATGGCCCGTAGCTTCTTTCTAACTTCTTCCCTCGGGTTGTGGGCGTGGCCCGCGCTCGCTCGGCCCGGCTCCCACCGCGGGTTATCCCCGCACAGGGCTCCAGGGGGCGCCGCGCAAGGGTCTGACCAGTACATCTGCTGCGGCGGGCGATGGACGCTGCGCTGCACGTCCGGCGGCTGACTGTACGGCGGTCGCTGGGGGGCGCTGTGGGGCTGAGCGTACACGTGGACGCCGTCGATGGAGCCCAGGCCCGAGTCCAGTTCGTGGGAATCGCCACTCGTGACGGAAGCGCTTTCCAGCGAAACGTGTCTGGCTTTTCTCTCCCGTCTGGAGCTCTTCTTCCCGGGGACGCTTTTCGAGCCGAGCGAGTTTGTCCCGTGGGACGTCCAGCTGGTCTCTGAAGCGTGGTCTTTCTTTAAGGTCAGATGCTTGGCCATGTCCTCCACCAGAGAGAGGCTGTGCCCGGGGGCGGGGCCAGGGGGCGGGGCCAGGGGGCAGCGGCTGCGAAGTTCGTCGGCCAAAGACTGATTGGACTGTTTGGGCCGATCCGGGTGCAGGAAGCGGCACTTGATCCCAAACGTGCACTTCCTCCCTGAAGCAGAGAGAATGGAATTGAATTGAATCAAAAACAAACTAAGAAAAGAAACAAATCCTCCGATTCTGACTCAAAATAGAACTAAACCAGGTCTAAAATCAGACTAAGAGGACTCGTTTAGTCAACTTGACTCATCGTTTTTAAGCCTGGTTCCGGGTTTAGTTCCGGGTTTAGTTCCGGGTTTAGTTCCGGGTTTAGTTCAGGGTTTAGTTCAGGGTTTAGTTCAGGGTTTAGTTCCGGGTTTAGTTCAGGGTTTAGTTCAGGGTTTAGTTCAGGGTTTAGTTCAGGGTTTAGTTCCGGGTTGAGTTCCGGGTTGATTTCCGGGTTTATTTCCAGGTTTAGTTCAGGGTTTAGTTCCGTGTTTAATTCCGTGTTTAATTCCGGGTTTAGTTCCGGGTTTAGTTCCGGGTTTATTTCCGGGTTTATTTCCGGGTTTATATCCGGGTATATTTCCGGGTTTATATCCGGGTTTATATCCGGGTTTAGTTTCGGGTTGAGTTTCCGGTTGAGTTTTGGGTTTATTTCCGGGTTGAGTTTTGGGTTTATTTCCGGGTTGAGTTCCGGGTTTATTTCCGGGTTGAGTTCCGGGTTTATTTCCGGGTTTATTTCCGGGTTTAGTTCAGGGTTTAGTTCAGGGTTTATTTCCGGGTTTAGTTCCGGGTTTAGCGTCTCGCTCACCGTACGGACAGTTCTGCTTCTTCTGGACGACGGGACATTTGAGTCGCAGCTCGTCCAGCGACGGTCCGTGTCGCCCCATCGGGTCGTCAGGGGGCATGAACCTGAGGGCAGAGGGTCAGAGCGTGTCGGGTCAGAGCATGTCGGGTCAGAGCGTGTCGGGTCAGAGCGTGTGGGGTCAGAGCGTGTGGGGTCAGAGCGTGTCGGGTCAGGGCGGGTCAGAGCGTGTCGGGTCAGGGCGGGTCAGAGCGTGTCGGGTCAGAGCATGTCGGGTCAGAGCGGGTCAGGGTGTGTCGGGTCAGAGCGTGTCGGGTCAGAGCGTGTGGGGTCAGAGCGTGTCGGGTCAGGGCGGGTCAGAGCGTGTCGGGTCAGGGCGGGTCAGAGCGTGTCGGGTCAGAGCGTGTCGGGTCAGAACATGTCGGGTCAGAGCGTGTGGGGTCAGAGCGTGTGGGGTCAGAGCGTGTGGGGTCAGAGCGTGTGGGGTCAGAGCGTGTCGGGTCAGGGCGGGTCAGAGCGTGTCGGGTCAGGGCGGGTCAGAGCGTGTCGGGTCAGAGCGTGTCGGGTCAGAGCGGGTCAGGGTGTGTCGGGTCAGAGCGTGTCGGGTCAGAGCGTGTCGGGTCAGAGCGGGTCAGAGCCTGTCGGGTCAGAGCGTGTCGGAGCGTGTGGGGTCAGAGCGTGTGGGGTCAGAGCGTGTGGGGTCAGAGCGTGTCGGGTCAGAGCGGGTCAGGTCCTGTCGGGTCAGAGCGTGTCGGGTCAGAGCGTGTCGGGTCAGAGCGTGTCGGGTCAGAGCGGGTCAGAGCCTGTCGGGTCAGAGCGTGTGGGGTCAGAGCGTGTCGGGTCAGAGTGGGTCAGAGCGTGTCAGGTCAGAGCGTGTCGGGTCAGGGCGGGTCAGAGCGTGTCAGGTCAGAGCGTGCCGGGTCAGAGCGGGTCAGAGCGTGTCAGGTCAGAGCGTGTCGGGTCAGAGCGGGTCAGAGCCTGTCGGGTCAGAGCGTGTCGGGTCAGAGCGGGTCAGAGCCTGTCGGGTCAGAGCGTGTGGGGTCAGAGCGTGTCGGGTCAGAGCGGGTCAGAGCCTGTCGGGTCAGAGCGTGTGGGGTCAGAACATGTCGGGTCAGAGCGTGTGGGGTCAGAGCGTGTGGGGTCAGAGCGTGTGGGGTCAGAGCGTGTCGGGTCAGGGCGGGTCAGAGCGTGTCGGGTCAGGGCGGGTCAGAGCGTGTCGGGTCAGAGCGTGTCGGGTCAGAGCGGGTCAGGGTGTGTCGGGTCAGAGCGTGTCGGGTCAGAGCGTGTCGGGTCAGAGCGGGTCAGAGCCTGTCGGGTCAGAGCGTGTCGGGTCGGAGCGTGTGGGGTCAGAGCATGTGGGGTCAGAGCGTGTGGGGTCAGAGCGTGTCGGGTCAGAGCGGGTCAGGTCCTGTCGGGTCAGAGCGTGTCGGGTCAGAGCGTGTCGGGTCAGAGCGTGTCGGGTCAGAGCGGGTCAGAGCCTGTCGGGTCAGAGCGTGTGGGGTCAGAGCGTGTCGGGTCAGAGCCTGTCGGGTCAGAGCCTGTCGGGTCAGACTCACTTGTCGTTGACGAAGGAGAACATGATGAGTCGCTCCTCAATGAACAGCTTCCACTCGGGGTTCTCGCGCTGGAGGTCGCGGTAAAGGTCGTTGGACACGATGAGTCCGTCCGTTTCGAACGCCAGCTTCACGATGTAACGGTCGTCATGACAAACGATGCGTTTCCCGCGCACGCGCTTGGACGGAGTGAAGACGAGCAGCTTCTGCCGCTCCAGCTCTCGCAGAATGTGCTGATCTACAGAGAAGCACGATCACACGTGTGTCAAATCATCGTTCAAACGCTTCGTTATCAGACTAAAGTGCACGCCTTTTTATCCTCTTTATTTGTTTCATTTATAGCTTTAATCAGCTCTTTTTGATCTTTACGTCCCGAGCGGTTCCACAGGTGCACCACAAGGCCGTGTCCTTTCCCCTCTGCTGTTCATCCTGTAACACCAGCGCGCGCCACAAGGCCGTGTCCTTTCCCCTCTGTTGTTCATCCTGTAACACCAGCGCGCTGCAGCGTCACCATGACGACAGGTTCATTCTGACATACGCTGATGCTCCAGGAGGCGGAGACAACCATGAGCCGGTTGTACATTGTAAACGAGCTCACGCAGCGTAATTAATGAGCTGATGCCGGGGTGCGACTTATACTTATATTTATACTTATATACTTATACTCCGGAGCGACTTATATATGTTTTTTTCTTCTATTATGCATTTTTGGGCCGGTGCGACTTATAGTCCGGAAAATACGGTAATAATCCATTAAGTCTGTTTTTATATTCTTTGATGCTTCTTAATCACTCCAAACCAATTAACCCAAGAATATTGACACAAAACCAAACCAAACCTATAGAAACTGTGTCAAAGACAAACTTCATCAATATCAATAAATATAAATACTTTTTAAACATATATCGCAAATCTAATCACATATTTCACCAGAAAAACTTCGCCATCTTAAATAAGGGGATTTTTCTGTTTTCTTTGGTTTTTCAGTGGAAATGTAGCGCTGTCATTGCGTCGTCATGGTTTTTCTGTTGTTGTCTGTGGTTTGGGGTTCTGGTGACCCACATTCTCCTCCGCCAATCAAAAGACACGACCGCGAAAGTGCAAAGTCAGCGAAACGGTGCAAAAAACTGTCAAAATGAAGAAAAAAACAAAAAGCAGCGCTAGAGGATTATCTTATCTTAACGAATACGGTACGTTCAAGGACACAAGTGGAACCGCAGTCATTATTTTGTAAATTGAAGTTTAAAGAAGGATAAAATGGCAGAAGTATGATTATTGTTCCTCCCACTCCTTTTCGGAACACTTCATCGAAAATATGTATTTTGTAAATGTAAGAAATTAATCAAATATATGTATAAATGTCTATTTGTCTGTCCAATTCGACAAGTTAAAAAGTGAGAAATGTATTGAAAATGTTACAAACGTTTTTTTAGCCTTTTTTCACAGTTTTGGCCGCGACTTATACTTATATTTATACTTATACTTCAGTGCGACTTATACTTATATTTTATACTTATATTTATACTTCTATACTTATACTCCAGTGCGACTTATACTCCAGTGCGACTTGTACTCGGGTATAAACTACAGTATTTAGAACAATAAAGTCCATAGTAAATATGAATGCATAAGGTGTAAAGCGACTGTTTGTTTCGTGTTGTATTTCCTCCTGGAGCGGGACGTTTCCGGGCACGTCTGAACATGCGTGTGAACATATACAGAAGGTTCCGGACGCCGCCGTCGTACCTGAAATGGGAACGTCGGGCCGGGGTTTCTCGCTCCTCCACGACGGCACGAACACCGTGACGCTCTTGTGGCCACGCCCCCGGAAGAAGGCCACGGCGAGCTGGATCCCCAAACACGAGAACACCTCCTTGTTCCCGTGACTGAAAGAGAAACGACGCTCGGTCAGGCTGAAGCTGGAGTGAACGGGAACGATTTTGCCTCGTTTATTTGACTTATTCGCGCTGAGAAAGGGGCAGGAACGACGCGGCGAGTCCTCGGATGACTCGAAAAAGTCGTTTTAAATGTCGCTGCGCTTTATCTTCCAAACACTGCGGCGACGCTAAACATCCTCGGACTCGCTCAGACGTGTCACCGGGCAATTCGCATGATCGGATTTCTCTTTCCGAAACACACGCGACAAAAATCTGATGTAATGATAATTTATTTTGTTGATAATTGTGACTTTGATGTAATAGATCAGCCGACAGGGAGACAGTGAACGAGCCGGTTCATAAACATCCAGCCGCTGCAGGAGAAGGGCAACGCCTACGGGAGCGGGAACGGCATCATAATTATTGCAGAGTCGTCCACAGGTTGCCTTTTCGCAGGATCAGCTCTGGGGAAAAAAGGGGTTTACGCAGATAAAATTGGGATCGAATGCGTGAGGAATGTCTCATTTGCATATTCACTTCTGCAGATGATGACAGACAAGCTCAGGCGTGTGGAGAGTCCGGGTTTAGTCCGGGTTTAGTCCAGGTTTTAATCTGTTTTATGTCTGGTTTAGTCCTGGTCTAAGCCTGGTTTAGTCCTGGTCTAGTCCTGGTTTAGTTCTGGTCTAAGACTGGTTTAGTTCTGGTTTAGTCCTGGTCTAAGTCTGGTTTAGTTCTGGTTTAGTCCTGGTCTAAGTCTGGTTTAGTTCTGGTTTAGTCCTGGTCTAAGTCTGGTTTAGTCCTGGTTTAGTCCTGGTTTAGTCCTGGTTTAGTCCTGGTCTAGTCCTGGTCTAGTCCTGCTTTAAGTGAATTATTTGCATATTCTCCTTTGCAGATAACAGTGAAGGTGCAGGTTGTGACATAATCCCGGTTCAGACCTGATTTAGTGTTTCTGATTTGCATGTTCACCTCAAGCGGACACATTCAGGCTTAAGTTGAAACTGGAATGAAGGAAGTCCTTTTAGTCCTGGTTTAGTCCGTCAGATTTGCATATTTGGTGTTCGGTTTTGAACATAATACAAACATTTGCACAATGAAGCACATGCTCAGATGTATAAGCGCCAAGAGGAAGTCCTGGTTTAGTCTTGGTTTAGTCTGCCTGATTTGCATATTGAACGAGGCGTGTGGTGTGGACAGAGGAATGAAGGAGCTCAGGACGTTCTGGCTCTGCTCCAGCTTCACTCTCCATTCTTTTTAAACCTGAGGCGTTTAGTCATTCCAGGTTTATGTTTTAGGGTTAAAGGCGACTGAAAGTGTAAAATAACTGATTAAAAGCGACAAAAACTTTACAGAAACTCTGCTACTGTGAGCAACAAAATGTAAACAAATGTGACTAAAATATGACTAATTGTGCCAAAAGACATTTTAAATCGACAATTAAGTGTGACACAAATGTGAGTAGAGGAAACAAAAACACAACTTTAAGTGACAAAAATGTGACTAGAAGCTTCAAATTTTTTTTTAAAGACGACGAGTATAAAAGTATTTCATAGTCTTTGGATCATGTCAGACGCTTTATGACCTGGACATATCAGATTTAGATATTGCCGTGCGACACTACGAAAAGCAACAAAATGTAAATAAATGCGAGAAGATGCTTCAAAAAAGTGTCTAAAAGTGACAAAAAAATTCTAAAAGTGACAAAAACGTGAACTCAATGAAAAATATGACTAACAGTGACAAACAATATTTAAATCGACAAATAAGTGTGACAAAAATGTGAGTAGAGGAAACAAAAACACGACTTTAAGTGACAAAAATGTGACTTTAAGTGGCAAAAATGTGACTAGAAGCTTGAAAGAAATCTAAAGACGACAAAAACGTGAGTAAAAAAGTATTTCACAGTCTTTGGATCATGTCAGACGCTTTATGACCTGGACATATCAGATTCTGAGTCCCGTGCGGCGATAAATAGGAAACAGCTGTTGCTAACGTGCTACGCTAGCGCTGCGTTGCTAAGCACAGGTGGTCTTCACTGGACACAGACTGACCTCATGGCCACGTTGCTCCCGTCGATCACGATGGGCCTGAAGGGGTCGTCGTCGGCCCCGCCCTCCTCCGCTGGCCCCGGCGCTCGCATCTCGGCCTGCGTCACCGGCACGTTCATCCGCACCGCCGCCGCCGCCCGAGCGTTCCCGTGCTCCGCCTCGCCCACCTCCACCAGCTTCTCCAGCAGCTTGTCCGTGTCCAGGGCCGGCCCGAACTGGCGCAGCACCTTCTGGACCTGCTGCGCCGAGTATCCCAGCTTCTGGAAGAGCTCGAGCCGGGCGCCGGAGAGAGACGGCGACGGCGGCGATGGCCATGTCAGCGAGGTCTCCGGCGACGTTTCGATCCGAGAGTCTCCGGCGGGAAGGACGTCTGAGTTCATGTCGGTCACGCTCATCTCGGGCCCTGAAACGGGACAAAAGAACGGTTTTAATCCACAAATGACGAAATATCCTGAGAGATAAATAATACGCTTTATTTGTGAATATTCTCTCTTGATATTTCAACCTTTATTTGTTTACCGTATTTTCCGGAGTATAAGTGGCACCAGCCAAAAAATGCATTATAGAGATGAAAAAAAACCATATAAAAGTGGCACTGGAGAATGAAATGCAGTTGCAAGTGTGAAAATGACAAATAATATCACATATAAGTTGCTCCAGAGTATATAAGTATATAAATATATAAGTATAAATGTAAGTATAAGTCTCACCCCGGCCAAAACTGTGAAAAAAGGTGCAACTTATAGTCCAGAAAATAGGATAAAACATGATTCAAACTGTCTCATTGTGCGTCAGAAATGATTGTTTGACTTCTCTCGATATAGAACGACAAAACTGAACCAGATCAGGACTAAAAAGGGGAAAAAACACACAAAACACTGAAAACTTTCCCAAATATTCAGCGTTTTGAGTCTTTAAAATGATCAGCAAAATAAAGTCCACAAATGTTCTTGCTTTTCGTTACATCAAAAGAAGTAATTCTAGAAGTATATTTGATTTAATTTAACTTGATTTAATTTCTATCTATTTTCATTTAATTTTATCTAAATTTATTTAAGGTGATTTTTTTCTCCCTCATTCTTTTCACAATAAAACCTAAACATTATTATACTATTACACTAAACGTACACACCTGATGCCTACTACTACTACTACTACTACTACTACTACTACTACTACTACTACTACTACTACTACTACTACTACTACTACTACTTTCTACTACTTTGAGTGTTTTTATTATTCTAAATCCGTGTTTTTGTGACGCAAATAAACACAACCTTGTTATAAAGTGAATTGTAAACGTAATAAAACAGTAATAAGACAATAACACAGAAGTTTTGACTTCTACGTGATAAAAACACACTTTTAAACTCTAAACTTGTCTAAGTCGTGGTTCCGTCTTACGCCCTGTTTACCTCTGACTACGTGTCGTCTCCAAACGTCTTTTACGCACGCGCCGCGGTGCGTGAGAGCGCCCGGACCTCGCTCACCGTTCGGTCCCGTCGCTCCTCAGACCCCCGGTGGTCCCCGGTGGTCCCCGTGAGTCTGTCCCGCGCCGACACCGGAGCCACGCGCGTCTGTCGGCGGCGTGTTCTTCTGAGCGCGCCGCGTCGAGGAAGTGAAGCAGAGGCGCCGCGCGCGGGACATGCAAATGAGCTGGTGACGGGGCGGGGCCACCGGGGGCACTCCCGGTTCAGAAAGGTTAAACCGTGTTCTCTCAGCGTGAAGGTGTCCCCAGGTGTAAGAAGCACACGGGGCCCCGTAAGAGGCACGCAGGGCCCCGTAAGAAGCACGCAGGGCCATAAGAAGCACGCAGGGGCCCATAAGAGGCACGCAGGGGCCCATAAGAGGCACGCAGGGCCATAAGAAGCACGCAGGGGCCCTTAAGAGGCACGCAGGGGCCCATAAGAGGCACCCGGGGCCCCATAAGAAGCACGCAGGGCCCCATAAGAGGCACGCGGGGCCCCATAAGAGGCACGCAGGGCCCCATAAGAAGCACGCAGGGCCATAAGAAGCACGCAGGGGCCCATAAGAGGCACGCAGGGGGCCATAAGAAGCACGCAGGGGCCCTTAAGAGGCACGCAGGGGCCCATAAGAGGCACCCGGGGCCCCATAAGAAGCACGCAGGGCCCCATAAGAGGCACGCGGGGCCCCATAAGAGGCACGCAGGGCCCCATAAGAAGCACGCGGGGCCCCATAAGAGGCACGCGGGGCCCCATAAGAGGCACGCAGGGCCCCATAAGAGTCACGCAGGGGCCCATAAGAAGCACGCAGGGGCCTATAGGCCCCATAAGAAGCACGCAGGGCCCCATAAGAAGCACACAGGGCCCCATAAGAAGCACACAGGGCCCCATAAGCAGGGCCCCATAAGAAGCACACAGGGCCCCATAAGCAGGGCCCCATAAGAAGCACACAGGGCCCCATAAGCAGGGCCCCATAAGAAGCACACAGGGCCCCATAAGCAGGGCCCCATAAGAAGCACGCAGCTGTGATTATGTCAAGCTTTTAAAATGAAGTTTATTTGTTTTTTCGAGCTTTATGACTTGATCTGACACAATTTCACTCAAATAAAGATTAAAAAAATAGATGTGATTTAGAATCATTAAAAGTGACACGAGGACACTGTGAGACGAAGACAAACACGTCTGAAGAGTTCAAACATGTCATTCATCTAAACATTTATAAATGAAGGAGACAAATTCTGCTTCAGGAAAAGAAACAAGATGAGTTTTTACATATTTTATTCACTTATGTAGGCTGGATCTGCAGAGGCGGAGCTACAGGAAGGACAAGCCTGTCCCAGAGGGCAGTCCTATGTCCCCAGAGGGCAGTCCTAGGGCCCCAGAGGGCAGTCCTATGTCCCCAGAGGGCAGTCCTATGGCCCCAGAGGGCAGTCCTATGGCCCCAGAGGGCAGTCCTATGGCCCCAGAGGGCAGTCCTATGGCCCCAGAGGACAGTCCTATGGCCCCAGAGGACAGTCCTAGGGCCCCAGAGGACAGTCCTATGGCCCCAGAGGGCAGTCCTATGGCCCCAGAAAGCAGTCTTAGGGCCCCAGAGAGCAGTCCTAGGGCCCCAGAGAGCACACCTATGGCCCCAGAGGACAGTCCTAGGGCCCCAGAGGACAGTCCTATGGCCCCAGAGGGCAGTCCTATGGCCCCAGAGGGCAGTCCTATGGCCCCAGAGAGCAGTCTTAGGGCCCCAGAGAGCAGTCCTAGGGCCCCAGAGAGCAGTCCTATGGCCCCAGAGAGCAGTCCTATGGCCCCAGAGAGCAGTCCTATGGCCCCAGAGAGCAGTCCTAGGGCCCCAGAGAGCAGTCCTATGGCCCCAGAGAGCAGTCCTTAGGCTCCACATTTCTTTATTAACTGTAGTTTTATACTTTGACCACATTAAGTGAAATGATGTTTCAGTTTCTTGGACACAGTGTCCTCAGTCATGGACTGAAACCCAGACCAGACCAGAAACCCCAGGGGCCCAGACACCCTGTAGACACGTTTTGGTTTATTACCTCTCTTTGTGAGCACAGACCATGTTTCCAGGTTTATGCCATATTTTAGTCTCTTATTTGACCCTTTATAGGATTTTAAGGAATATTTTTCAGTATCTTCTATGTCAGGCCATTCAGGAAGTGAGGGGCCGTCACAGAGGGGCCGTCAGAGAGGGGCCGTCAGAGAGGGGCCGTCTGAGAGGGGCCGTCTGAGAGGGGCCGTCTGAGAGGGGCCGTCAGAGAGGGGCCGTCACAGAGGGGCCGTCAGAAAGGGGCCGTCAGAGAGGGGCCGTCACAGAGGGGCCGTCAGAGAGGGGCCGTCACAGAGGGGCCGTCAGGGAGGGGCCGTCTGAGAGGGGCCGTCTGAGAGGGGCCGTCTGAGAGGGGCCGTCAGAGAGGGGCCGTCAGAGAGGGGCCGTCAGAGAGGGGCCGTCACAGAGGGGCCGTCAGAGAGGGGCCGTCACAGAGGGGCCGTCACAGAGGGGCCGTCACAGAGGGGCCGTCACAGAGGGGCCGTCAGAGAGGGGCCGTCACAGAGGGGCCATCAGAGAGGGACCGTCAGAGAGGGGTCGTCAGAGAGGGGCCGTCAGAGAGGGGCCGTCAGAGAGGGGCCGTCACAGAGGGGCCGTCACAGAGGGGCCGTCACAGAGGGGCCGTCACAGAGGGGCCGTCTGAGAGGGGCCGTCTGAGAGGGGCCGTCACAGCGGGGCCGTCACAGAGGGGCCGTCAGAGAGGGGCCGTCAGAGAGGGGCCGTCACAGAGGGGCCGTCTGAGAGGGGCCGTCACAGCGGGGCCGTCACAGAGGGGCCGTCACAGAGGGGCCGTCATAGAGGGGCCGTCTGAGAGGGGCCGTCTGAGAGGGGCCGTCACAGAGGGGCCGCCACAGAGGGGCCGTCAGAGAGGGGCCGTCAGAGAGGGGCCGTCAGAGAGGGGCCGTCACAGAGGGGCCGTCAGAGAGGGACCGTCAGAGAGGGACCGTCAGAGAGGGGCCGTCACAGAGGGGCCGTCTGAGAGGGGCCGTCACAGAGGGGCCGTCAGAGAGGGGCCGTCAGAGAGGGACCGTCAGAGAGGGGCCGTCACAGCGGGGCCGTCACAGAGGGGCCGTCACAGAGGGGCCGTCACAGAGGGGCCGTCTGAGAGGGGCCGTCACAGAGGGGCCGTCACAGAGGGGCCGTCACAGAGGGGCGGGGCCGTCACAGAGGGGCCGTCTGAGAGGGGCCGTCACAGAGGGGCCGTCACAGAGGGGCGGGGCCGTCACAGAGGGGCCGTCACAGAGGGGCCGTCACAGAGGGGCGTGGTTTATAGTGACGGGGCTGGAGATGTTTATTTTCTACCAGTTCTTGGTGAACAGCGCCCCCTCTGGCCTCTTTTGAAAGTGTAAACTCCTTTAGATCGCTCTTGGAAACCCACAGGGCCATTTATGGTCTAATTATTTACTAATTATAACCATTAACCGTCTTTTACGACTGCGTTTAAATGTCTGTCATGAGCTGATCCTCCTGTGATGACATGAGGTTAATTGAAGAGCTCGACTTGCGTAAACTGCAGTGATTTGACAAATGTCTGAGCTCATCGTGTCGTGCTGGACGAGCTGAAGACAAACGTCCCCTTTGAGACGGCGAAATGTCATGTAACCTGTTTCCAGAGCGCGACGTGTGTGAAGAACACGACGAAGGACAAAAGTGAAGACAGTTCACGTCAGACGTGTTTGTGACACTTGTCGACGTGTCAGAGGCGTTTTTAATCCCTCTGAAAATGTGAAGGAAACGTCAGGAAAATAGACGTTTTCTCGAGTCGACAAAGTACGAGCGAAACACGAGGACAAAACTCACCCTGAAACGGATCCGTGTGGTCGATGGACTTTGTCTCGGGTGGAAAACCCAAGTGTTAAATGTGGTTTCGAGTTCGCACCTTTTATCAAAGGGTGTTTTTTCTGTCTGTGGCTTGTGTAAGTTTCAAGTTAATTCAAGTGGAATCGTGACCAGGGGCGGAAAGTAACTCATCTCATGACTCCATTGTTCTTTTATTTATATTTCTTAACACTTGCACTTGGTTTAATTCCAGCCATTTTAATGATGGTTATTACATTTACTACAGTCTGAACTACTGGAGACAAACACATGGATAAGTCTCTCCAAATCTGGTTTAGACACTATATTTTTGATTTTGGACATGTTTTTTAGATGGTAAAAAGCTGCTGATGTTATTGATGTTATTGATGTTATTGATGTTATTCGTGGCTTTTAAAGTTCAAGTCTGTGTTCATTTTTACCTCCAGATTTATAACGTGGTTTGTAGGTTTTAGAGACTCTGGAGGCGACACTGACACTTTCTCTTTGTTTCTGTGACAAAGACAATGATTTCAGTCTCGTCTGAGTTCAGCTGGAGAAAGTTGTGTTGCCTCCACACACTGACTCTGGCACCAGCAGGAGGCCCCTGGCACCAGCAGGAGGCCCTCTGGCACCAGCAGGAGGCCTCTGGCACCAGCAGGAGGCCCCTGGCACCAGCAGGAGGCCTCTGGCACCAGCAGGAGGCCCTCTGGCACCAGCAGGAGGCCGGTCCACACACTGATCTGTTGGATGCAGTGACAGAGTGAATTCACTGGTCCAGATTCACCTGTCGACAGTGAAACATAGATCTGACTCGTCTGCATCATTGTGACACATTTTCACTGTGTATCATGTGACCTAACGGCAGCTTGTAGAGGTTGAACAGAAGAGGTCCCAGGACTGACCCTTGGGGCACTCCACAGGTCAGGGGCATGTGGTCTGAGACACAAAGTACTTCCTGTCTTCCAGATAGGACCTTAACCAGTTTAGGGCGGGGCCAGTGATGCCCACCCAGTCCTCTAGTCTCTGTAAGAAGACCCCATGATGGACAGTTTAGCTGTGAGTTCTAAAACCTCACAGACTTTGCTCTTGTAGTCGACGTCCAGTTTGCTTCAGACGATAGAGTCCATCGTCTGAAGCAGGTTCTGTGTCTTTAAGGACTGAACTCTGTGTTGGACTCAGGCCTGTGGAGGCAGCAGTGTCGGCCTCATGTGGTCTACAGCTCTGATGAAGTCCAGTCTTCTTCAGGAAGCTCCACAGAAGGAGGTGAACTAATGTTGTTGTTGTTGTCGTCGTCGTCGTCGTCGTCGTCGTCGTCGTCGTCGTCGTCGTCGTCGTCGTCGTCGTCGTCGTCGTCGTCGTCGTCGTCGTCGTCGTCGTCGTTGTTGTTGTTTTATGGCGGTTGGCATCCAAGTGTTGCATTACCGCCAGACTTTATTCCTCAGACTTTGTCGTAGTCCTCAGACTCTGTCGTAGTCCGTAAAAGTACTCCTCCCATTGCTTTGGTGTTACAAAGCCCATGAGGTCATGATATGTCTTTGTGACTAGAATAGTTGTTGTTTCAGAGACCAACCGGCTTTATTCCAGGGAGACTCCTCTCCATCTTCCTCTCCCCCCCCGACGCCCGGTGCCTCCACCGCACAGCTCCATTCCTCAGGCCCCACTCCACAGGCCCCAATATGTCCACTGATGTCGCCGCTTGGCAGCCGCGCGTCCACGGGACCGGACGAGGACAGGAGACCACCCCCACCCCCATCCCGCCACTCCGATCACTCCGACTCCCCACAAGCAGACCCCCATCACTCCGACTCCCACCCGGGCTAGAGTAGACTCTAGCCCGCTCTCCACATCTGCCCAATCAAGCTCCCTTGCTCCAAGGAATCCCCCCGCAGCTTCAGCAATGATCCTGATCCCCTCAGCTCTGCCCTGAGTCTGAGCAGCACAGTTTACAACATCCACCACAAAGAGCACAAAATCCTCTCTATCCACAACCAGGGCACTCTCATCAACTCTGGAACCTGCACACCCGGGACCTCCACCCCCGAAACCCCCACACCTCCCGGGAGCCACGCCGGCCCCCCCCACCTCGCCCCGGCCGGGAGCAGCGCCGGCTCCCCTCTCCGCACCCACTCCAAACTCGTTACTTGAAACTCTCTCGACTGCATCTGCACAGGTCACACCCCGAGAGACCCCCATTTTCTGCACCTGAGCAGCTCCTCCGCTAAACCTGCATCCCCCGCAGGCAGAGCCACGTTCCTCCCCACAGCCACAGCACCTCAGCCCCGCACCCACGCCACACCTCCCACACTCATGATCTCCTGCACATCCACCACACCTCTGCCTCCCTCCACAGACCGCTGCAACATGCCCAAAGCGCCGGCACCCAAAGCAACGCAGGGGCGGCGGAACACACGGCCCGACGCCACAGCACATGCACCCAACGAACACCCCACCAGGCAGGCACCTCCCCCCAAGTGCCACCACCACCGACAAGCTGTCACATCCCACCCCAAACCGGGTCACCTTCAAACGCCCAGCGTCCACCACCGCAACTCCCGCCAAACTCTCCCCAACCTCATCCACAGACGTCGCCGCAGGGACGCCCACGACAACTCCTCCGACCATGCCTCCCTCAGCATCAGACACAAGAATGTCCCTTCCACCCAGACGTCCAGTTCCAATCGCCCTCCGCCGCTGAGCCGCGTCCCTGCACACGACCAGCAGCGAGCCAGCCACAGCCAGGCTCCCCGACAACGCCACCGAATTCCACTCCCCAAAGGATGCACCATCCCGTGCAAGCTCCATGATCACCCCACAGTCCCTGCTCTCACCCCGGATATCAATAGCTTCAGCCTCATCCTGCTGCTCATTCCCAGAACCCTCGGACGAGCTAAGGGACTTTTTACGTTTCCGGGCACGTGCAGGCAGAAAAGGCTGCTCCTCCACGCCGTCCAGAACGTCTTCCATCCCCGATCCACTCTCCTCCGCCATCTCCCGTCTCTCCAGACCGGGTGTTGAGCAAGGTCTCCTCACAGTTTTGTACAATAATGGCGGTTGGCATCCAAGTGTTGCATCTGTTGTTGTTGTTGTTGTTGCTTTTGATGGCAGCTTGTTGTTGTTGTCGTCGTTGGCATCTCTGTTCTTCCTGCTTTTGATGGCGGCTGGCAGTCAATAGCAAAGTAGTTCTTGTTGTTGTTGTTGTTGTTGTTTTATGGCGGTTGGCATCCGAGTGTTGCATTACCGCCAGACTTTATTCCTCAGACGTTTCGTAGTCCTCAGACTCTGTCGTAGTCCGTAAAAGTACTCCTCCCATTGCTTTGGCGTTACAAAGCCCATGAGGTCATGATGTGTTTTTGTGACTAGAATAGTTGTTGTGTCAGAGACCAACCGGCTTTATTCCAGGGAGACTCTTCTTCACCTTCCTCGCCCTCTTTGACGGTCGGTGCTTTGGGAAGTACAAAGCCCATGAGCTCCACACTTGGAACCCATTCATATGACATATATACTTGTACCACTGTGTTTATGTGTCATTGTTTTCAAAGCCCATGGGATCAAAGCGGAAAGAATGAACTCGGCTCCACTCCAGGGAGACTCCTCCCCACCCTCCTCGCCCTCCTTGACGTTCGGCGCCCCGGAAGCACAAAGCCCATGAGATCATGGGACGTCTTTGTTGTTTTACAAAGCCCATGAGGTCATGGGACGTCTTTGTCGTTTTATCCCTTAGAAGTCCTTCTTCCATCACTTTGGCGTTTCTAGGCCCATGAAGTCCAAGCGCGTTAGAACATCCTCTTGCTCCTCATCCTCGGCTCAGTCTCCAACACCCCCCACCTCTATAAACGTTTACCCAGCCCTGTGCTACATAAGTAAGCAACCACAGCCTGACACAAACCCTGTGACTGGATCGCCAGAACGTTCCGCAGATTGAACTCCCGCCCATTATTCCGAAACCACAAGGCCAACCCGGCCCTTTCCCTATCATAAGCCTCACAGCAAATCAGCACATGCTCGACAGTCTCTGGCACCCGACAGTGACCACACAGACCGGTCGGATGTTTGCCTATCCTACTTAGTGACCAATTGAGTCCAGTATGGCCAATCCTCATGCGGGCGAAGGCCCTTTCCTCCCACGCGTTCCTGCCCATAGACCCGCAAGGACCCACACTACCCTGTATGTGATAGAGATGCCGTCCAGTAACACAGTGGCTCCAAAATTCCTGCCAAAGGCCGACCACATGACTCTTGATAACAGGCTTGATTTCAGATTTGCTTAACTCAACCGCCACATCAATTGATGGCCGCCGAAGGGAACGTTTAGCCAGTGCATCAGCCATTTCGTTACCATCCACCCCCACATGCGCAGGGACCCAAATGAAGGAAACCCTCACATCCTTCCTGGACAGGGAGAGCATCAGACAGAAGATGCCATTCAACACATCCTGTCTGCAATCCGATTTCCCAGATTTAATGCTTTGCAATGCAGAAAGGCTGTCAGAGGCCACCACAATGCCGCAACACTGCAAAGCAGATTCCGCCCATTCCAACGCCAACCGTATCGCTATAAGTTCCGACGTGAAAACAGAAAGGCGATCTGTCAACCTCTTCTTGACCGCTAGCCCCAGGTCAGGCACAAAATAAGCGGCGCCAGTACGCCCACTCTCAGGATCCCTAGACCCGTCGGTATAAATAAACACATCACCTGAGTGCTTATCGATGAGCGCTTGAACGGCAAACTGCGGTGCCCTCCCAGCGACTCCTCTAAGCTTGCCATGCAAGCTAACATCAACAGGAGCCGGGACAAACTTCCACGGAGCTATAGCAGACAAAGCCACCGACGGGCTCACACGCAGATCACCAACCCCCGCAAGCCGCGCCTTCGCATTTCCTACCTGGCCGAAAATCATACCGCCAGCCTCACTCTGCCCCCCATCAACCCTGAGAAAGTCCCTCACCGGGTGAGAGCTCGTATGACCTTGCACATTCACCCAGTAAGCCAACAGAAGTTCTAGCCTCCGGAGCCGTAACGGCAATTCCCCCAACTCAACCTGCAGCGCCGAGACAGGGGAGGTCCTAAAAGCCCTACAGCAGATGCGCAAGGCCTGGGCTTGCTCCACATCAAGCTTCTTTAAGTTAGTCTCAGCCGCAGACATGTAGGCTATACAGCCATAATCAATAGCCGCCCTCATGACGGCCCGATAAATACCCAGGAGCGACCTTCTGCTGGCCCCCCAGTCCTGGCCGGATAGACAACGAAGCAAGTTATTCACCCTTTTGCATTTACCACTGACCTCATCAATGTGCCGACGCCAACTAAGCCTCTCGTCAAAGGTGACCCCCAAGAACCTCACCTCCCTGACCTGTTCGAGCACCTGCCCATGCAGTCGAAGGGAGACGTCCCTATGTCCATTGAAGAAACAGATCACTTGAGACTTCCGTACGGACAGTTTAAACCCCCACTTCAGGGTCCACTGCTCCACCTGCTGTATTGCCCTTTGCAGTTTCGCCTCGTAAAACCGGAGATTCCTCCCTCTCACCCATAGAGCGCCATCGTCAGCATAAAGGCTCCTCCCAACAGACCCATCCACGTTGTCAAAGATGTCCTTAATCATAACATTGAACAAGATAGGGCTACACACACTCCCCTGCGGGATCCCATTCTCCACCCCATAGACCCCAGAGTAAGCAGCGCCCACTCTGGTTTGGATACGCCGGCCAGACAGAAAGCTCCGGACCCAGTTAAACAGTTTACCCTTCACACCACACTTCCGCAGCTTAATGAGGAGCCCATCCTTCCAAACCATATCGTACGCCTTCTCCACATCAAAGAGCACCGCAATAACCTTTTCTTTCTGAGCCCTGGCCAGCTGGATATCAGATTCCAAACACAACACGGAATCCATGGTGTTCCTGCCCCTACGGAAACCACTCTGGTGCGCGGGAAGCAAACCCTGACTCTCCAAGAAGTAATCCAACCGCTCGGTAACCATGCGCTCCATCGTTTTCCCGAGCTGCGACGTCAAGGCAATCGGCCTATAACTTGAAGGGTCAGACGCTGGCCTACCCGGCTTCAGAACCGGCACCACCGTAGACTGTTTCCACGCAGATGGAACACAACCTGAATCCCAAACACGGTTGAAAAGACCCAGGACTAGCCCAAGCGTGTCATCAGTCAAATGAGAGAGCATGTCATAGCACACCTCATCTTTACCCGGGGCTGTCTGTTTCGCCTTAGAAAGTGCTCTCCTTAGCTCAAACAAACTAAACGGAAGGTCAAGGTCATCATGAGTCGAAGGCTGGTGCCCAATCAGCTCAGAATTCTGGGCCAAAGTACTCTCCCTGTAGTGCCTTTCCGCAGGTGAGAGATTGTCAGAGCTGTGCACCGACACAAAGGTGCTGGCCAACAGTTCAGCTTTGTCAACGTCGCTGACTGCTTCAACACCATTCAGTATTAGGACCGGGGTCCCACGACGGCGCTCAACCCCATGCATCCGCTTAATCATCCCCCAAACATCCCCGAGACGCGTTTCTCTCCCAATTTTGGAACAATACCGCCTCCAATAGGCACTCTTGGCCGTTCTCACAGTTTTCCGCACAACAGCGCGGGCCCTCTTGTAGTCAATGAGGGCACCCTCAGTGTGGGCAACCCTTAGCCGGCGAAACGCCGCATTTCTCGCCCTAACAGCATGACCACATGCTTCAGTCCACCACGGCACCCGCTTCCTATGTCCACTACCACCACTCTTAGGAATCGTGCCTACCGCTGACTGCGTGATGAGCGAGACAATTGCACTATTGAGATCATCCACCTGAGTCAATCCTCCTTCCTGCAGAACCCTAGAACCATCATCAGCTTTCCTCAGGAAAGCCCCCCAGTTCGCCCTTGCCAACTGCCACCTCTGGATCCTCGTCCCCCTGACCACACAGCTCCCAAAGCCAATCACGGTGCGGACTAGATAGTGATCGCTACCAAAAGAAAGATTACCAAGAACCTCCCAACTACAAACACCAGCTAACTCCTTGGACACAAGTGTAAGATCTATTGCACTTTCCGCACCGGTCCCCATATCATAGCGGGTCCCACCCCCATCATTCAGACAAACCAACTCCCTTTGATTGATAAAACCCTCTACCACCTGCCCATACCTATCGGTACCACTACCGCCCCACAAAGCGCTATGCGCATTAAAATCCCCACACCACACGGCCTTTCCCCGAACATCCTTACCGATACTATGTAAGGACTCTAGCGTTAACTCACCACACGGATTATAAAGGTTAACCACAGTAACAGCTTCACCACCCAGCCAGACCCTCACCGCCAGGGCCTCCGGCGCTTTACTCACACTGACAACAACGTAATTTAGGTCATCTCGGACAAACACAGCCACACCTCCGCCTCTACCCTGCTCCCTATCATTCCTAACACACACATACCCTTGTATCCCAAAACCCCACCTAGGTCGTAACCAAGTCTCCTGCACGCACATAACGTGAGGCTTGTTCAACAAGGTAGAGACAAAATGCTTAAATTCCTGGCCATTAGCACGAAGACTACGCGCATTCCATTGCAAGACAACCACCGCCATTATGAGCCCCCGGAACCTGACGGCGCATCGGGAGCCCCCCCACTCCCACTGCCAGAATGGGGCAGGGCGCCCTCCCGCAGCGCATCCTCTATCTCCGTCCACTCGGGGCCCCCAGCTCCAAAGTACTTCCCTGCAGCCTTAGCGATGATCTTAGTCTTTTCGGATCTCTTCTTGGTTTGCCCAGTACAGTTAATCACTTCCACTATAAAGAGGAAGAAATCTTTCCTCTTCACAACCAGTACATCCTCCGCACCCACAGGGCCTCTGCCCGTGGAAGCCACACTCACGGGCATCCCAGTGGGGACCTCCCCCTGGCTGCGGGCAACGCTGCCCCCTCCCCTGTCGCCTAGGACACCAGCAGCACTGGCAGCCCCCACTGCATCCACCGTCACCTGACTACCAGACACCTTCTTGACCGCATCCGCGTAGGATATGCCTTGAGAGGCTCTAACTTTTTGCACCTCCGCAGCCCTCTTGCTGAACACGCATCCCCCGTAGGCAGAGCTATGCTCTCCCCCACAGTTACAGCACTTGAGTTTTGCTCCGTCGTCACACTTCCCATACTCGTGGTCTCCTGCACATTTACCACACTTCTGCTTCCCTCTACAGACCGCTGCAATATGCCCAAAGCGCTGGCACTTGAAGCAACGCAGGGGCGGCAGAACATATGGGCGTACGCCATAGCGCATGTACCCAACGCACACCACACGAGGCAGGATCCCACCTTCAAATCTAATCATTATCGACAGGCTGTCACACCTTACCCCATCCCGGGTCATCTTCAACCGCCTAGCATCCACCACCTTAGCTCCAGTCAAATTCTCCTTTATGTCATCCACAGATGTCGTCGTAGGGACGCCTACTATAACTCCCCTGACCGTGCCTCTTACAGCATCAGACACAAGAATGTCCTTCCCCCCCAGACACTTAGCTTCAATCGCCTTCCTTTGCTGAGCCACGTCCTTGCACACAACCAGCAGCGAGCCATCCCTAAGGACACTCGCATGCTTGACCACTCCCACAGCTACAGTCAGGCTCCTTGTCAACGCCATCGGATCCCACCCCTTAAAGGACGCATTATCCTGCGCGAGCTTTATGAACACCTTACACTCTGAACTCACATCCCCGACATCTGCAACCCCCCCGCCCTGCTCCTCACTGAGAGAGCCCTCCATAGACGAGCAAGAAGACGCCCTACGCTGCACAGGATCAGTGGCTCCAGGGGAGTCCTCCCCGCTGTTCATATCGTCACCGACCAGGTCACGCTTCCTCTTCTTCTTCCCCATCATACGGACCGAGGCGTTCCTCTATGTTGTCGTAATATCCAAACTGTTGTCGTTGTAGTTTTTTATGGCAGTTGGCATCCAAGTGCACGAGGTATTGTTCGTTGTTGTGTTGTTGTTGTTGTTCGGCAGTTGGCATCCAAGTGCACGAGGTATTGTTCGTTGTTGTGTTGTTCTTGTTCTTCTTCTTTGGTGTTTTATGGCTGTTTGTATCCAAACTTTATTCTTTAGACTTTATTCTTTAGACTTTATTCTTTAGACTTTATTCTTTAGACTTTATTCTTTAGACTTTATTCTTTAGACTTTATTCTTTAGACTTTATTCTTAATATAGTGCGTTCATAACGACATTAGCAGGTCCTTCGGTGGTGTGGCATTTAGATGCCAACCGCCATAAAACGGCAACGGCGATAACAACAACAAAAAATATTTTTTGCCTTAATGAATCCTCTTTGTGCCTTTATGACATCGGCATTCTTTTTGCCTTTATAAATCCTCTTTATGACATCAGCATTCTTTTCCTGTTAAATACAAGACAAGGCCGTTACAAGTTATGCAACAATTGGATGCCAACCGCCATAAAACAACAACAACAACAACAAGTTCATTACGATTCAGAAATCAAAGACACGAGCAGCGACCGAACCCGAGGGCGTTGAACAATGTCGAAAAGTTGGTGCGACTACACTTCAGAAGACGACAAAGCACTTTACAAAGGCGACTTCAACCTGGAGGAGGAGCTTGGATGGTCGACCGACGAGGAGAACAGACCCTATGCAAAGACCTACAGAGAGTCAAAGGCCCAAAGGAAGGAAAGGAGTCTGTTGAAAGAGAAGCTCAGACAACCAGAGAAGAAGGATCTTTCTAGAGAGCTCAAAATCCCTCAAGAACAAAACAAGAGGCTCAAAAATGAGCCCAAAAACAACAAAGATAAGACTCATAAGACTGAAGTGGACAAACGAGCCAGAGAAACACAGAAGGTCCAAACTGAAGTGGACAAAGAGGACAAAGGATTCCTGCTGGAGGAGAAGAACACTGCACCAACCGCCACCAACAACTTGGACACAAACCGCCATAAAACACCAAAGAAGAAGATGAAGAAGAAGAAGGGCCGAGGAAGATGAAGAGCTCCACCTGCTGGAGGAGAAGTGCAAAGAGCGAGAGGAGCTGGATAAAGAACGTCAGAAGTGGGACAGGAAGTGTCTGTTCTGTCTCTGGTGTTTCTCTTTCTCTGTCTTTGGTTTGATGTGTTTCTTACATTGGAAAATAAAACATTTTAATTGAAACAAAGGAAACTTGTGTCAATTTGAATCATTTAGTTTTATTGCCATTGTCAGTGAACAAAATTCACAAACTAAGAACTTAAAGTGCAACATACAACAATGAACAATAATAATAGTAAAATATAGCCGCAAGCGGCGATGATCGGCCCTCGCCACGCTGCCACGCCGCAGGAGGAACGCTAACGCGCCCCAATTTTCCTTTAATTACACCAACTGCTGAATCCGTGACGCTGTAGCGTCTTCACACGCCATAACAAATATAACATGGCTCTCTTTACTTTTTTGATCAAGATGCCAAAATGGAATTTTGTGCTAATAGGCCTCTCGCCAGCTTGTGGCGCTCGGGCCTAAAAATATAGACTGAGCTAAAATGTTAAATAAAATATGTGTAAGAATAAAAGTGAAATACAATATATAAACAGCAAGATCAGTTCAGAAAAATCCATTTAACTGAGAGAAAAATAAATCCTAGTCCTTAACAGTCTAAACCCACAAACACAATAAATGAATAATGCTTGAATCATGTTTATTTTATGCATTCTTGTTTCTTGGTTGTTGAGAAATCTGGTTTGGACACTATACTTTTGATTTTGTTTCATTAGATGCTAAAAAGCTGCTGATGTTGTGTGTGGCTGTTCAAGTTCATATCTGAGTCCATTAATTACCCCCACATTTAAGTGGTCCCAAAGGTAAAGTTAAATTAACATTAAATAAACGTTAAATAAATACAGATTGAGAATGACAATTGAGAGGTCTTGTTTTTCCTAATACAGTTAAAAACATATGATTATTGTATTAAAATTAATAACGTTTTTAATCAGAAAATAACATAAACTGAAGTATAATTAAAATGTATTTTTAAGCTTAATATTCAGTGAAACGTCAGTAAACACTTCCTTCACAGAAATACATTTCCCACAAGCCCTTGCTCCTCCGCGCAGCCGCAGTCGCGCTCGTTTGCGTGACGCCGATGTTGTTGTCGTAACCCAGTTCTCCGTGTCCTCTTCGCGGCTCCGCGCGTGAGCGTTTCACCCGCGGCCGCAGTTATGTAGCCCGCGCCACCCGGACTTTACCCCCGTGACCCGAGCGCGCCGCCTCCGCCACCGTCTGTCCGGCATTCGGCTCGCGTTTGCCCCGGTTTGCCCGCATCTGTGCCGCGGTCCCGGTGCGACGAGCTAACCGCAGCTAGCCACCGCGTCTGCTACAAACAAGCGCATGTTACGTACGTGTCCCGCGGCTGCTGTCCCCGGGTGAGCGGCGCGTGTGTCCCCCCGTGTGTCCCCCCGTGTTTGGATCGGACGGACAGGAAGGAAGACCCCCGGTGTTCCGCGCACTGATGCCCCGGTGAACGCGTGGAAAGCCCCCGGTGAACATGTGGCAGAGCGTCGGACTCACGCTGCTGGTGATCGTGGCGACGCTCGTGTGCGCGCTGCTCTTCATGCTGTTCGGTGAGTTCACGTCACGACGGGAGAAAACGACGTTAAAACGACGTTAAAACACCGTTAAAGCACCGGAGCAGGGTCAAAGGTCACGTGGGTTCAACGTAGAACCCGGGACGGACTTGAGAGCGTCACAAAAGGCGAATAGTCCCAGGTTTTTCCCCAGATTTGTTTGTTTAAAATTGGAGACAATATTCGGGGCTGCGACTAATGATCGATTATTCTGCCGATTAATCGATTAGTTGTGCGAAATGACTAAGTATGAGATGTTTGACTGCGTTTGACCCACGGTGACAACGTTTATGGTCAAAATTGCTAAAATGACACGTTTCCCGCGCCGTTCCCGATGTATTTCCTGCTTCGTACGAGTCATACCGGCGTCTTCTTTATGACGCGGCGTGTTTCGAGTCCTGGTTATGATATTAATTTAGTATTCTTGGTTCCCGGTCATTGTATTTGATGGGACAGAACGATTGGCCACGCTATTGTTTTCACTCTAATCACAGATAAAGTGCTTTTAACTCAAATTAAACGCAGTGTTTGGGCTGCAGCGATTGGACGCTCGCTCTAAATGATGAAAAAAGAGGCAAAATCGTTTCCGTTCATTTTCCACATTCGTAAATCTTCTTTATTCAGACGCGTTCGATCGCTGTAGTTCAAGTTTATCTGTTTAAAACGTTCACTAGAAACGATCGCTGACCAGTCGACTTCGGAAACGCCCCTTTGTCGCCGCCCTACAGGTGACGTTGCCTGTTTCGGCGTTTTCGTGGCGAGCGACCGGGCGGCGTGTCGTCGAGGGCCCCCGAGTTCCTGCTGCAGTCATTTCACTGATTTCCATTTTTAGTTTGAGGAGAACGCGGCTCATGTTTGTCCAGAGCGCCCTAAGTTTAGAAAGGGGGCGTGGCCTCAGTTTGGGTCAAACGTCCAGTGGGGTTTTCATTACACTGATGTTGACTCTGGCACCAGCAGGAGGCCGGTCCATGTTTAGTCCTGACTCTGGCACCAGCAGGAGGCCAGTCCATGTTTAGTCCTGACTCTGGCACCAGCAGGAGGCCGCTCCATGTTTAGTCCTGACTCTGGCACCAGCAGGAGGCCGGTCCATGTTTAGTCCTGACTCTGGGCACCAGCAGGAGGCCGGTCCATGTTTAGTCCTGACTCTGGGCACCAGCAGGAGGCCGGTCCATGTTTAGTCCTGACTCTGGCACCAGCAGGAGGCTGGTCCATGTTTAGTCCTGACTCTGGCACCAGCAGGAGGCCGGTCCATGTTTAGTCCTGACTCTGGCACCAGCAGGAGGCCGGTCCATGTTTAGTCATGACTCTGGCACCAGCACGAGGCCGGTCCATGTTTAGTCCTGACTCTGGCACCAGCAGGAGGCCGGTCCATGTTTAGTCCTGACTCTGGCACCAGCAGGAGGCCGCTCCATGTTTAGTCCTGACTCTGGCACCAGCAGGAGGCCGCTCCATGTTTAGTCCCGACTCTGGCACCAGCAGGAGGCCGCTCCATGCTTAGTCCTGACTCTGGCACCAGCAGGAGGCCGCTCCATGTTTAGTCCTGACTCTGGCACCAGCAGGAGGCCGGTCCATGTTTACTCCTGACTCTGGCACCAGCAGGAGGCCGGTCCATGTTTAGTCCTGACTCTGACACCAGCAGGAGGCCGGTCCATGTTTAGTCCTGACTCGGACACCAGCAGGAGGCCGGTCCATGTTTAGTCCTGACTCTGGGCACCAGCAGGAGGCCGGTCCATGTTTAGTCCTGACTGGCACCAGCAGGAGGCCGGCCCATGTTTAGTCCTGACTCTGGCACCAGCAGGAGGCCTGTCCATGTTTAGTCCTGACTCTGGCACCAGCAGGAGGCCGGTCCATGTTTAGTCCTGTCTCTGGCACCAGCAGGAGGCCGGTCCATGTTTAGTCCTGACTCTGGCACCAGCAGGAGGCCGGTCCATGTTTAGTCCTGACTCTGGCACCAGCAGGAGGCCGGTCCATGTTTAGTCCTGTCTCTGGCACCAGCAGGAGGCCGGTCCATGTTTAGTCCTGACTCTGGCACCAGCAGGAGGCCGGTCCATGTTTAGTCCCGACTCTGGCACCAGCAGGAGGCCGGTCCATGTTTAGTCCCGACTCTGGCACCAGCAGGAGGCCGGTCCATGTTTAGTCCCGACTCTGGCACCAGCAGGAGGCCGGCCCATGTTTAGTCCTGACTCTGGCACCAGCAGGAGGCCGGCCCATGTTTAGTCCTGACTCTGGCACCAGCAGGAGGCCGGCCCATGTTTAGTCCTGACTCTGGCACCAGCAGGAGGCCGGTCCATGTTTAGTCCTGACTCTGGCACCAGCAGGAGGCCGGCCCATGTTTAGTCCCGACTCTGGCACCAGCAGGAGGCCGGTCCATGTTTAGTCCTGTCTCTGGCACCAGCAGGAGGCCGGTCCATGTTTAGTCCTGACTCTGGCACCAGCAGGAGGCCGGTCCATGTTTAGTCCTGACTCTGGCACCAGCAGGAGGCCGGTCCATGTTTAGTCCCGACTCTGGCACCAGCAGGAGGCCGGTCCATGTTTAGTCCTGACTGACTGGACAGAACAGAAGGGGTCCCAGGACTGACCCTTGGGGAACCCCTCAAATCAGGGCCATATTGACTAATAAGGACGAGTGTTTAACCTTTTTAGACCTTTTTTTAGACCGTTTTGACCCCCTTCTGCCCCCTTCAGGCTGGTACGTGGTGTGGCAGCTCTTCTTGTCCAAGTTCAAGTTCCTGCGCGAGCTCGTGAGCGACGCGACCACGCCCCAGGCCGAGGCCCCGGGGTCCGAGCGCCCGCCCGAGTCCGAGCGCCCCCCGGTCGGCCCCGCCCCACTGAGGACCCGCCCCAAGTCCGCCCGCCAAAGACTCGCCTCGCCCGAAGTCGCCCGCGCCAAGTAACGCCCGCTCCGAAGGGCCGCGCCCACGTGGACGACCACCAGAGGGCGCCACAGACTGACCGGGTCAAAAAAGGGAAACGCTTGTGTTAGATTCATGTCTGTCCCATTCCTCTGTGCGATGAGGTCTTTAACGAGAGAGAAAAGACCCCGAGATGAGATGGAACTAAAGACCCCGAGATGGAACTAAAGACCCCGAGATGGAACTAAAGACCCCGAGAAGACCCCGAGATGGAACTAAAGACCCCGAGAAGACCCCGAGATGGAACTAAAGACCCCGAGATGGAACTAAAGACCCAGAGATGGAACTAAAGACCCCGAGAAGACCCCGAGATGGAACTAAAGACCCCGAGAAGACCCCGAGATGGAACTAAAGACCCCGAGATGGAACTAAAGACCCCGAGATGGAACTAAAGACCCCAAGAAGACCCCGAGATGGAACTAAAGACCCGAGACACAGTTTGATTGAACATCTGCTTCTGAAACGCTACAAATCACTTAATTTAAATATTTAGCCTCATTTCAACTGCAAACGCCACATTTTAGTGACAAAATGTTCTTCCTTTTGTGTCTTTTTTATTGTTCTGTAAAACCCTCTCTACACGGACCTGACTCGTACCTGGCCTGTACGCCTCCTCCTCCTGCTCGTGTGAGTGTGTGTGTGTAACGTGTGTGTAACGTGTGTGTGTGTGTGTCTGTGGAGTGTTACACTAGGACAAGAAGGAGATGGTTGTGTTTTATCTCCTCAGTCCGAGCGTTTAGAAAACACAGGAAATAGAACAGTTTTTAAGTTTCTTCTTCTTGTCATTTGAGCAGTGACGTTTTAAAAGTGATTTCAATATTTGTTTTATTAACATTAAAATTATGACTTGGATGAACCTTCTTCATCCTCCAGTGAGATCCAGTCCTCCAATCTGAACTGAACTGTTTAGACCTGGTGTAGTCCTGGTTTAGACCTGGTTTAGACCCGGTTTAGTCCTGGTTTAGTCCTGGTTTAGACCTGGTTTAGACCCGGTTTAGTCCTGGTTTAGTCCTGGTTTAGACCTGGTTTAGACCCGGTTTAGACCCGGTTTAGACCTGGTTTAGTCCTGGTTTAGACCTGGTTTAGACCTGGTTTAGACCCGGTTTAGACCCGGTTTAGACCTGGTTTAGACCCGGTTTAGTCCTGGTTTAGACCTGGTTTAGACCCGGTTTAGACCCGGTTTAGTCCTGGTTTAGTCCTGGTTTAGACCTGGTTTAGAGTGAGTTTTTCAAACTGATTGTGCCAAAGTCAAACTTTCCAGATCCTTCTAATCCCTCAGTACCTTGTTCCCTCGCTCTCTTGTTCCCTCGCTCCCTTGTTCCCTCGCTCTCTTGTTCCCTCGCTCCCTTGTTCCCTCGCTCTCTTGTTCCCTCGCTCTCTTGTTCCCTCGCTCTCTTGTTCCCTCGCTCTCTTGTTCCCTCGCTCCCTTGTTCCCTCGCTCCCTTGTTCCCTCGCTCCCTTGTTCCCTCGCTCCCTTGTTCCCTCGCTCCCTTGTTCCCTCGCTCTCTTGTTCCCTCGCCCTCGCTCTCTTGTTCCCTCGCCCTCGCTCTCTTGTTCCCTCGCTCTCTTGTTCCCTCGCTCCCTTGTTCCCTCGCTCTCTTGTTCCCTCGCTCCCTTGTTCCCTCGCTCTCTTGTTCCCTCGCCCTCGCTCTCTTGTTCCCTCGCTCTCTTGTTCCCTCGCTCCCTTGTTCCCTCGCCCTCGCTCTCTTGTTCCCTCGCTCTCTTGTTCCCTCGCTCTCTTGTTCCCTCGCTCTCTTGTTCCCTCGCTCTCTTGTTCCCTCGCTCCCTTGTTCCCTCGCTCCCTTGTTCCCTCGCTCCCTTGTTCCCTCGCTCCCTTGTTCCCTCGCTCCCTTGTTCCCTCAGTACCTTGTTCCCTCGCTCTCTTGTTCCCTCGCTCTCTTGTTCCCTCGCTCCCTTGTTCCCTCGCTCCCTTGTTCCCTCGCTCCCTTGTTCCCTCGCTCCCTTGTTCCCTCAGTACCTTGTTCCCTCGCTCTCTTGTTCCCTCGCTCCCTTGTTCCCTCAGTACCTTGTTCCCTCGCTCTCTTGTTCCCTCGCTCTCTTGTTCCCTCGCTCCCTTGTTCCCTCGCTCCCTTGTTCCCTCGCTCCCTTGTTCCCTCGCTCCCTTGTTCCCTCGCTCCCTTGTTCCCTCGCTCCCTTGTTCCCTCGCTCTCTTGTTCCCTCGCTCCCTTGTTCCCTCGCTCCCTTGTTCCCTCGCTCCCTCGTTTCCTTCAAACTGACATCCAAATGATGTATCTACAGAAGAACGACATCTTCATGAACATTTAACACGAGCTTTGCACATGACGATTATCAAACTGTCGCTTCATTTCAAAGTGCGTTTGTCGTGTAAAAGAGCGTTTGTCGTGTAAAAGAGCGTTTGTCGTGTAAAAGAGCGTTTGTCGTGTAAAAGAGCGTTTGTCGCGTAAAAGTGCGTTTGTCGTGTAAAAGAGCGTTTGTCGTGTAAAAGAGCGTTTGTCGTGTAAAAGTGCGTTTGTCGTGTAAAAGTGCGTTTGTCGTGTAAAAGAGCGTTTGTCGTGTAAAAGAGCGTTTGTCGTGTAAAAGAGCGTTTGTCGTGTAAAAGTGCGTTTGTCGTGTAAAAGTGCGTTTGTCGTGTAAAAGAGCGTTTGTCGTGTAAAAGAGCGTTTGTCGTGTAAAAGAGGGTTTGTCGCGTAAAATTGCGTTTGTCGCGTAAAAGAGCGTTTGTCGTGTAAAAGAGCGTTTGTCGTGTAAAAGAGCGTTTGTCGTGTAAAAGAGCGTTTGTCGTGTAAAAGTGCGACGTTTTCACACTTTGTTTTGCACATTTCGTCCTTTTTTCTAAACCTGTTTTGACGCCGTCGAGATGAAGTGACTCGGGCCAAACGCAGATATTTTTCTAAAGCACATTTTCTCAAACTAACACTTGAAATCCTCATATTTACTGACCTCACTGACCTGTCTGTGACCTCACTGACCTCACCGACCTGTCTGACCTCACTGGCTTGTCTGTGACTTGTCTGTGACCTCACTGACCTGTCTGTGACCTCACTGGCCTGTCTGTGACCTCACTGGCCTGTCTGTGACCTCACTGGTCTGTCTGTGACCTCACCGGACTGTCTGTGACCTGTCTGTGACCTCACTGGCCTGTCTGTGACCTCACTGGCCTGTCTGTGACCTCACTGGTCTGTCTGTGACCTCACCGGACTGTCTGTGACCTGTCTGTGACCTCACTGACCTGTCTGTGACCTGTCTGTGACGTCACCGGCCTGTCTGTGACCTGTCTGTGACCTCACTGACCTGTCTGTGACCTCACCGGCCTCAGACCTGTCTGTGACGTCACCGGCCTGTCTGTGACCTGTCTGTGACCTCACCGGCCTGTCTGTGACCTGTCTGTGACCTCACTGACCTGTCTGTGACCTGTCTGTGACGTCACCGGCCTGTCTGTGACCTGTCTGTGACCTCACTGACCTGTCTGTGACCTCACCGGCCTCAGACCTGTCTGTGACCTCACCGGCCTGTCTGTGACCTGTCTGTGACCTCACGGGCTCAACAAGTGGACATCGTTTTACAAATATTTAATTGTAACGGCTTCACTTAGATCCTCAATAAAATAAGAAGTATTTACAGAATAAAAGTGTTTTCTCTGTTTTATTTGACTTAATGTTTGTGTAAAATTTATAGTTGTACTTCCTGGTTTGACACAGGTAGAGGTGGTTCCACAGCTGTTTCCATAGCAACCAGACTGTAAACAAGAGCCAAACTCCACATAAACGACAACAGTTCTGACCTGACACAATAAGACCATAAAACACCTTTATTTAGTCCAACCATGTGTCGCACACTGATGACATCACAGAGGGAGTCAGCTCCACTTCCTGTCATTTTATTTTCATACATTTCTTCACAAACTTAATGAAAGTCAAACTATCAAACATTTACCACAGGTTCTGCATGGTTTAGACCTGGTTTAGTCCTGGTTTAGTCCTGGTTTAGACCTGGTATAGTCCTGGTTTAGTCCTGGTTTAGACCTGGTTTAGCCCTGGTTTCGACCTGGTTTGGTCCTGGTTTAGCCCTGGTTTCGACCTGGTTTAGTCCTGGTTTAGACCTGGTTTAGTCCTGGTTTATACCTGGTTTAGTCCTGGTTTAGACCTGGTTTAGTCCTGGTTTAGACCTGGTTTAGACCTGGTTTCGACCTGGTTTAGTCCTGGTTTAGCCCTGGTTTGGACCTGGTTTAGACCTGGTTTAGTCCTGGTTTAGACCTGGTTTAGTCCTGGTTTAGACCTGGTTTAGCACTGGTTTCGACCTGGTTTAGTCCTGGTTTAGCCCTGGTTTAGACCTGGTTTATACTTGGTTCAGTCCTGGTTTATACCTGATTCAGTCCTGGTTTAGACCTGGTTTAGACCTGGTTTAGTCCTGGTTTATACTTGGTTCAGTCCTGGTTTAGACCTGGTTCAGTCCTGGTTTAGACCTGGTTTAGACCTGGTTTAGACCTGGTTTAGTCCTGGTTTAGTCCTGGTTTAGTCCCGGTTAAGTCCCGGTTAGACCCGGTTTAGACCCGGTTTAGACCCGGTTTAGTCCCGGTTTAGACCCGGTTTAGTCCTGGTTTAGTCCCGGTTTAGACCTGGTTTAGTCCCGGTTTAGTCCTGGTTTAGACCTGGTTTAGTCCTGGTTTAGTCCTGGTTTAGTCCCGGTTAGACCCGGTTTAGACCCGGTTTAGACCCGGTTTAGTCCCGGTTTAGACCCGGTTTAGTCCTGGTTTAGTCCTGGTTTAGACCTGGTTTAGTCCTGGTTTAGTCCTGGTTTAGCCCTGGTTTGGACCTGGTTTAGTCCTGGTTTAGACCTGGTTTAGACCTGGTTTAGACCTGGTTTAGACCTGGTTTTGACCTGGTTTGGTCCTGGTTTAGTCCTGGTTTATACCTGGTTTAGTCCTGGTTTAGACCTGGTTTAGTCCTGGTTTATACCTGGTTTAGTCCTGGTTTAGACCTGGTTTAGCCCTGGTTTCGACCTGGTTTAGTCCTGGTTTAGCCCTGGTTTGGACCTAGTTTAGACCTGGTTTAGTCCTGGTTTATACCTGGTTTAGTCCTGGTTTAGACCTGGTTTAGACCTGGTTTAGTCCTGGTTTAGTCCTGGTTTAGCCCTGGTTTGGACCTGGCTTAGTGCTGGTTTAGTCCTGGTTTGGAACTGGTTTAGTCCTGGTTTAGACCTGGTTTAGTCCTGGTTTAGTCCTGGTTTAGACCTGGTTAAGTCCTGGTTTAGACCTGGTTTAGACCTGGTTTAGTCCTGGTTTAGACCTGGTTTAGCCCTGGTTTGGACCTGGTTTAGTCCTGGTTTAGACCTGGTTTAGTCCTGGTTTATACCTGGTTTAGTCCTGGTTTAGACCTGGTTTAGTCCTGGTTTAGACCTGGTTTAGCCCTGGTTTCGTCCTGGTTTAGTCCTGGTTTAGCCCTGGTTTGGACCTGGTTTAGACCTGGTTTAGTCCTGGTTTAGTCCTGGTTTAGTCCTGGTTTAGTCCTGGTTTAGACCTGGTTTAGCACTGGTTTCGACCTGGTTTAGTCCTGGTTTAGTCCTGGTTTAGTCCTGGTTTATCCCTGGTTTAGACCTGGTTTAGTCCTGGTTTAGACCTGGTTTAGACCTGGTTTAGTCCTGGTTTAGACCTGGTTTAGACCTGGTTTAGCCCTGGTTTCGACCTGGTTTGGTCCTGGTTTAGCCCTGGTTTAGACCTGGTTAATCCTGGTTTAGACCTGGTTTAGTCCTGGTTTATACCTGGTTTAGACCTGGTTTAGTCCTGGTTTAGACCTGGCTTGGACCTGGTTTAGCCCTGGTTTCGACCTGGTTTGGTCCTGGTTTAGCCCTGGTTTGGACCTGGTTTAGTCCTGGTTTAGACCTGGTTTAGTCCTGGTTTATACCTGGTTAAGTCCTGGTTTCGACCTGGTTTAGACCTGGTTTAGTCCTGGTTTAGACCTGGTTTAGACCTGGTTTAGCCCTGGTTTCGACCTGGTTTAGTCCTGGTTTAGCCCTGGTTTGGACCTGGTTTAGTCCTGGTTTAGTCCTGGTTTAGTCCTGGTTTAGACCTGGTTTAGCACTGGTTTCGACCTGGTTTAGTCCTGGTTTAGTCCTGGTTTAGCCCTGGTTTATACCTGGTTCAGTCCTGGTTTATACCTGGTTCAGTCCTGGTTTAGACCTGGTTTAGCACTGGTTTAGTCCTGGTTTAGTCCTGGTTTAGACCTGGTTTAGACCTGGTTTAGTCCTGGTTTAGTCCTGGTTTAGTCCTGGTTTATCCCTGGTTTGGACCTGGTTTAGTCCTGGTTTATACCTGGTTCAGTCCTGGTTTATACCTGGTTCAGTCCTGGTTTAGACCTGGTTTAGACCTGGTTTAGACCTGGTTTAGTCCTGGTTTAGACCTGGTTTAGACCTGGTTTAGTCCTGGTTTAGCCCTGGTTTAGTCCTGGTTTAGACCTGGTTTAGCCCTGGTTTAGTCCTGGTTTAGTCCCGGTTAAGTCCCGGTTAGACCCAGTTTAGACCCGGTTTAGACCCGGTTTAGTCCCGGTTTAGTCCCGGTTTAGTCCCGGTTTAGACCTTGTTTAGTCCCGGTTTAGTCCTGGTTTAGCCCTGGTTTGGACCTGGTTTAGTCCTGGTTTAGTCCTGGTTTAGTCCTGGTTTAGCCCTGGTTTAGTCCTGGTTTAGTCCTGGTTTATACCTGGTTCAGTCCTGGTTTATACCTGGTTCAGTCCTGGTTTAGACCTGGTTTAGTCCTGGTTTAGTCCTGGTTTAGTCCCGGTTAAGTCCCGGTTAGACCCGGTTTAGACCCGGTTTAGACCCGGTTTAGTCCCGGTTTAGACCCGGTATAGTCCCGGTTTAGTCCCGGTTTAGACCCGGTTTAGACCTGGTTTAGTCCTGGTTTAGACCTGGTTTAGACCTGGTTTAGCCCTGGTTTCGACCTGGTTTGGTCCTGGTTTAGCCCTGGTTTAGTCCTGGTTTATACCTGGTTTAGACCCGGTTTAGACCCGGTTTAGTTCCGGTTTAGACCCGGTATAGTCCCGGTTTAGTCCTGGTTTAGACCTGGTTTAGTCCTGGTTTAGCCCTGGTTTAGACCTGGTTTAGTCCTGGTTTAGTCCTGGTTTAGTCCCGGTTAAGTCCCGGTTAGACCCGGTTTAGACCCGGTTTAGTCCCGGTTTAGACACGGTTTAGTCCCGGTTTAGTCCTGGTTTAGACCCGGTTTAGTCCTGGTTTAGTCCTGGTTTAGCCCTGGTTTGGACCTGGTTTAGTCCTGGTTTAGCCCTGGTTTAGACCTGGTTTAGTCCTGGTTTATACCTGGTTCAGTCCTGGTTTATACCTGGTTCAGTCCTGGTTTAGACCTGGTTTAGACCTGGTTTAGACCTGGTTTAGACCTGGTTTAGACCTGGTTTAGACCTGGTTTAGCCCTGGTTTGGACCTGGTTTAGACCTGGTTTAGTCCTGGTTTATACCTGGTTTAGTCCTGGTTTAGACCTGGTTTAGTCCTGGTTTAGACCTGGTTTAGCACTGATTTCAACCTGGTTTAGTCCTGGTTTAGTCCTGGTTTAGCCCTGGTTTAGACCTGGTTTAGACCTGGTTTAGTCCTGGTTTAGACCTGGTTTAGACCTGGTTTAGTCCTGGTTTATACCTGGTTTAGTCCTGGTTTAGACCTGGTTTATACCTGGTTTAGTCCTGGTTTAGACCTGGTTTAGTCCTGGTTTAGTCCTGGTTTAGCCCTGGTTTGGACCTGGTTTAGTGCTGGTTTAGTTCTGGTTTGGACCTGGTTTAGTCCTGGTTTAGACCTGGTTTAGTCCTGGTTTAGTCCTGGTTTAGTCCTGGTTTAGACCTGGTTTAGTCCTGGTTTAGACCTGGTTTAGACCTGGTTTAGCCCTGGTTTCGACCTGGTTTGGTCCTGGTTTAGCCCTGGTTTAGACCTGGTTAATCCTGGTTTAGACCTGGTTTAGTCCTGGTTTATACCTGGTTCAGACCTGGTTTAGTCCTGGTTTAAACCTGGCTTGGACCTGGTTTAGCCCTGGTTTCGACCTGGTTTGGTCCTGGTTTAGCCCTGGTTTGGACCTGGTTTAGTCCTGGTTTAGACCTGGTTAAGTCCTGGTTTAGACCTGGTTTAGACCTGGTTTAATCCTGGTTTAGACCTGGTTTCGACCTGGTTTAGCCCTGGTTTCGACCTGGTTTAGTCCTGGTTTAGCCCTGGTTTAGACCTGGTTTCGACCTGGTTTAGTCCTTGTTTAGTCCTGGTTTATCCCTGGTTTGGACCTGGTTTAGTCCTGGTTTATACCTGGTTCAGTCCTGGTTTATACCTGGTTTAGACCTGGTTTAGACCTGGTTTAGTCCTGGTTTAGCCCTGGTTTAGACCTGGTTAATCCTGGTTTAGACCTGGTTTAGTCCTGGTTTAGTCCTGGTTTCGACCTGGTTTTGTCCTGGTTTCGACCTGGTTTTGTCCTGGTTTAGCCCTGGTTTGGACCTGGTTTAGTCCTGGTTTAGACCTGGTTTAGTCCTGGTTTATACCTGGTTAAGTCCTGGTTTAGACCTGGTTTAGACCTGGTTAAGTCCTGGTTTAGACCTGGTTTAGACCTGGTTTAGTCCTGGTTTAGACCTGGTTTAGACCTGGTTTAGCCCTGGTTTCGACCTGGTTTAGTCCTGGTTTAGCCCTGGTTTGGACCTGGTTTAGACCTGGTTTAGTCCTGGTTTAGTCCTGGTTTAGTCCTGGTTTAGACCTGGTTTAGCACTGGTTTCGACCTGGTTTAGTCCTTGTTTAGTCCTGGTTTATCCCTGGTTTGGACCTGGTTTAGTCCTGGTTTATACCTGGTTCAGTCCTGGTTTAGACCTGGTTTAGACCTGGTTTAGACCTGGTTTAGTCCTGGTTTAGACCTGGTTTAGACCTGGTTTAGTCCTGGTTTAGCCCTGGTTTAGTCCTGGTTTAGACCTGGTTTAGCCCTGGTTTAGACCTGGTTTAGTCCTGGTTTAGTCCTGGTTTAGTCCCGGTTAAGTCCCGGTTAGACCCAGTTTAGACCCGGTTTAGACCCGGTTTAGTCCCGGTTTAGACCCGGTTTAGTCCTGGTTTAGTCCTGGTTTAGACCTGGTTTAGTCCTGGTTTAGTCCTGGTTTAGCCCTGGTTTGGACCTGGTTTAGTCCTGGTTTAGTCCTGGTTTAGTCCTGGTTTAGACCTGGTTTAGACCTGGTTTTGTCCTGGTTTAGACCTGGTTTAGACCTGATTTAGCCCTGGTTTAGCCCTGGTTTAGCCCTGGTTTCGACCTGGTTTGGTCCTGGTTTAGCCCTGGTTTGGACCTGGTTTAGTCCTGGTTTAGACCTGGTTTAGTCCTGGTTTATACCTGTTTTAGTCCTGGTTTAGACCTGGTTTAGACCTGGTTTAGTCCTGGTTTAGACCTGGTTTAGACCTGGTTTAGCCCTGGTTTCGACCTGGTTTAGTCCTGGTTTAGCCCTGGTTTGGACCTGGTTTAGACCTGGTTTAGTCCTGGTTTATACCTGGTTTAGACCTGGTTTAGACCTGGTTTAGTCCTGGTTTAGACCTGGTTTAGCACTGATTTCGACCTGGTTTAGTCCTGGTTTAGTCCTGGTTTAGCCCTGGTTTAGACCTGGTTTATACCTGGTTCAGTCCTGGTTTAGACCTGGTTTAGAACTGGTTTAGACCTGGTTTAGTCCTGGTTTAGACCTGGTTTAGCACTGATTTCGACCTGGTTTAGTCCTGGTTTAGTCCTGGTTTATACCTGGTTCAGTCCTGGTTTATACCTGGTTTAGACCTGGTTTAGTCCTGGTTTCGACCTGGTTTAGACCTGGTTTAGCCCTGGTTTAGACCTGGTTTAGTCCTGGTTTAGTCCTGGTTTAGCCCTGGTTTAGACCTGGTTTAGCCCTGGTTTAGTCCTGGTTTAGTCCTGGTTTCGACCTTGTTCAGCCCTGGTTTATACCTGGTTTAGTCCTGGTTTATACCTAGTTTAGTCCTGGTTTATACCTGGTTAAGTCCTGGTTTAGCCCTGGTTTAGACCTGGTTTAGACCTGGTTTATACCTGGTTAAGTCCTGGTTTAGACCTGGTTTAGACCTGGTTTAATCCTGGTTTAGACCTGGTTTCGACCTGGTTTAGCCCTGGTTTCGACCTGGTTTAGTCCTGGTTTAGCCCTGGTTTAGACCTGGTTTCGACCTGGTTTAGTCCTGGTTTAGTCCTGGTTTATCCCTGGTTTGGACCTGGTTTAGTCCTGGTTTATACCTGGTTTAGACCTGGTTTAGACCTGGTTTAGTCCTGGTTTAGACCTGGTTTGGACCTGGTTTAGTCCTGGTTTAGCCCTGGTTTAGACCTGGTTAATCCTGGTTTAGACCTGGTTTAGTCCTGGTTTATACCTGGTTTAGACCTGGTTTAGTCCTGGTTTCGACCTGGTTTGGTCCTGGTTTAGCCCTGGTTTGGACCTGGTTTAGTCCTGGTTTAGACCTGGTTTAGTCCTGGTTTATACCTGGTTAAGTCCTGGTTTAGACCTGGTTTAGACCTGGTTTATTCCTGGTTTATACCTGGTTTAGACCTGGTTTAGCCCTGGTTTCGACCTGGTTTAGTCCTGGTTTAGACCTGGTTTGGACCTGGTTTAGTCCTGGTTTATACCTGGTTCAGTCCTGGTTTAGACCTGGTTTAGGCCTGGTTTAGACCTGGTTTAGTCCTGGTTTAGACCTGGTTTAGACCTGGTTTCGACCTGGTTTAGTCCTGGTTTAGCCCTGGTTTAGACCTGGTTTCGACCTGGTTTAGTCCTGGTTTAGTCCTGGTTTATCCCTGGTTTGGACCTGGTTTAGTCCTGGTTTATACCTGGTTCAGTCCTGGTTTATACCTGGTTTAGACCTGGTTTAGACCTGGTTTAGTCCTGGTTTAGACCTGGTTTAGACCTGGTTTAGTCCTGGTTTAGCCCTGGTTTAGACCTGGTTAATCCTGGTTTAGACCTGGTTTAGTCCTGGTTTATACCTGGTTTAGACCTGGTTTAGTCCTGGTTTCGACCTGGTTTTGTCCTGGTTTAGCCCTGGTTTGGACCTGGTTTAGTCCTGGTTTAGACCTGGTTTAGTCCTGGTTTATACCTGGTTAAGTCCTGGTTTAGACCTGGTTTAGACCTGGTTTAGTCCTGGTTTAGACCTGGTTTAGACCTGGTTTAGCCCTGGTTTCGACCTGGTTTAGTCCTGGTTTAGCCCTGGTTTGGACCTGGTTTAGACCTGGTTTAGTCCTGGTTTAGTCCTGGTTTAGTCCTGGTTTAGACCTGGTTTAGCACTGGTTTCGACCTGGTTTAGTCCTGGTTTAGTCCTGGTTTATCCCTGGTTTGGACCTGGTTTAGTCCTGGTTTATACCTGGTTCAATCCTGGTTTAGACCTGGTTTAGACCTGGTTTAGACCTGGTTTAGTCCTGGTTTAGACCTGGTTTAGATCTGGTTTAGTCCTGGTTTAGACCCTGGTTTAGTCCTGGTTTAGACCTGGTTTAGTCCTGGTTTAGACCTGGTTTAGACCTGGTTTAGTCCTGGTTTAGTCCTGGTTTAGACCTGGTTTAGACCTGGTTTAGACCTGGTTTAGTCCTGGTTTAGACCTGGTTTAGACCTGGTTTAGACCTGGTTTAGTCCTGGTTTAGACCTGGTTTAGACCTGGTTTAGTCCTGGTTTAGACCTGGTTTAGTCCTGGTTTAGTCCTGGTTTAGACCTGGTTTAGACCTGGTTTAGTCCTGGTTTAGACCTGGTTTAGTCCTGGTTAGTCCTGGTTTAGTCCTGGTTTAGACCTGGTTTAGACCTGGTTTAGTCCTGGTTTAGACCTGGTTTAGTCCTGGTTTAGTCCTGGTTTAGTCCTGGTTTAGTCCTGGTTTAGTCCTGGTTTAGTCCTGGTTTAGACCTGGTTTAGACCTGGTTTAGACCTGGTTTAGTCCTGGTTTAGACCTGGTTTAGACCTGGTTTAGACCTGGTTTAGTCCTGGTTTAGACCTGGTTTAGACCTGGTTTAGTCCTGGTTTAGACCTGGTTTAGTCCTGGTTTAGTCCTGGTTTAGACCTGGTTTAGACCTGGTTTAGTCCTGGTTTAGTCCTGGTTTAGACCTGGTTTAGACCTGGTTTAGACCTGGTTTAGTCCTGGTTTAGACCTGGTTTAGACCTGGTTTAGACCTGGTTTAGTCCTGGTTTAGTCCTGGTTTAGACCTGGTTTAGACCTGGTTTAGACCTGGTTTAGTCCTGGTTTAGACCTGGTTTAGACCTGGTTTAGTCCTGGTTTAGACCTGGTTTAGACCTGGTTTAGTCCTGGTTTAGACCTGGTTTAGTCCTGGTTTAGTCCTGGTTTAGTCCTGGTTTAGACCTGGTTTAGACCTGGTTTAGTCCTGGTTTAGACCTGGTTTAGTCCTGGTTTAGTCCTGGTTTAGTCCTGGTTTAGACTGTTTAGTCCTGGTTTAGACCTGGTTTAGTCCTGGTTTAGTCCTGGTTTAGTCCTGGTTTAGTCCTGGTTTAGACCTGGTTTAGTCCTGGTTTAGTCCTGGTTTAGTCCTGGTTT